>NC_140169.1:103634301-103652295 GCF_963971535.1 Notolepis coatsorum | reverse complement strand
CCTTTCTTTAGTCTCTCACACACAGATGCTCTCCCACTAACGACATTGACAGAGAGATGTTGAGTTGGGATGAGAAAGATAATCGTATACTTCAGGGCTACAACATGATGTATTTCATTTCCGTCCTTTTATTTATTTATTTATGATCCAGCGAGAAGCTTTTGTTCGGGGTTCATAATCTTGTAGTGGTAGTATAGGTGTAGTGGGTGTAGTATAGGTGTAGTAGTGTGTAGTTAGGTGTAGTAGTGGTGTAGTATAGGTGTAGTGGTGTAGTTAGGTGTATTGGTGTAGTATAGGTGTAGTGGTGTAGTATAGGTGTAGTGGTGTAGTATAGGTGTATGTAGTAGTGGTGTAGTATAGGTGTAGTGGTGTAGTATAGGTGTAGTGGTGTAGTATAGGTGTAGTGGTGTAGTATAGGTGTAGTAGTGGTGTAGTACAGGTGTAGTGGTGTAGTAGTGGTGTAGTATATGTGTAGTAGTGGTGTAGTAGTGGTAGTACAGGTGTAGTGGTGTAGTAGTGGTGTGTAGTATATGTGTAGTATATGTGTAGTATAGGTGTAGTACAGGTGTAGTGGTGTAGTAGTGGTGTAGTATAGGTGTAGTGGTGTAGTATAGGTGTAGTGGTGTTGTATAGGTGTAGTATAGGTGTAGTATAGGTGTAGTGGTATAGTAGTGGTGTAGTATATGTGTAGTATAGGTGTAGTGGTGTAGTAGTGGTGTAGTATAGGTGTAGTGGTGTAGTATAGGTGTAGTGTGTAGTATATGTGTAGTATAGGTGTAGTATATGTGTAGTACAGGTGTAGTGTGTAGTAGTGGTGTAGTACAGGTGTAGTATAGGTGTAGTGTGTAGATATGTGTAGTAATGTGTAGTACAGGTGTAGTATAGGTGTAAGTGTGTAGTATATGTGTAGTATAGGTGTAGTAGTGGTGTAGTACAGGTGTAGTGGTGTAGTATAGGTGTAGTGTGTAGTATATGTGTAGTATAGGTGTAGTACAGGTGTAGTATAGGTGTAGTGTGTAGTATATGTGTAGTATAGGTGTAGTAGTGTGTAGTACAGGTGTAGTGGTGTAGTAGTGGTGTAGTATATGTGTGTATAGGTGTAGTATATGTGTAGTATAGGTGTAGTATAGGTGTAGTGGTGTAGTATAGGTGTAGTGTGTAGTATAGGTGTAGTATAGGTGTAGTATAGGTGTAGTAGTGGTGTAGTTGTGTAGTAGTGGTGTAGTATATGTGTAGTATAGGTGTAGTATATGTGTAGTACAGGTGTAGTGCTGTAGTAGTGGTGTAGTATATGTGTAGTATATGTGTAGTATATGTGTAGTATAGGTGTAGTAAAGGTGTAGTATAGGTGTAGTATAGGTGTAGTGGTGTAGTATAGGTGTAGTGTGTGTATAGGTGTAGTGTGTAGTATAGGTGTAGTATAGGTGTAGTGGTGTAGTATAGGTGTAGTGTGTAGTATATGTGTAGTATAGGTGTAGTGTGTAGTATAGGTGTAGCATAGTGTAGTACAGGTGTAGTGTGTAGTATATGTGTAATATAGTGTAGTAGTGGTGTAGTGGTGGACTCTTTCTACTGAGCCAGATCATTTGGCTCAACTCAGCAATAAGAGCGGCTTCCAAATCGGCTCTTTATTTACTACCACTTCTGGCTTTTATTAGATTTGTATTCCAAATTTACCAATGTTTTGACCTATAATTGGCATGTGTGCACATTTATCATGTAATCTACTAAACCTTAGCATTTCCAGAATACCATCATTTTACATTATATTTGGTAGTGTAATGTAAAAACATGAAACACAATTGTATTTATTGTACATTGTATTGTATTGCATTACTTGCATTGTATTATAGGCCTACATTGTATTGTATTAATTGTATTGTATTGCACATTGTATTGTATTAATTTACAAAAAGTAAATGAAAAAAGAGACGACACATTCTATATAGGCTGTCTTATTCAGTGTTTCCTGTTAGGGTGGCATCTAGTTTGAACCCAAGAGCAGAACACAAGGTACAGGAGAATGAGGCGGTTTAGGGTATTTAATTAAGGTACCAGGCTTGACAAGGTTGAATTACTGAAATGTACAACAAGGTGAGGAAGGTCACTCCAAGATGTGACCCCAGGCAGTGTCCAGGCTGGAGACGTCCACGGGTGGGGAGTAGTCCAGGCAGGGGGCGTAGCTGGGGGGGGGTAGCTTAGGATGATTTCCAAGGGCCTTTTTTTTTTTTTTTTACTAGACATCACTCAGGTGTATTATTGATGCTCTCATTGATACTATGTTGTTCTGAAGTGTGTGTGTGTGTGTGGTATGTGTGTGTGTGTGTGTATGTGTGTGTGTGTAGATATATAGAGAGAGAGGGGGGCTTTGGTAGACTATTGCATTGGTCATTCATTGAAGAGGAACGCAATGCGACATCCTTTACTAGGCTCACCCACCAACAGTGCAGGTGCTGAACTGCTGATCCGAATGTATAGGTAAAAACCATATTATGCGTTTTCATCAATAAAAAATTGCCAAAAAAATTTTCGCTCACGCGCTTCGCGCGCTCGCATCACTGGGGGCCTACAAATACATTCTTTCATGGGGCCCAGAATCTGGAGCTACACCCCTGAGTCCAGGGTTGTGTGATCCTACACAGAGAGAGCAAAGTTAGAACAGGCAGGTTCATCGCCTGTTAGAATCCAGCTCCCGGCGTGTCACCAGCTTGGCTGGCCGTTCACACTAATACAATTGGCAGTATTAGAGGGTGGGAAAGCTGGCGGGGTGGGTCCGGGTCGTTGTAAACAGCGACTCCTACAGTTCGGTCGGGGCGCCTGCTCAGCGCGGATAGGATCTAAGGGGGGTAGTGTGATCCTTCCACACGTTACACCCTCTCAGTGGAGAGTCCGCGCTGCCAGGTGAAAAGAAGTGGTTGATTGGCTAGACGCGTGTCGGAGGAAGCACGTGGTAGCCTCCACTCTCCAGACCGACTGTGGGGGTAAGTGCGCAGCGACCAGGAAGGGGATTGGGAATTGGCATAACGACTAACATTGGGATGGGAGAAAATCGGAGGAAAAAGGAGGGGGATAAAGATCAATAAAAAAAAAAAACAGGCAGGTTCAAAGACAGAGAAAGCATAGGTTAGAGTCCTAGTACCATGGTAGGTGAAGCAACACTCGGACGAGGAGTGGCAGGAGTGCAGGCCTCATATCCACGCTCGGTGATGACATGATGAGTCTCAGGTGTGTAGGTTGACCCAGGTAGACAGCGTGGGAATGAAGAGACAGGACGCAGCCCATATAGGGGCGTGGAGACCTGCTGCCAGACAGGAGAGAGAGGCCCTGTGTTAACAGAACTCGCTTTAGGGCGTCAATAATGTGGTCAAGAGGCATGGTTTCTATCTTGTGCCTGAACTGGCGTGGTTTCTTTTATTCACACATAAGCAGTAGTTGTAACAACACTCTACTCTCTTTGAGAGTCGTTGGAGGAGAGAGTCCCTCTAAGGTAGAATACCTGAGTGGCTACGCCCAGAGCGCCCTCCAGTGGGGACAGATATACATGCACCAAAGCAACCACTGATGGAAACAATTTGTCTACACAGAAAACAGTCACTAGTGTAAACAGTCATATGTACAGTTGGACGGTCACTAACAGTCCCATACAGAGTCTCTTATCTCAACACCCTGGCTGTGGTTGTAACAGTTCCATTGTTATTATAAATTATATAACATCTAACAATCATATTTGATACATGTCAAATATGATTCTTATTACATGGCGTTTTAACATTCGCCGAAATGCTTGATTGTGATTGGTCAATAGCCCCTGACAGCGGTGAATTATTTTTCGATAACCACGGTGATTATTGTTTTTCGCAGCTGGAGCAATCAAGCCCACTGACACACACTGTTTCAGTGCAATCAGACACACCTGCGGAAAAATGCGGTATTGCACCCCTGGTATTAAAAAAAAAAAAAACTAGGTAGACGGCCCCCCCCCCTAACCCCCCCCCCCCCCCCCCCCCCCCCCCCATCGCCGTCACTCGCCACGCCCCCAAATCTGTCCCCCCCACACATTGAGAGAGAGTTACGCCAGTGCACCTGCCGGCTGCCGGCGATAATAATAATCACTTTATTTGGGCTGAAAGAGCCACAGAACAACTGCGTCTGCATTTGATCTCGTCTTGTCGATGGTGTAAATGAATTAGGTATATTGTTAGTAAGTTAGCCATGTAATAAGCGGGATAATGTATAGCTATACTCTGTCATTGTCGCAAAATAATTGACCTTCACTTTGCTCCGTGTCGGTCAATTATTTGCGACAATGACCTTACATATTGTATTTTATGAGGCTGCAAAGCACATCTGTGGTTAATGAAATCACCCACAATCACTCAAGCACCTCTTTTGCTGAATCACCATTGTATCCCATAATCACGTTCAAAATGTATTTTCAGCTAACGCTGCCAAGCTATGATATGCTACTTGATTGATTGATTGAAATTTGTATTAACAGATTGCAGAATGGGTACAATACAGTACAGCTCAATACACACAATGTTAAGGGGATGCAGACCAGAGAAAGACTTCATCTTATTACATCAGGGTCCCCCATTTTCAATTCATCATAACATATATGACATACATGACATACAGATAGACAGTACTGCTACTGGGGTGGGGGGGGGACGGGTAACTGTACATTGGATTATCGACGAAACTTACTTGGTTCCAAGAAGAGGGTCTTGTGTATTATTGGGTAAGGACATTTACATTGGAGGGGGTTGAGTTAGGACATATACAGGGGCCAGTTTCGAATTGCAGTGTCCCGTAGGTGCTCCTTGAGAGTGGTTTTAAAAGTGGGTAGTGATTCACATTCCTTTACAGCTGTGGGTAGGGTGTTCCACATTGATGTGGCATAATTGCGAAATGTGTTTAGTCCCTTGTTTGAGCCGAATCTGGGTTTAACATGATTTGTGAAGCTCCCTCTGGTGTTGGGGTCGTGGTATTCACTGACCTTTGGGAAGTATTTTGACATGTACATGGGTACCTTAGTCGTGTAGTGTATCTTGTAGACCAGGCCCATTGCAAGTTGCTGTACTCTGTCGTCTACTCTAAGCCATTCTAGGTTGTCAAAGTGGGCAGGGGTGAGGTGGGTTCTAGGAGTAAGGTCAAGCAGTAGTCTGACCAGTTTGTTTTGTGATATTTGTAATTTGTTTTTAGCACCTTTGAGGTGCTTTGGTACCATGAGGTGCAAGCATAGTCGTAGTACCCTTGGATGAGTGCTCCTGCCAGAGTCTTCAGGGTATTCTTGTTTACCAGAGAGGAGATCCGGTACAAGAATCTAGTTCGTTGGTTGACTTTTTTATTACATTGGATGCCATTTTGTCACAGCAAAGATTAGCCTCTAGGATGGAACCTAGGTATGTAATTTCATCTTACCTTGTGACAATATTGTCACCCACTGTAACTGAGAAGCCGTCGGCTTCTGGACTCTGTTTTACCCAGGTGTAATGATAGTTTGTTGTCAGCGAGCCAGGTGCAGATTTTGCCTAGTTCCGAGCTGAGGGCCGAGCTGAGGGTTTTTTCAACCTGTAACTTGTTCTTGTCAGAGACCAGCAGTCACAAGCTGACGACACACCATTTGCATAAATTAGGAACAGTAGTGGTCCTAGTATGCTTCCTTGTGGAACACCACAGCTCACTGGGAGGCGGGGGGGGTAGGGTACTGTTACCTCCACTATCTGTTCTCTCCCCTCCAGGTAGGATTACATCAAGCTCACTGATAGACTATCAAAACCAATTGCTTTTAGCTTGTCAATCAGAATGGAGTGATTGACAGTGTCGAAGGCCTTTTGTAGGTCCAGCATGACCATGCCGCAGTATTTGCCTGCGTCCACCCTTTTGTTTGATGTGGTCGTTCAAATAGAGAAGGCATGTGTCAGTGGAGTGGGATGTTCTGAAGCCCAGATTGGAATTCGAAGATTACATTTTTTTTCGCGACGTACTTTTCGACCTGTTCGTATACTACTTTTTCCATGACTTTCGAGATGGAGGTAAGAATAGAAACAGGCCGGTAGTTGCCTGGGTCTAATTTGCTGCCTTTTTGTGCAGGGGGTTACTCTCGGAATTTTGAAGTCTTTACGTGTCCCTGTTTTATGGAGAGGTTTATTATGTGTGTGATGACTGGGGTGATGGCGGCTGCTGAGTCTCTGAGGATTTGGAGGGGATATTGTCATGGCCAGTGGCCTTGTTAGGTTGGAGGGCGCTCAGTTTTTTGAGTACCTCAGCTGTTGTTACCATTTCTAGTTTGAAATCATCTTTGCAGACCCCTAGGTTATTGTAGTAGGCTATGATGTGTTCTACCCCAAAATGCCCTGAGTGGGTGGGTAGTTTATTTACCAGTGTTGTGGCTATGTTTGTGAAGAAAATGTTTAAGTAATTGGCCACATCCAGCTTGTCTGTGATGAGCGTGTTCTCCGTCTTTATGTTTATGTTTGAAAATCTGGTTTTAAGTTAAGTTCTGCAGATGAAACAGGCTAAAAATACAAATGGTTTGCAACCGTTGCAGGATGGAAGTAGCAAGAAGATTATGTTAAAAGGGCAGGTTTTATGTTTCATACTATCACAGCATGAACTAACCTTTGTTCTGAGATGAATGAAGCCATGACCTTAAGAGAGCTATTATTAGCTACTACAAACCCTTTAGACAGTATTCACAGTTGTAAAGCCTCTACTGTGTTTAACTATGAATGGACACAACACTCCAACTTGCCATCTTTAGATAATTAGGTCTATTTGGTTCTTCGTCTGTATTTTATTATCATCATTATTATTATTATTATTACATCCAGGTGTAAAGTACAAGGGGCTTAGTGTAATAATCTTGTCTGTGAGTGTGTGTCTATCTGTTTCTATAAGCATCAATTCTTATAACAGTTTATATCCTACAGTTGAAAAGAGTGACCAAAAGAGTTAAAGAATGCGTAGGAACCCAATCCAGATAAATAGTTATAGATAGTAAGCAGTACTGACCTCTGTAATGCAATTTCTCTGATCTGACCCAATCACTGTTGTTGTCTCACTCTGCCCCCAGTGGAGAGACACAGATACTGCAAAGTACCTGTTCAACAACCCACCCAAGTCGTTCAGAGAAATGATTAATTAGAGTTGAAAATGCTTTCTCTCTCTCTCTCTCTCTCTCTCTCTCTCTCTCTCTCTCTCTCTCTCTCTCTCTCTCTCTCTCTCTCTCTCTCTCTCTCTCTCTCTCTCTCTCTCTCTCTCTCTCTCTCTCTCTCTTCTCTCTCTCTCTCTCTCTCTCTCTCTCTCTCTCTCTCTCTCTCTCTCTCTCATATAGTATATGAACATGTTCATTCCCCCTATTTTTTTGGCCAACAGATGAGGCAACCAGTTCCCATGCCAAACTCTCTCCCTGATTCCTGGGAATCACCTCTCACACTCACACACACACACACACACACACACACACACACACACACACACACACACACACACACACACACACACACACACACACACACACACACACACAACACACACACACAACACACACACACACACACACACACACACACACACACACACACACACACACACACACACACACACACACACACACACACACACACACACACACACATATACACACATATACACACAGAAGAAGAAGAAGAAGAAGAAGAAGAAGAAGAAGAAGAAGAAGAAGAAGAAGAAGAAGAAGAAGAAGAAGAAGAAGAAGAAGAAGAAGAAGAAGAAGAAGAAGAAGAAGAAGAAGAAGAAGAAGAAGAAGAAGACACTGATGAGGAGACAAAACAATGTGGGAGTTTTGAATAGAGAAATTCATAGCTAAATATGGAAAATACTTAACAATTACATGTTTTTCATGTTGAGTACAATTATAATCTACTGCATTTCGAGGTGAAATGTGAGTTTTAAAGGTGTTTAAAATCAATAACAATCTCTACAGTAAGTGTTTGCCATGGTAACTAAGGACTCTGTGGCAGAAAACACTGGATGGCAGCATATATGTAGAAGGGAGTCAGGTGTTGTTAGTCTTGTTAGTTGCCGTTATCAAGCTGGAGGCGGAGTGAGCAGACTTCTCTTGAGAGACACGTTGTCATTACAGAATAACAGGAACAGTGTATTGCACTACCAAAGCTAACTAGCATGTCACACATGCGCTGTAAATAACTATGTACAGATACCGAGATGTCACTCCATGTTACCTGCTACCTGTTACTGCACAATGTTGTTTCTTCTTTTGATTCTATTATATGTACCACTGTATTGCACATCGTTGCGGGCAAGACCACCCGCATTTCATTGTATACCTGTATGCCGTGACAATTAAAACTCTTGACTTGACTTGACTTGATTACTTGGTTGTCAGTGTACAAGGCAAGTGAGAATCCTGCCCAAACGCATTCACAGTCCATGCAGGGTGGGGGGTCAGACCTCCAACACCATCACCCTGAGCATCGGGTCCCCCCAGGGCTGTGTTCTGAGCCCCCTGCTGTACTCACTCTACACACACGATTGTGTGGCCAAGTTCAGCTCCAACTCCATAGTGAAGTTTGCAGACGACACGGTGGTGGTGGGGCTGATCTCGGACAACGACGAGAAGGCCTACCGGGAGGAGGTTGAGGTACTGGAACGCTGGTGCCAGGACAACAGCCTGCTCCTGAACATTGGTAAAACCAAGGAGCTGATCGTGGATTATAGGAGAGGACAGCAGGAGACACACACACCACTGATGATAAACGGGGCTACCGTGGACAGGGTGAGCAGCTTTAAGTACCTGGGGGTCCACATCTCAGAGGATCTGACATGGTCAACACACATAGACACAGTCGTAAAAAAGGCGAAGCAGCGCCTCTACCACCTGAGACAGTTAAGGAAGTTCAGAGTATCTGGGAAGATACTCCAGTCCTTCTACTCCGGAGCTGTAGAGAGCATCTTGACTGGAAACATCACTGCCTGGTATGGAAACAGCACGGCACAGGACAAGAAGGCCCTACAGAGAGTGGTGCGCTCAGCCGAGCGTACCACGGGTATTGCACTACCTCCCCTGCAGGTTCTATACAACAAGAGGTGCAAATCCAGAGCCTGCAGAATAATGAAAGACCATCACCACCCCAATAACAGCCTGTTCCAGCTGCTGAGGTCAGGCAGACGCCTGCGAACCCCAGCTACTAGGACAGAGAGGCTTCGGCTCAGCTTCTTCCCCCAGGCCATCAGAGCCTTGAACAATGAACACTGAGTGCCACAGAACACTGAACTCTCCACACACAAGCACACATGAGCACACACACGACACGCACGCTGTGCACGCTCGCACACTAGCAGCCACTTTAACATGAGCAGGCACACACTCATGCTGCACACGCCCACACTTATGGCCACAAAGGAAAGGTCACTTTAAAAATAGTATAGCAACAGTAACAGTGTATTGCACTACCAAAGGACCTAACATGTCCTACATGCTCTGTAAATAACTATGTATAGATACCGAGATGTCCCACTATATTACCTGTTTATTGCACAATGTTTTATTGGATTCTATTAATGTTGTACTACTGTATTGCACATCGTTGCGGGCAAGACCACCCGCATTTCATTGTATACTTGTATGCCGTGACAAATAAAACTCTTGACTTGACTTGACTTGACTTGCACACATAGACCTTTCTTCAGAGGTCAGAGTCTGACCATGCAGTACCCCTGGAGAAGTTGAGGTGGTCAGTGCCTTGCTCAAGGGCCCTTTGGTAGAGAAGGTGGGCACAGTAATGAAATACCAGTCCGTCAGTTGCCTGTTCACAGCTGGAATACACCCGCCTGTCAGTGCTGGGAATCGAACCAGCAACCTCACAGCTATGCTTATTTAGCTCTATGCACTCCTATCACCTCTTAGGGTCTCGGTAAACATGCTTTTAAATACAGGTTTGCGTGGGCAAGAGGGCAGAGTTGCGTATCCTGCGTTCCTTTGGAGTGTAATTTGTGCATGTCCTCAGAAATGAACACTACATGTCTGAAAGATGCAATGAAGCACGTAAACAGTGGGGGCAGTGGATGTGACAGGCTGACTGTCAAGTTTGTTTTTATTTGTCACGTATAATGTACATTACAGTGAAATGCTTGGTTCTGTATGAGCCCCTGAGAATGTGCTTTATACAGTAGAAAAGTAAGTAAAAGAGGAATAACAATATACAATATACAAACTAAGTACAATCTAAGTACAATGAAGTAAAAATGCACACAATGAGGTACAAAAACCTTTTTAAGGCAAGGTGCAAATGCAAATGAGGTATGAATGTAGTGCAAATCTCTTTAATAAATAGACACATATAATGTAGTGTTAAAGTGAGTGTTAAGGTGAGTGTTTGTTTAAAGTTAGTGTGTGCATGTGGATGTGTGTGCAATGAGTGTAGATGGATGGGTTGATGATGCTACATAGTCATTGAGCATCCTGATGGGCTGGGAATAGAAGCTCCTTCTGAGTCTCTCTGTATTGGCTATGAGACTCCGGTAGCGATTGCCTGACCGCAGCAGATCAAAGAGGCAGTTGTTTGGGTGATTAGAGTCTTTGGTTATTCTCTTAGCCTTGGCCCTGCAACGCTTGGTATAAATGTCCTGGAGAGTGGGAAGCCCACCTCCAATTGTGCATTCGACTGATCGGGCCACTCTCTGTAGTCTGCTGCGGTCGTGTGCGGTGCTATTCCCAAACCAGGAGGTGATGTTACCAGTCAGGATGCTCTCTATTGTGCATGAGTAGAAGTTCGGATCTTCTGACTCACTTTCAATTTCCTTAGGCGCCTAAGGAAGTAGAGGCGCTGCCGTGCCTTCTTTATTACACTGTCAATGTGTGTGGTCCATGTCAAGTCGTCGGATATGTGGACTCCGAGTCCGAGGTACTTCGGAGTGTTGTTCACTCTCTCGACCAGTGCCCCGTCGATGCTGAGGGGACTGTAGTCCCTGGCCCCCGACCTCCTAAAATCCACAATCATCTCTTTTGTTTTGCTGATGTTCAGGGAGAGGCTGTTCTCCCGGCACCACAGCACCAGGTTCTCTACCTCTCCCAGGTAGGCCCTCTCGTCGTTTGCAGAGATCAAGCCCACCACAGCTGTGTCGTCAGCAAACTTGATGATTGTGTTGCTGTTGTGCTTTGCCACACAGTCATGTGTGTAAAGCGAGTAGAGGAGGGGGCTCAGAACACACAGCCCTGGGGGGCCCCTGTGTTGAGAGTGATGGATGAGGAGGTGCAGTTGCCTGCTCTCACCACTTGGGTCCAAGACCCACTGGCAGAGGTCGTAGTTCAAGCCCAGGTCTCTGAGCTTGACTATGAGCTTTGAGGGGACTATGGTATTGAATGCTGAGCTGTCAATAAATAGCATTCTCACATAGTTCCCCACACTCTGTCCAGGTGTGATGCTGCTGTGTGCAGCACATGGGCTATGGCGTCCTCCGTGGACCTGTTGGTGCGATATGCAAATTGTAGGGGGTCCAGGGTGTTGGGGAGGGAGGAAAAGATGTAGCCCTTCACTAGCTTCTCAAAGCACTTCATGGCTATGGAGGTGAGAGCTACAGGGCGATAGCCGTTGAGGCAAGCAGGCATGGATTTCTTTGGGTACAGGAACAATAGTGGACTTTTTCAAACATATGGGGAGGACAGGTTGAATATGTCAGTGAATACCAGGGCCAGTTTGTCAGCACAGACTTTTAGGACGCAACCGGGGATGCCGTCTGGTCCTGCTGCCTTCCTGGTATTCCCTTTCTTAAAGGTCCTCCTCACCTCATGCTCTGTTAACCTGAACACTGAGGCTGCGTCCCATTCCTCCCCTTGGCCCTACGGCTTGGCCCTACCCCTTGGCCCTACCCCTCGAGTCACCCTTCAGAGCGGAGCCACAAGGGGTGAATTGCACTACAAATTGGGACAGCACTAGCACTCAGTTGCCGACAGCGTAATGACGCAACTCACTCACACGCTGACTGTTTACATTACTTACAGGCAGCTTACATCAGAAGGACCATGAAGCTTGTTCTGCATACCATGTAAATGATAACTAATGTCTTCAGTGTTTATGCTTGTATATAAAAAGGTTTTTGGTATCAAACTCTTGACATTTTGTGTTGTTATTTTGTAGCACAAGTTTAATCAAATGTTAGTCAGGTTCTTTATATTCATACAGTATGTCAGTCAAATAGAAAATGAATGGGTGAGACTATAATAAAGCTATACAGTAGTACTACATAGGTATTGCATGGTACTACATGGCAGTATAGCGTACTACATGATACAACATAATATGACCATGGTAGTACAGGGTACAACATGGTATTGCAGGTTAATACAGAGTACTGCAGTGTATTACATGGTACTGGTAGTGGTAGTACATATTAACTTTTTACTTCTAGGTTCTCTTGATATAAATTCTAGTAATTCGCATGTATATGTAAAGAGAATACAAATCCACTGCAAATATTAACAATTGTAGAAAATACATTTTAATAAATGAATTCACCCCCCCCCCCCCCCCCGATACAGTACCCACTGTTACGACGAAAGGTAAGTGCTTTAATAGTACCAATTGTGGTAGGCAAGAACGAGGCGGAGAGTTTGTTGCTCTTTACCAAAGTGGATCCTTTAATGCTAGGAACAGCACTAGAGCAACAGGAGAACAGTATAAGACGCCGGGCGTTAACAGAGAGAATGAACAAAACAAGAAAACTAAATAAAGTCACAAGACGATCAGGTGCAAGGGATCGTCCGAATTTCCAGGGTACTGCTGCGTACAGGTACTGGAGAGAGTGTGAAGAACCGACGGGAAACATAAGGAAACAGGGGTTATTTGAGGTCGCATTCCACACATTCCACACACACCACAGAGTGACAGCAAATCAGGGAACACAGACAATCAGTGACAATTAGGGAGCAAGTGACAGATGTCAGAATGGTGGTAGAATTCTCAGGCCAACAGGCCAGAGAGCCCAGAACGTTACAGTACCTCCCCCCGACGAACGGCACCAGACGTTCACCTAGGGGCCTCGGGATGCAGCCACCGGAAATCATCGATCAGGCTGGGATCTAAGATATCCCTTTGAGGCACCCAGGAATGCTCTTCTACCCCGTACCCCTCCCAATCCACCAAGAACTGAAACCCCCTACCCCCCTAGGAACCGCAGGAAATGGCGGGGACAAGGGCGATGAGAGGAATGGCTTCAACAGGGACACATGAAATGTCGGATGAACCCTCATAGAGGCCGGACGCAGCAGCCTGTAAGCCACAGGGTTCACCCGACGAACCACTTTAAAGGGGCTTATGAAGCGAGGAGCCAGCTTCCTGGATTCCACCCGGAGAGGGAGATCACCGGTGGAAAGCCAAACCCGCTGCCCAGGACGGAAAACCGGAGCCGCTGAGCCTTAACAGAGGCCTTCTGCAGTGCCGCTCGAACCCGGTTCCACGTCCTGCGACAGCGAGCCACATGTGCCTGGGCCGATGGTACCTCAGCCTCCTGCTCCTGTTCGGGGAACAGAGGAGGTTGAAAACCATATTGACACTGAAAGGGAGACATACCAGTAGAGGAGAAGAGGAGGGTATTATGCGCATACTCTGCCCAGGCCAACCTCCTACTCCACGTCGCCGGACACCCGGCAACGTAACACCTCAGGACACCCTCCAGATCCTGGTTGACGCGCTCCATCTGCCCGTTCGACTGCGGATGGAACCCAGACGACAGGCTGACGGAGGCGCCGAGGCCGGAGGCAAACGCCTTCCAGAACCTGGAGGCGAACTGAGGACCCCGGTCGGACACAATATCCACTGGAAGCCCGTGGACCCGAAAGACGTGCTGCACCACCAGGTCAGCCGTCTCTCGGGCCGAGGGAAGCTTGAGAAGGGGAATGAAGTGAGCCGCCTTGGAGAAACGGTCCACTACCACCAAAATGGTAGTGAACCCATCTGACAGGGGAAGGCCAGAAATAAAATCCAGGGATATGTGCGACCAGGGACGTTTAGGAATAGGAAGCGGCCGGAGGAGACCCGCCGGCACACGGCGAGAGGTCTTACTGCGCGCGCACACCGGGCAGGCCGCCACAAAGGAGCGTCCGCATCCGCCCCGGAGGACCCCCACCCTCCGTGCCAGAGCCGATCTTACCACCCTATCTATGCCCCATGACACGGGTGCCAAAATCAAGGCCTGTGGAATAATAGGGTGGGGCTTCTCCTCCCGGCCCGGAAGGTCAAACTGGCGTGACAGAGCGTCAGGTTTGACGTTCTTGGAACCGGGCCGATAGGAGATGGAAAATTGAAATCGAGTGATGAATAACGCCCACCTGGCCTGGCGAGCGTTAAGGCGTTTAGCCCCTTGGATGAAAGCCAAGTTCTTATGATCAGTCCAAACAATGAAAGGATGTGCCGCCCCCTCTAACCAATGTCTCCATTCCTCCAGTGCCAACTTGATCGCCAATAACTCCCGATTACCCACGTCGTAGTCATAAAGAATTATTCAGAAGAAACATAAGTTGGAAAACGAAGACCAGGATTTTGGAAACGTATGTTATGTCAGTCTTTTAATACGGAGCAGAAGCATGGATGCTGAATGAAGAGGCAAAGAGGATGATAGACTCTTTTGAAATGTGGACGCTGAGGAAGATGCTGAAGATAACATGGAAGGATAAGATCAAGAATGAGGAGGTACTGAGAAGAGCGGATATGCAAGGAGGACAGCTGCTGGAGAGGTTGAAAAAGAGAAAGATGGAGTTGTGCAGGCATGTTCTGAGAGGATCCAGCGGGGAGATGTTCAAGAAGGTGGTGATGGGGAAGGTGGATGGAAAGAGAGGAAGTGGAAGACCAAGAAGAGGCTGTGTAGACGACGTCTGTGTTTGGAGCGGAGTGAGAGGCGGAGTCACGGAGTTGGAGAGAAGAAGTAGGGACAGAATGGGTTGGAGAGTGATAGGCAACGTTCGGAACGAAGAAGCCACCTAATGATGATGAGTGTCCAAACGTCAATTTACCTCCGCCCCTGTACTGATCCGCCACGATGCAGAGACTCCGTTCATAGTGGAGGTGGATGCCTCTGACATCGCGGTGGGGGGTTGATCTCTCAGAGAGGTTTAAAGTACGGGAAAGTGCATCATTGCGCTTTTTTTAAGTATAAAGTTAGACCTTTTTAACACAAGAGGGCGATACTACACTGGTTTGCTGCTCAGAGCCTCATGGAATAAGCTTTCTGGCTTCTGTTTACAACATGGAAATAACATAGTAAACATATTGTCCTATGCATTAAAAATATTTATGCATGAATTAATTCCATCATTGAAATAAGCTTGGAGTCACCTATCACCCTTCATATAATTCCTAAGCTTCCTTATGCTTCCTAGCATCCTCCTATGCTTCCTACCACCCATCCCATGCCTCCTAACATGCTTCATATGCTTCATATCACCCTCCCTATGCTTCCCAACACCCTTCATATGCTTCCTATCACCCTTCCTAAGCTCCATAACATCCATCCTATGCTTCTATCATCCTTATCTCTTGCTGAATACCATGGGGCCTGTGTACATATCGCACTGCTTAGATAGGCAGCTGGCATCACAGTCACAACTCCACAGGACTCAGTCAGTCAGCTAATGGTTGTGCATCTTTCACGCTACAGTACAGCAAGTGTTTCATAGCACCAGTGGCGTGCACAGACTCTCTAGGGGCAGGGGAGAAACATTTAAAAGGGGCACCTTCTCCATGCACACCAACGCAGGGCCCCACCTGGGTTGTGCAGGCATTTAGGCCACTCAGGGGCCCGTGGGCAGTGCTATGTCCCCCCATCCCACAGGGAACAGCTAGGGGAGATCCAAGGGCATGCTCCCTCAGGAATTTCTAATAATTTCTAATAATTATTTTGGTAGTTTTATTCATTTCTATGATCTGACAAAATTGGAGCACCTGTACTTTAAATGGTATCCTTGAGTCCCTTTCAACTAAGACCATGCTTGCAAGGGCACATATTCCAATTTAAATTAATCAAATAATGCAATTAATCCTGAGAGGAATCCTGTGGCTCTATGGGCCTTTGGTTGTCTGGAGCCCCTGATGGTCCGGGGCCCCTTGAGGTGACCAGAGGAGCACTTTAGCGCCCCCCCCCCCCTCCCTTCTGGACTAGGGAATCACGTTGTGTCAGGGATCTGTCACATCAGAGTGTAATAATGCATTTTATTTGAAGGGGCCTTTCAAAGCACCCAAGGTCGCCGTACAGGGTTAAAAACAAATACAATTACACAGTAAAAACACACACACACATAGTGGAGCAGGTACTGTATAATAAACGTACAAGAATAGTGGTGCCCTCTTTAGCCCGAGCGGTCCATCGGCGGACCGCAAATGACATCACGTCATAAATCAATCTCTCCAGACTGTATGACATTAAGTAGCATTTTTTCTTTTCAAATGTATCCAAGAGTGAAGACCCTAACCATGTCACAACAGCAGTCATAGTGTATATTTTCAGCAATATATTTGTTTACCAAGAGGTTAAAGTGTTATTAGTGAGATTTTAGTATATGGAATATGTTTATAATTTAGCGAATATCCGCCATTTTGAATTAGCAGAGGGCATCCAGAGCTCTCAATGAGGGTTGATATTTAGAAAAACTACAGTACCCAGCCGATTCTATCTTCCTGCAAGCAAATTACTGATTTTTTTTTATTTCTCTTATTTCTCGGGATTCTCTACCACAAAACTGAACATTATTGGCATATATTGGAGCGCAGTTAGTGTGTCTACCTTCTGTGAACATTTAGCAACAGTCCGCATTGCAAATGGATTCAAAATGGCGGAGCCATATCCATTATTAGAATGGAACTGTACATACATAGAATTGATTTTAAGGTCCTTTTCCTGACATATAAAGCTCTTAATGAGCAAGGCCCAAAATACATAGCAAATTCCCTAGTTAGTTATCTGCCCTCAAGAACGCTACGGTCATCCACTACAGGTTTACTAGACACACCCAGAAACCAAAAGAGGATAGGAAGTATGGCATTTGCCAACTATGCCCCAAAACTATGGAACACACTACCAACACACATCAGAAACGCCAGCTCCATACACATTTTTAAAGGAAAATTAAAAACATACCTATACAGTCTAGCTTACAAATAGTGTACCATGCCTTAGGGAAAGCGAGTATCTTATTGAAATCTTTTTATTATTATGTTTATATTTTTTATGTATTGATCTTTTACTGAAATGTTATTTTACTGTACTTTGCCTATTGCCGTACTTTTATTACTGTTGTCTTATTAATGTGATGCTTTATTTTTAGTACCCGGAGCTGCTAACTGGCTAACGTTATGAGAGCTAACGTTGCTACCTGCTGTACCCGGAGCTGCTGGCTAACTGACGTTATGAGAGCCAACGCTGCTACGTACTGTACAAGTGCATTGGTTTAGTGCACTTCCTACTTCCGGTTGCTGCTAAACAAGTACAAGTGCATTGGTTTAGTGCACGTTATGAGAGCTAACGTTGCTACCTACTAGATATTTGTTTAGCATTGGTTTAGTGCACGTTATGAGAGCTAACGTTGCTACCTACTAGTTATTGGTCTAGTGCACTTCCTACTTCCAGTTGCTGCTAAACAAGTACAAGTGCATTGGTTTAGTGCATTTCCTACTTCCTAACTGGCTAACGTTATGAGACATAACACAAAGACACTATGGCTTGGAAAAGCCTGATGGATCCATGAGGCTTGGATAAGCCTTGTGGACCCAACTCTTTAGATGAGGGAACGGGTACATACGCACACAATACGCGACCACTGATGGATCCGTAGGGCTTGGATAAGCCTTATGAACCCAACTCTTTAGACGAGGGAACGGGTACATACGCATACAATACGCGACCACTGATGGATCCATGGGGCTTGGATAAGCCTTATGGACCCAACTCTGACCACTAATAAAAACGTAACTACACTAACGTTATAAGAGCTAACATTGC
>NC_140169.1:103616801-103629301 GCF_963971535.1 Notolepis coatsorum | reverse complement strand
TAATCTAAAAACAGTGAAACATTGTAGACATCATTATCAACATCAGAATATTTTGCTCACATATTTAAGTAGTGCATTCTCAGGTGGTATTTGAAAGACACTTTACTATTCAATTTACTTATGTTCAGTGGGCAGTTATTCCAATGATTGATGGCACGATAAACAACAGTCCTCTTTAAAGCATTTGATTTTGGACGTGGTAACATAATCTGTCCATCATCAGCTGACCTAGTAAAATAAAAATGAACCTGACTGCATCTGACAATTTGTTTGTATAAGAAAACAGGTTGAGACGAAAAGACAGTGTTCCTGAAAAATGTAACTGTGTTGAAAACCAGCCTATTCTCTACCGTTAACCATGAGAGACATTGACCCTGGAGAGTAGTGTTGTCACGATACTGGAATTTCGACTTCGATACGATACCTTGAAAAGTATCGATACTTCGATACCATTTCAATACCAAAAAAATATATATATATATATTTTTTAAACAAATTTAGCTTTTGTTGCTGGTTGATTCTCCTCAGCTTTTCTCTGGTACTATAAGAGAAGATAAATATAACACGTTTAAAACCCTTTGTTTATCTTTAGATCACACATTTAAAAATAACTGTTCATCTCACTTCAATCATTTTTATTGCAGAACATGGTATTTTCTCAAGCAGACAGATGTAAACACTGTAATCTGTGTTGCATGTACCTGACAAACTGAACTGTTTGTATTACAGTTAGTAACAGTTTCGATTTTTATTTAAAGATAACGAGAGAGAGAGAGAGAGAGAGAGAGAGAGAGAGAGAGAGAGAGAGAGGCTATGCTCGGAGCATTTTAGTAACGTTACATTTTCAACAAGATTGCTGCTATTTAAACACTTGATGGAAACGGGGTAACGTTAACCTTATGTCGACTGTAGTATTGTATGACCTCGACATAACGTTTAAACGTTAACGTTACTCCGTTTCCATGCAGTAATTATAAATGGGCAGCTAAGCTAACGGAGCTAACTGCTAGCAGTAGCTAACGTTAGCTGTAACGTTACAACGAATCAGCTGTTGATATTATGCGCCATCAGTAGACAACGTATCATGTATTAAACTAGAGATAATGGTTTAATGCTTCAGTCACAGTGACGTTGAAAGAGCAGCTGTCACGAACCTCTTTCATTTCTTTATGGAGATCCGCGCTGGCACTGCTCTAACACCGCTTGCAAATAGCATTGGGGCAGCTTTAGCTTGTCCTTCGTTGTTTACTTCAAACCCGAAGTACCTCCAAACAGCACTTCTGCTGTTTTCTTTATCCACAAACACAAGTTGCGGAGGCTCTGCATTTGCCATCTTCTTCAGCTAAAATGTTTGTTTACTAACTGAAGACGGCGACTGTGAGGGGGAGGGCTGGACTCGGAGCAGGCGGAGGGGCAAGCGTGCTCTGAACAGCGCGTCAACAACTTGCTGTAGAACACTCGCCAGCTGGTACCAATACTGCAGAAAGTATCGGTATTTTGGGAAATGAGTATCGAAGCCGTTTTAAATATTCAGTATCGATATGTATCGATACTTCGATATTTTTGACAACACTACTGGAGAGACGCATGTATCCTGCTTTCACTGTCCGGTTACATTGGGTCTCATTGTCCAACGGACTTACGACAAGAAATGTGCTCTCAGGGCCATTTGAGACAGCTTAGGGCCCTAAGATTGGATTTGGCCGTGACTGACGATTTACGAGCGCTGAGGAGCATAGCTACTTAACTTGACAGACTGGTGTGCTCCGAGAGGAATCATAGTGATTCCTTCATGTCAACCCTACAGGCCTCCTTGGAATTAATTAATTAATCATAATTAAAATAAACATGACAATATTTGTACGATAAGAAATTATGCATTTGATGTCGAAAAAATAAATAATATGGATTAATCTGATCACAGGGCAGTTGGATTAACCATATCTGAACCAGCTATTTTGGACAAATGTATAATTACTTAATTAAAAAATTATTTAATGCCTTCTGTGGCATTTGTATTTATTATTTGTTAGATATCTGTTTTATTGATTAATTATACATTTGAAAGAACGCAGGTTATAGCCAACATGCAATATATCCCATTGATGGGACAGACATTTCTTTTATATGGCTATAACCTGCATTCTTTCAAATATATCATTAATCAATAAAACAGATATTGGAATACACTATGTAGCCTACGTGACTAATGAATTAACAGTAGGCTTATATTATTCTAATTACTTGTTTAATTAGGATTTAGTAGATATGCTCTGCCCTATATGTACAGTAAGTACAGTACACATATTAAGGCCGCCATAGTCGGGCAGTGGACTGTTACGAATAGGGGGGAGAACAGAACCCAAGGCAGCAGGATAAGAGTAAGCAGGGAGATGAGGCAGGAGTCGACGGTCACAATTGAAAGTCTTTACTTAGCAATACAAGCATAAATAATAGGCACAGCCGTGCTGGCACTAACTACAAAACAAAACCTAACCAGAAGACGGACTGAACACACGAAATAAAAGATGACAAAACAGAATACTAATATACACTTACTTTAGACAGAGCACAACGTTTGACACAGACATCACAGGAACAGGTAACAAGGAGGAACAGGAAGTATGTCGCCACACAGAACAGAGGAAGACGACCTACTTAAATACAATGCTAATTATAAGTGACAACACCTGGTGAGGCCAGTCCAAACATACAGAAACAATAAACCACAAACTAGACTAAATCAATACACAACAATAACAAAGGCAATATCACAAACCACAACCAGACAAGGGGAAGACCATTACACAAGGAAAGGAAAATGCAAGGACAGCAAACATGAAGCAATCAAATCAACAATAACAAAGAAACACAAAATGGTGGCTTGTCTCATCTGGCCCATCTGATGCTGACCACTAGGAGGTAGGAGACCAATGTTAGGAGGGAGGACATGTTCACTGTTCCTTTCATAACCGGCCCAGCCAGGGCCGGCCCTAGGAACGTTACAGTACCTCCACTCCAACGGGGGGCTTCCAGACCCCCAAGAATATCGTCCATCCACGGGCGAAGCAGGAGGCCGGGACCCCGGAAAAACCCCAGGGCGAGGACCCGGAGAACTGGGGCCTGAAGGTCGAGGAAAAAACCCAGGAGGGGCATAGCAGCCAGGAGGAGCGAAAACGGGCGCAGATGCCCGGAGAGGGGGGGGGGAAAGAAACAGGGAACTGGAGAGGGAAGCTAGACCCGGGAGCAGCGGCCCGACGAGGGGGGGTGGGGACGGGCACCAAAACCCGGGGAGGAGGGCTAGACCCGGGAACAGCGGCCTGACGATGGGGGGTGGGGATGGGCACCAAAACCCGGGGAGGGAGGCTGGGCCTCGGAGCAGGATCCCGGACGGGAGCCCCTCCAACCACCGGACCAGGAACCGGTCCAGGAGAGCCGGAACGGAGGTGCGGCGGCGGCGACCCCCGGAGCAGGACCCACCATAGACCACGGCGAAGACCACGGCGGGGACCAGGACGCCGGTCACGGCGTGGGGGTGGACCAGACGGGGCTCCAGGACCAGTCGAGGAGCCGGGACCCGGCGTTGCAGCCGGACCATTCGTAGAGACTGGGCTGGGCGTGGAGACCGGTCCGGTCTCGGCGGCGAGGCGTGGTGTAGAGGCCTGAGATGAGGAACAGAGACCCGGCGTTGCAGCCGGACCAGTCGTAGAGGCTGGGCTGGGCGTGGAGACCGGTCCGGTCTCGGCGGCGAGGCATGGCGTAGAGGCTGGGCTGGGCGTGGAAGCCGGAGGGAGAGTGATGACAGCCGGGGCTACACCGAGCGGAACCAGGCTGGCAGCGACGGCCGGGTCAGCTGTGGAGGCCTTGTCTGCTGCACTAGTCATGCTAGCCCTCCGTGTCTTGCCAGCTCTCGGAGGTCTGGGAGCTGCGGGGGCTGGGCTAACAGTGGGGCCTGGATTGGCTGTAGGGGAAATGTTAGCTGGGGAGATCCTGTTAGCCCTAGGAGCTAGGCTAACAGTGAGGTTAATGGCAGTAGGGAAGACCTCACTAGCTGTAGGTACAATGCTAGCTAGGGAGACCGGGTTAGCTGCAGGGCCACGAACAAGAGACAGATCAGAGGGTGAAGGGAAATTATACCTCTCCATGAGGACTGCGACCTTGTTGGCCAACACCCCCATCTCTGCCTCCTGATCCGGATCCTGGTCTGCTACGGACCGGATCGTCTTAAGTAAAAAAAAAAACCATTTAGCTGGGGCATAGGTGGACAGATCCCCCTCCATTAACTTGAGGATAACTCTCATTGTCCCCTTTACTCTTTCTGCTGGGTTCAGTATTGGTGGCGACATTCTGTTACGAATAGGGGGGAGAACAGAACCCAAGGCAGCAGGATAAGAGTAAGCAGGGAGATGAGGCAGGAGTCGACGGTCACAATTGAAAGTCTTTACTTAGCAATACAAGCATAAATAATAGGCACAGCCGTGCTGGCACTAACTACAAAACAAAACCTAACCAGAAGACGGACTGAACACACGAAATAAAAGATGACAAAACAGAATACTAATATACACTTACTTTAGACAGAGCACAACGTTTGACACAGACATCACAGGAACAGGTAACAAGGAGGAACAGGAAGTATGTCGCCACACAGAACAGAGGAAGACGACCTACTTAAATACAATGCTAATTATAAGTGACAACACCTGGTGAGGCCAGTCCAAACATACAGAAACAATAAACCACAAACTAGACTAAATCAATACACAACAATAACAAAGGCAATATCACAAACCACAACCAGACAAGGGGAAGACCATTACACAAGGAAAGGAAAATGCAAGGACAGCAAACATGAAGCAATCAAATCAACAATAACAAAGAAACACAAAATGGTGGCTTGTCTCATCTGGCCCATCTAGGAGGTAGGAGACCAATGTTAGGAGGGAGGACATGTTCACTGTTCCTTTCATAACCGGCCCAGCCCTAGGAACGTTACAGCGGACTGGTGGACTGTACTACTATAGGCAGCACAGTATCTGTGACTTCCTAATAAAACAACTCATTAGAATAATATAAGCCTACTGCGTTCATTCATTACGCACGTAGACTATACAGTACTGTGAGCGTGCGCGCGCGTGTGTGTGTGGGTGTGTGTGCGCGTGCTGCGGCAGGTGGCCACAAGCTGTAGTAGCCTGTATATATGATGACAATACATTAATATAATCTCATTTAGGCTGTACTTGGCTGTACTTGTCTGCGATTCTGTCTCAGTCGGTTCCAAGATGGTTGCCCTAAGAGAAGTCCTGTCTCCCTGTCTCCCTGTGAGTTGCTGTCCTGGAGTGCTGACCAGAGTGTCGGACGTCCCGTGATGAAGGCCGTGAGGATGCGACCCTCTCTGCGTGCCCTGTCTCCGGCGGTCTCGTAGTGGTGACCGGAGTGTTGAATGTCCTGTGATTAAGACGGGGAGGACGCGACCCTCTTTGCGCCGCCCCTGTGCCTCAAATAGATTCGCTATCAGCTCTATCTTTAATCTTTCAAAATGTTCAGTTGCTATCGCTATCAACTCTATCTTTAATCTTTCAAAATGTTCAGTTGCTATTGAATGCACTCATCTGTGTTTCACTACACACTTGAGTGCATGCTTACCAACTGTTAGTCTGCAACACTACCGACATCTAAGAAGGGAGATCCCCCCTTGAATGGCCCTTCTAAGGTTTCTCTCCTCCACACTGCCTGTGGAGCATTTTTCCCTATTGTTAGGTTTTAGTGAGTTTTTCCTTACCTTTGCGTGGGGTATGTCTGGGAGTGCTTTCATTTATTTGCATTTTGTTAAAATTTGTTGGACCTTATGGTGTTCTTGTTCTGTTCTTGACTTATTGTTATTTTTCTTCTTGACTTGTTTAAAGAAGACGTGTACGGCCCATGGGGACATTAACGTGTGTTGTCGGGCCTTACAAATAAATTTGATTTTGATTTAAGTCTTTGGGAAATGTTGGAGAATGAGACCCATTGACCCTGGAGTTCTCTCATCAAAGAATCTCCCTCTAAAACGGTTGTACTGTGGTACATAAACATATATTACATACTATGCATTGTTATTGTAATTTTATAACCTTGTTAACCCCAAATTTTAAGTTTCACTATTATCTTTTTTTTTAACAATTTTTTTTTATTTTCAATTTTCAAACATGAAACAACACAACTCACAACACAATAATAACAATAATACATAAAAGACATCCAAGAACATAAACTAACACAACACTGATTAGACAATAAGGTTGTCACCAAATAAAAGTATAATAAAATAAAATAAAATATATACTATAAAAATTGCTTACCGAATCCCCTCTTACTCCAGGCCCGGCAACCGCAAGCTGAGTGGTGACATTTTCCCAAAAGCTCTCAACAGGTGAGCATTCCCAATACATATGCATGTATGTTCCAATGGCACCGGCTGCACACAAGGTACATCCAAGGCCAGATTAAGACTTCAGAGGCCCCTGGGCCAGATTCTTGTGGAGGCCCCGCCACACACACATACACGTGCACGCACGCACAGTGGTGTTTTTATATGTCACTCTAAAAAATATATAGAATATTTAGAAGTGAACCCCTAAGGAGGATGTATTTGTGGTCTGACAGTGCAATTGGCTTCAATTCAACGTCAAAACTCTCGAATAGTCTAGGGGAGGAGAAGACATAATCAATTCTGGAGAAAGTCTTATGTCTCGCGGAGAAGAAAGAGTAGTCTTGCGAGGTTGGGTTGAGTACCCGCCACATATCCATAACCCCGGTGTCTTTAGACCAGCCCCGTAGGGCCGCGGACGCCTGCTTTTGTTCGTGGGAGACTTCATCTCCGGATTTATCAACCAATGGATCCCACATGGCATTGAAATCAGCACCCACTATGAATGAGTACTCAGGTAATTTCAGCATCTCTGTAGTGAGTGCAGTATAAAATTGTGCATCATACACATTAGGGGTGTATGCAGCTATAAGAGCAATTTTCCTGTTAGTGTATTCCATTTTTGCTAAAGTGATTCGCCCTTCAGCATCCGACCACACGTCTATTAGTTTAATATTCAGCTTCCGCATAGCCACTATGGCCACCCCCCGGGATCTGGTGCTAAAAGAGGAGGAACCTATATTATGATAAAAAAGATTCGCAAGTTTAGCACTGTCAGCCTTCAAAAGATGTGTTTCACTCAGCAAAGCCGCATCGACCTCCTGTCTCTTCATCCATACACTTGTGCGTTTTTTTTATTTTTATTTTTTTAACACTTGTGCGTTTGTGATGGATATTAAGCCCCCCTGAATTCCATATCAAAATGTTTAAGTTAGCCATAGTCCAACCAGGTTGCAGTATGATTGAACATGATTCCCCTGAAGTATAGCACCATAATATATACACAACCACACGCTAAGGACCTGTTGGGCGAGAGGAGACATACAACAGAACGAGCAAAAAGAAATAAAAAACAAAAAAACCTGTGTCCCCCCCCCCCCCCCTCAAATATCTTGTCCGATGTCGAACAAACATCGCCTGGCACTGTGAACCGGGTCACAGCAACCAGGACCACACTATGTAAATTTACCATTCTAACCAGAATTGTATATTGTAACAAATTAGAAATAGGGGGAATCCCCGTCTCTCAACAGAGAGTATCAATCTATGTCTATATAGACTTCAGTGCATAGAACATTATTCATACGAAAAAGGCACACGGAACATAGATCGTCCGAACTGAACTCGTTTAAAGTGACTTACTCTTAACACGTGTCGAAATAACACCATCGTGGAAAACAAACCCCGATCACTACCGTGCTGTCCTCATTGAGACTGCGCAGCGTCGGTGATAGACCTGTATTCTGTTATGACAGGAATGAGAGTTAAATTCACAACATTGTCAGCAGCTGTAGAATAGCCTCAAATTGCCACCCGCATATAGTTCGTTACAAGGGGGGAACAACCCCTTCGAATGGACGGATCATAAGCATATTCAGTCTGTTTGAGTGAAGACTGTGATCTTCATCCCGCCCGGTCCAAGCCGAACAAAGATAATAAACAAACGTAATATCCCTCGCGCCGTTTACCGAATAGCCCAAGTGCTGGATGATAAACAGGCCAGAGATAAATAATAATGAAAAAACTGATAAGAGTATAGGGCGTCCGAATTACATTCAATTAGTCCGTAAACATGTTCGTGATTGAAACAGTACTGTATAGAGAAGACAGGTATTACCGTCTCGGAGATTGAATAAGCAGCAGTCAAAAGCCGGGCGGCTAGCTAGCCGGTGTGCTAAAAGCACATGTGCAGTGAGGATGGTAGCTTGGTTAGCTTGTATGCTAGCCGCCCACACGTGGAATCCGCTCCGCTCCTACGGGGAAGCTAGCTGGGAAGCTAGCACGTTAGCAGGCCACGCGTGAAGCCCGCCTCAGGTACCCGCTCCAGCCTCTCACTGCCCGTCGCTCGGCGCATGCTCCACCGTGGCCTGTCCGCTCCCCCCCGTCGGAACGACCCTGCTGCTCCTTCGGATATATTCCTCCGCCTCGGATGGTGATTTGAACAGCCGGTTGCACGATACCTCTCCCTGTCCCGTCTTTACCTTTAACGTTGCTGGGAATAGCAGAAACACCTCCATAGCTCGCTCCCGTGCCAGGTCCATAGCTCCTGCGAACGCTCTATGCCGCTTAGCCGTATGGTCGCTAACGTCAGCGGCAAATCTTAATGTACGTCCATTTACCACCGGAGGTTTCTTCCTGGCCTCCCTTAGCATGTGCTGCCTTGTCTGGAATCTCAAGGCCCTCCCATAGTCGAGCAGACTGTACACAGAGCAGACTCCGCGGAGGTCCACTGGACTCTTTGAGCTTTCATAGTCGAGCGGACCTCCGCGGACCAATTTCCTACATGTCACGCGCCAGTTTACACAATTGTCCCCACGCTGTTCAACTTCTGTCATGTCGTCATCATCCGATGTCAAAATAAAGAGTATGTTATCTCCGTTTCCAATATTTCGATAATAAAACGGGCAGTTTTATGCACTTGAATAACAGGTATATAGGCAGCGAGATGCAATGTACCGTATAGGCTTGAGGTGGACAGCGCGTGGTGCTGAAATGACACGCATTGCATGAAATAAAAGCACCAGTTTTATTTCAAAATATTGGAAACGGAGATAACATTCTATGTTATCTCCGTTTCCAATATTTCGAAATAAAACTGGCAATTTTACACACTTCATTTAGAAAAGCCATTCAAACATCTCTCTTGGCACGGAGCGAGTGTTCAGAGTAAAATGCAGATCGGTTCACATTAAATGCAGTTCGATGTCAACCAAAACGCTGAGCAGCGTTTTGTGTGACACCAAGTCAGCGGCGCGGACGTCCGCGCGTCAGAAAATCCTAGCTTCGCACTTGGACTCTGCTGTGGGTCTGCTGTCCGCTGAGATCAAAGCTCAAAGAGTCCGCGCGGACCTCCGCGGTGTCTGCTCTGTGTACAGTCTGCTCGACTATGGGAGTGCCTTCAGGCCGCAGAAAATAAATGTGCAGGGTTTGCACGCCCGTCTTTCATCTGGGTAGCGGGCCTATAAATCCTGTGTGCTCTTTCGATTTCAGGCCGAGCTAGCTTAGGGAACCAGTTCGGGATCATTTTTTCAAGATACCCAATCGGGTCGTCATCCTCCGTCTCGTCAGGCAGACCGTAGATTCTCACATTGCATCTCCTTCCGCGGTCCTCCAGGTCTGCCGCCTTCAATTCACAATCACGCAGCCTGTCCTCCAAGATTAATATCCCCGCGACGTTGGTCTCAGCAGCCTGTACGACCGCGGACATACCCTCCTCCACCGTGGTTAAACGTGTGCCTATTACAGCCACCTCCTCTTGCAGCACATCAACCCTGCCCCCTAGCTTAGCCAAGATAGCGTCCGTTTCCTCTCGGAAAATCGACCTGATGAGATCTCTATCTACTGCGTTCAAGGTTCCCAACTTGTTCTGTGTCTGTTTAGACATAATTCCGACTTCTGGAAATTAAATGGTATAAAAAATTATACGTAATCAAGGATAATGTGGTCCGGTTGCTGAGCACAGGAAAATCAGCCAGCCCATGCGCTGTAGGGCGGAACCGGAGGTAAGTTTCACTATTATCTAACTTTGAATTGAAGATCTTACATGGACCTTTCTTGGGTTGGGCCGGTTTCTTCACCCTCAGAACCATGAAACCAATTAAAATATCTATTTTTGTAATAATATAAAATGTATATGTTATTTTTATTTAATTTAAAAAATATTCAGACAGTATGTGATTATATGAAGTATTTTCCAACAATAGATCGATAGACAGATGGATGGACAGACGGACAGACAGACAAACAGACAGACAGAGAGAGAGAGGTGTGTGAGAGAGAGAGAGAGAGAGAGAGAGAGAGAGAGAGAGAGAGAGAGAGAGAGAGAGAGAGAGAGAGAGAGAGAGAGAGAGAGAGAGAGAGAGAGAGAGAGAGAGAGAGAGAGAGAGAGAGTGTTTGTGCTCGCTGCACATGCATGAACATAATGGCCTTAATTGTGAGTTTTTAAGAACAGCCATTAATGCAGCTAGTAAAATATTCCCAACACCACACCAAATATCCAATCAAATTTTACATTTTACACCCCCACCCCTTCTCTCTCCCTCCCTTCACTTCTTTCTACCTCGCCCTCCCTCCTCTCATTTAGAGTTAGAATTTATTTAAACTAATTAAAAACAATTCTCTGAATATTCCCAACTGAGTGACCAGGCTCCTGTTGTGTTTTTTTTCTTTTTTTTTCTGCACCCCCCCCCCCCCCTCTCTCTCTCTCTCTCGCTCTCGCTCTCTCTCTCTCTCTCTCTCTCTCTCTCTCTCTCTCTCTCTCTCTCCTCTCTCTCCTCTCTCTCTCCTCTCTCTCTCTCTCTCTCTCTCTCTCTATCTCTCTCTCTCTCTCTCTCTCTCTCTCTTTTTCTTCTTCTCTTAAACAAACCTGTATAATGTTGTCAGAACTGCTCGAGAATGAAGTGCTAAGTGTTGCTTTTATGAGGAGGAAACACACTGGAACAGCGGGCGTGTGTTTTCCTGATGCCTGCTACACACACACAGACACACAGACAAACACACACACACACGCACACACACACAGACACACCAGACAAACACACACACACATGCACGCACGCACGCACGCACACACACACACACACACACACACACACACACACACACACACACACACACACACACACACACACACACACACACACACACACACACACACACACACACACACACTAACACACAACGAATATGTTTCTGAATTACAACCTGTTCACTGATGAGAAGATACCCTCTAGAGCTCCTACCTGCTCGATCATTATGTGTGTGTGTATGTGTGTGTTTGAGACATTGGTGTGTGTGTGTGTGTGTGTGCATCGCGCGCGTGTGTTTGTGTGTGTGTGTATGTGTGTGTTTGAGACATCAGTGTGTGTGTGTGTGTGTGTGTGTGTGTTAGTGTGTTAGTGTGTTAGTGTGTGTGTTGTGGGGGGGGGTCTCCAGCATTGCCGTGGCTCAACAATACCATTACAAACACCTCGGTGAAAATCTGTTCTCAATTGTTGTGGTCATTTCTGCTGTTTTAATTTGGACAGTAAAGTCACTGCCAGTTCTCTCCACGCCGTGATGCCGTGAGGACTGCAGTCGTAACGTTAACTGCGTTCCCATGCGCAGAAAACCCACATACAGTACACACAGAAAACCCACATACACACAGAAAACCCACATACACACAGAATACCCACGTACACACAATGCACACATTCTCACATTCCTTTTCTCCCCACATCTCCGCTCTCCATTGTATTGTAGCCATGAAAGTCCAGCTCAGAATTTGTTTCCAAACCGGTCAGTCATCGTCTGCCGGCGCTGAGTGAAAAGCCTTTGTATAAAGTAGTCCAGAGAGACGTGTGGAAAATGAGTCAAACTGCCCATCAAAGTACACCACACACACACACACACACACACACACACACACACACACACACACACACACACACACACACACACACACACACACACACACACACACACACACACACACACACACACACACACATACACACACACACACACACACACACACACACACACACACACACACACACACACACACACACACACACACACACGACCCCCGCCCTTCCTCCTCTGCGTCTCTCCATCTTGACTTTGACGAGGAACTATATAGTAACACTATTAGTAGGATGGAGAGAAGCTATCAACGTGCGGCAGAACCCTCATTTTTCTAGAAAGTCAGGACTCGACTGGACCGGTTCACCGAAAGGTCCATAAAAAGAATGAACGAAAGAGAGAAAGTATATATTGTATTGTATATGTAATGTATATTATCTTAGGACATCTATTGTGGTTTGTGTGTGTTTATCAACTCCACCCATTTACATGTGTTTTAATTTGGACTATTCAGAAAGAAAACACA
>NC_140169.1:103586965-103616601 GCF_963971535.1 Notolepis coatsorum | reverse complement strand
ACCCATCCCTAATGGACATTTAGCCTACTGTCAAAAGTAACGAAATACACTTTCCAACAACTCCAAAACTCTCCTATTTACATGTTGAGAGTTGTGTATTTACCACATGTAGAAATAACAGCCTCAGCCTGTTCGACCCCCTCAGCCTCCCTTCTTGCTGCTCCGCTTCCAGAAGCTGTAGTTCCTTCCTCCTCTGTAAATTCTGGTTCAAATAGATAAGGTTCTGGATCTTGGTTTGTCAGAATTCATCATCACCTTCCTCTCTCTTACAAAGGCGTCCATGATTAGTTCTTCTGTAGGTCACGTTGGTCTTGTTGACGGACGTTACAACGTGGGCTTTAGAGGTGCAGCCGGCATATCACTGCACCCAGCCGCCGGTTGTTTGCCAAGAAAATGGTTCAGACTATGTATCTGCTTGGATAATCACGTCTCATTTTACATTGTTATTTCTACATGTGGTCAATGGATTTCATTACTTTTGATGGTTAGCTACTAGTCCGTATCCACTTCAGTCATTGTGTAAGCTAGTTGGCACACAGTGGGTCTCTCGCTCTCTGTACTGCACTCACAGAGATGAGAAGAGAACCTATCTTCATGTTTGACTCTGGGGAAGACGGCAAATAAGCAAATTTCCCCAAAGTTGGCATGTTCTTGGCATGAAAGGTCATACGATACATATTTTGGGGGATCATAAAATCATAAATGCTGTTACATCAGCATAGACTTTGTAATATCAACAAAATATCAGTCTGGTAGGGCGGCTGATTGGCGCAGTGGGCAAGGCGCTCGCCACTAACGCAGGAGACACTGGGTTCGAGCCCAGCTCTCGGCGTTGCTACCGGCTGGCCGGTCGTTCATACTAACACAATTGGGGAAACCGGTGGGTGGGGATTGGACGTTGTGGACAGCGACTCCTTCAGGTTGGTTTGGTGACGCCGGTGCGGCGGAAACAGGAAGTATCGGGGGCAGCGTGAGCCTCCCACGCGTTACTCCTCGCCACTGAGAGTTCGAGCTGCTGCGGTGAAAAGATGCAACAGGCTGCCTCCTCGTGTACCGGAGGGGACACGTGATGCAAGGCTTCTGTCCTCACTACAGCCGACCAGTGGGAGGAATAGTCTAGCAACGTTCGAGACAGGGGAGGGAAGAATTGGATAATACGAAATTGGGATGGGAGAAAATAGAAAAAAGGCGGAGAAAAAGTGGATAAAAAAATATATATATCTGGTCAGAAAAACAAACAAACGTATTTAGCTAATTTACTCTACAGAGGGGGGGGGGGGGGGAAACATGATTCTACAGTAGATCATAGATCACCAATGACACCAGCTTCACAGCTCTGTGTTAAAAAAAAATAACAATATTTATTATCAACAATAAATCATTCATCATCGTCCCACTATCTGTCTGTCAGTCGTCCTGCCTGTGTTTCTCTGCGTGTAGCTTTAGCACCGTGGCCAGAGGACCTGCGGCCGAGCCACAGAATGCATGACGGCCCCTCGCCACCGTTCACTGGCCTCCTGCACTCGCTCACCAGCCTCATGTATGAAATAATTACAGTATCTGCTTTCCCCACCGCCAGGCTCTCCCAAACAGCCTCGGGTTACGGACAGCAGCAGCACACTGCTCAGGGAGCTAAGATAAACTCATAAGACTTAACCCCAGAGAGAGAGAGAGAGAGAGAGAGGGGGAGAGGGAGAGAGAGAGAGAGAGAGAGAGAGAGAGAGAGAGAGAGAGAGAGAGAGAGAGAGAGGGAGAGAGAGAGAGAGAGAGAGAGAGAGAGAGGGAGAGAGAGAGAGAGAGAGGGAGAGAGGGAGAGAGGGAGAGGAGAGAGAGAGAGAGAGAGAGAGAGAGAGAGAGAGAGAGAGAGAGAGAGAGAGAGAGGGAGAGGGAGAGAGAGAATGAAATTGAAATTGAATTTAATTGAATTGAAATTGAATTGAGATGGGGAGGATTTCACAGATTGAATATTGATCTATTTGTTACACCCCGTGAAGCATGAGGGGGGAATGTAATCACTTGTGTCCATGTGTCTGTCTGTCTGTCTGTCTGTGATGATGTCTGGCGCACTTCTATTCTGACGTGGCTCAGACATGGTGGATCGGCTGACAGTGAGTCAAGGACCTGCACTCTTCAATAACTCTCAGGTTGGAGAGTTCTCAGGACCAGCGAGATGTCCGACTGAGGCTTTCTGGGCACTCAAGTTGACCACAGCTCATTCTGCATAATGTCGTGGAACACTTTGTGCAACGTGGCATGCGAACCACATTGCACAAGCGCACAGCAAGCAAGCGCACAGCAAGCAAGCGCACAGCAAGCGCAAGATGTTCCAACAGCCATACTGCACTTCCTACCAGGGTAGTAAACACACAATAATCCCCTAGTTGTCCAACCCACTGCCTTCCGCCATTATCCGCTCTGCTCGGAGCCCTATTATAGAAGGGAAAACAAACGGTCACACACTCCATTTATTGTTCCTACTGTCCACAGCCACACAAGGGGTGTTTTTAATACAGCATATAAATGCTGTTTACGCAGCTCTAGAGTCAAAGGACATGGACAGTGATACCCACTGACAGTAATGTCTGAGGCTAATCTGTGTACGTATAAGCAAAGGACTTTTTCTTGGTTCACTCGGGGCGCTAGGAACCTTTGAAGCCTAAACAGTCAGGACCGATTTAAGGTACGGACCCCTGAATTAATGACGGCCTCTGTGATCTTCGTCTCACAGTGAGTCCATGTGTGTGTATGTATTTAGTGTGTGCATGCATGCAGGCATTGTGGTTGTTCGCTGCCACTGAAGTGGCTTCACTATATTTTGGACACTTTCTCTTGTATATGAGCCCGGTTACTATGTTACACGCGGCTTTCAAACAAGCCCTGGCGAATGGCCCTGGAGTACAAACAACAGCTATTGATATCCATGATCTAACCCTTAGCCATAGGCGAGCTCTACCACAATAGACTTCAGTGACTGGCTAAGTATCAGCCCCTTGGCCGCAAACGTCAGAGGCCTTGGCTATGCATTGAGGATTTGTGGGCCGTTATGGAGAAGGACCAGGCAGCTGGCAGGATTCTGTTCGATCATCTCCACTGTACTGACTAGCCAGGCAGAGTGGCAGAGACAATGGGCCTCATTTATCAAGAAAAATACACAAACTAATTATACAGAGTTGTATTTACTTTTTAAATATACAGTATCAAACTGATTTCCACTTAAAATTTTATTTTAATGAGTACTTGGAAACAGTTGGTATGCATATTTCATGTTTTAAGTTTAAATTGTGGCACAGAATTGTATCCACTGTTAACCTACGTCCTTGTACGGAAATATTGATAAATGAGGCCCAGTGTTTTCTGTACCCATAAGATGTCCTCAAAAGCATACATATGATTGTGTGTGTGTGTGTGTGTGTGTGTGTGTGTGTGTGTGTGTGTGTGTGTGTGTGTGTGTGTGTGTGTGTGTGTGTGTGTGTGTGTGTGTGTGTGTGTGTGTGTGTGTGGGTGTGGGTGTGTGTGTGTGTGTGTGTGTGTGTGTGTGTGTGTGTGTGTGTGTGTGTGTGTGTGTGTGTGTGTGTGTGTATGGATGAATGAATGTGTATTTGTGAATATGTCTGAGATGATATTGTAGATCATGTTGGCCCTTCTCATTTCCTATGGCCATGACACATTATACCAAGCCAGGGTTTTGACAATATCAAAGGTTCAGTTACATCACTGAGACAATAAACTAGAGATACTATTGGTGAATTAAATCATACACCTGCCATGGCAGCAGAACCAGACAATCTGCACCGGAGAAACTTTACCATCAACCATCAACCATAACTACACTAGACACTGACATGTTGCCTTCACTTAGCTGTCTTGTATTTAGCATCACACCAAACATTGCTATAGGCCCACTCATCATCATCATCATCAACATCATCATCATCATCATCATCATCATCATCATCATCATCATCATCATCATCATGATCAAACCTTTATTTCAACTCGAGAAAAACTATTTGAAGTTGCCCTCATGCTCAATGCTAACCCTGTGTAGCAACGCCATGACATCACCATGATATAAATGGATGGCTGGATGATGAATGGATGATGGATGATGGAGGAATGGAGGGATGATAGATGGATTATCACAGTTGTGTTTTGGAACCCAATGTGCAGGCAAGGAGAAACGGTAGACAGAACTGGATAAAACCCAATATGGGTGTATTAATGGGATGGTCAATGTCCAGGCAGAGGTCGGTACACGGGGTGGTAATCGTTAGCCGGACCAGGTCCTCCTTGTGAGCCAGGCCAGTGTCTCCAGGTCTTCGCCGTGCAGGCTAGGAGAGAGGATGAGAATACAAGTTAGACAAAGTCAAAGGATGAGAGATCCAGGTGAACAACTATAAGTATTAGAACAGCGAACACGAGCATAATAACATGACTAACTGTAACTGGTAACGAGAGTTTACAATCTGACAGCCTCTCCACGTCTGGGGCGGGTTTAAATACCATGATGTACTCTGCCACCAGACCTCAGATCAGCTGCCCCGTGACACACCAGCTGCATCTACTTGACATAATGAGAGCGGGAGAACGGACAAGAGAGACAGAGCACTGACACTGGCAGGAACCATGACATGGACGGGTGAATGAATGCTAGGTGTATCATCTCAGATGATATTTGATATTAGATATGTTTTCTGTGATACGATACAACATGGATTCAGTCAAATTGCCAGTAGCCTATAGGCTTTTATTGCCAGTTTGGGACAGATGCATACATTCTCTGCCTGATTTTTTCACACAAACTTTTAACGTGATTTTGAGTTCTGTATAGACACAGCTGTATCTTAGACTCTTGTATCGGATTCTGATGTGAAACAGAGCCTAGCTGTCTGGGGTGGAAAGGGGGAGGTCTGTCTGATACTCCATGGAATATCACAAACAAACAGAATAAACAAATAATTGACCAATACCCTGGTGTGATGTCATTAGGCGTGACCAGCTGCAGACCAGCTGCATCTTGCTAGGAGGGGGTGTGAGCAACATCCTCACTGTGTCATGAACATGTCATCAAATCTTTACATGAGACTATGGTGTGTGTGTGTGCGTGTGCGTGTGCGTGTGTGTGTGTGTGTGTGTGTGTGTGTGTGTGTGTATGTGAATTCAATGAACTCAATATAGGGAGAGATGGAGAGATCGATGTGTGGGGATTTGCATTTGATTGATAGATGGATGGATAGATAGATAGATAGATAGATACTTAGATAGATAGATGGGGGAATGGTGGATGATGGTGAATGATAGGTAGCTGGATGGATAGATAGGTGGCTGAGTGGATGATGGTGAATGATGGATGGATTGATAGGTGGCTGGGTGGATAATAATAATAATAGATCAAATTTCTATAGCGCCTTTCATGAAACCCAAGGTCGCTTCACAATCACAACAAAAAATAGGGCTAGGGAAGTAGGGGAAAAAAAGGGGGATGGATGGATATATAGGTGGGTGGATGATGGATGGATGATGGATGGATAGATAGGTGGCTGGGTGGATGATGGGTGGATGATGGATGGATAGATAGGTGGCTGGGTGGGTGGATGATGGATGGATAGATGGACAATCACATGTAGAAGGCATGAGGAAGCAATCACCATGTGAGGGTTCGCCTGTCCCTGGATCTTTTTTCCCTGTCTCCTCTCCTCAACAGCCCCCACCCTTGCAAGGATTTTTCTCCTCTACTCCTCACCAGCCCCCACCTTTGGACATTCTTTTACTCTTGGCGTTTGTATTGTCTCCCATGTGTTTTAACCTTGTGTTATCTCTAGTCTCGTTCCCTTTGTAATTGTTTTATTTGTCCCTTGTATGGTGTCTACTCTGTCTAGTGTTCAGTCTTTTCTTGTGTGGTTAGTTTGTTGGTTTCCCTGTTATTTTCCCCAGAGTGTTTGGTCTTGTGTTTCTCCCCATGTGTGCCTCGTTGGTAATTAGCATCCCTTGTCTTAATTAGTCTCCCTATATCTGGTGTGTGTTCCCTACCCTTCAGTGTCGGTTCATTATTGGAGTTCACTGTTTGTTATCCACGTCCTTGTTCTCCTGTTTCATAGTAAGTTCCCTGCAGTACTTTGTTTTGTGTTTTTTTGACTTGCTCTCTTTATGAGATTATTATTTGTTTTTGTATTTTGTCCTCTGCCAGTCTTCAGCTGTGCTATTCTTTGTTTTTGTATTTTATTGCTGCCTTTGGAAGTATTTTTTGTGAAGATCTTTGTTGCTGCCCTTTTTTGAGTAAAGACATTTGTTGATATAATTCACCTCTGGCTCCACGTCTCGTCTGCCTGTTCTCCCCTTGTTCTGTTCCGCGATTGGCTCCTCAGACAACACAATCCTTAACAGAATGAACCGACCATGTTTGGACCCAGCGAACAGAACGAGGGAGGCTTTGAGCGCCTTGGAGGCGTTCAGACTGGGGGATTTACCTTCCTCCTCCTTGGAGGAGAGGAAGGATGTTTTGCATCTGCTCTACTCTCAGGGAGTGGCACCCTGAGCTGGCCCCACGGCTGGAGGAGTATGGCAGACACTGGATCAAGTGCCTATTCCAGCCTCCAGCCTCCAGTCAAGCCCCTACTGCGGGTAAGGCCTCTACCACCAGCATAGCCTCACCTGCTAGGGTACCTACTGCTAGCACCTCAGCCCTGCCTGTTAGCCCTATAGCTAACCCTGCCCCTGTGGTTAGCCTAGCCCTTGTAGCTTCAACAGCTCCCCCGTTAGCTCCTACTGCCAGCATGGCCCCAGTTGTTAGCATAGCTACTGCTAGCACCACAGCCCTGTTTGCTAGCTTAGCCCCTGCTGCTAACCAGGCCTCAACAGCTAGTACAGCCCCGTCTGATAGCTTAGCCTCTGCAGCTAACCAGGCCTCAACAGCTAGTACAGCCCCGTCTGATAGCTTAGCCTCTGCAGCTAACCAGGCCTCAACAGCTAGTACAGCCCCGTCTGATAGCTTAACCTCTGCAGCTAACCAGGCCTCAACAGCTAGTACAGCCCTGTCTGATAGCTTAGCCTCTGCAGCTAACCAGGCCTCAACAGCTAGTACAGCTCCGTCTGATAGCTTAGCATCTGCAGCTAACCAGGCCTCAACAGCTAGTACAGCCCTGTCTGATAGCTTAGCCTCTGCAGCTAACCAGGCCTCAACAGCTAGTACAGCCCCGTCTGATAGCTTAGCCTCTGCAGCTAACCAGGCCTCAACAGCTAGTACAGCCCCGTCTGATAGCTTAGCCTCTGCAGCTAACCAGGCCTCAACAGCTAGGACTGCCCCGTCAGCTAGCTCGTTCCCTATGGCCCCAGTTTCTCTGGTCTCGGTTCCTTGGTCAGGCCCTCCAGCCAGCATTAACTATCCTGCTAGAACTGCCCCTTCAGTTATCATGATGGGTTATTTCCGTGTTACTCCGACTAACACCTCAGTCTCGTCTGCTAGAGCCCCAGCTGCTAGCACCTCAGTCTCGTCCGCTAGAGCCCCTGCTGCTAGCCTCTTAGTCTTGTCTGCTAGAGCCCCTGCTGCTAGCACCTCAGTCTCGTCTGCTAGAGCCCCTGCTGCTAGCACCTCAGTCTCGTCCTCTAGAGCCCCTGCTGCTAGCCTCCTAGTCCTGTCCGCTAGAGCTCTTGCTAATAGCGTTTCAGTCTCGTCTGCTAGAGCCCTTGCTGCTAGCCTCTTAGTCCTGTCTGCTAGAACCCCTGCTACTAGCACATCAGTCTCGTCTGCTAGAGCCCCTGCTGCTAGCACTAGCCAGGTAGCTAACCCGGTCTCTACTGCCAGTTTAGCCCCTGCTAGAGCGGCTCTTGCTGCCCCTGTTCCTCCTCCTGCTCCCGGGGAGGTCCTGACGTCTGGTCCCGGCTCGTCATCTGGTCCCGGCTCCTCATCTGGTCCCAGCTCCTCATCTGGTCCCGGCTCGTCGTCTGGTCCCGGCTCGTCATCTGGTCCCGGCTCGTCGTCTGGTCCCAGCTCTTCATCTGGTCCCGGCTCTTCATCTGGTCCCGGCTCCTCATCTGGTCCCGGCTCTTCGTCTGGTCCCGACTCCTCTTCTGGTCCAGTCCGACGCAGTGGTCTACGCCGTGGTATACGCTGTGTTCTGCGCCGTGGTCTTCGGCTGCAGGGAACCCCGTCCGGGGTTCTGCGTCCGGCCCCAAGTCCGGCGTCTGGTGGGTCCCCTGTCCGGGGTCCTTCTCCGGGCCTGTCACCCTCGCCCCTTTGCCCTCATCCCCCTCATCGGCCCTCTGTCCCTGCTTCCAGCTCCCCTCGTCCCCCTCATCGGCCCTCTGTCCCTGCTTCCAGTTCCCCTCGACCTCCTCATCGGCCATCTGTCCCTGCTTCCAGCTCCCCTCGTCCCCCTCATCGGCCCTCTGTCCCCGTTTCGAGCCCCCCTCACCGTGTCCCTGTCCCTGTTCCCATCTCTAGCCCCCCTCTCCTGGCCTCTGTCCCCGTCTCCGGTCCTCCTGATCCCGTGCCTCGTTCTCCCCTCTCCAGCCCCCTCTCCAGCCCCGTTCCTCTGCCCCGTTTCTCCTGTGCCCCTCCTGGGTTTCTGTCGCCTCCCCCCTGCCCCAGTGTCGCTCGTCCCGGCCTTGTCCGTCCTGACTTTTTCCCCCCGACTCTCCCTGTGTTCCCCTTCCCTGGCTCCCGACCCCCTGTCCTGCCCGTTCCCGGACGGTCCCTTTTGACGTCTGGGAGCCGTCCCTGGAGGGGGGGGGTACTGTGAGGGTTCGCCTGTCCCTGGACCTTTTTTCCCTGTCTCCTCTCCTCAACAGCCCCCACCCTTGCAAGGATTTAGAAAAAAGTTTAAAAAAAAAAGTAGTTTTCATTTGATCCTATATCATTCTTTCATTCACCGATTTGTGGACTTGAAGATGTGCACTTTAACACAGCAGCACCTGGAGCCATCCATACCCATGTCCAGTGTCCACTGACAAAGACATGCTCATGATACTGTGATAAACTATAATAAGCTTTAATCGAACCCTGGTTCATTTCCTCGGATAGTCCGGTTGATTTGGGGTGGTGTGAAAGCTCATTCACTCTTGCAAGTGAACCCTGCTACGGTTCATTTGAGATGTGAATGCAAAGCGGACCAAAGGCAGGAAAAGACCCAAAAATCGAATATTTTTTTTATGAGAAGACTGAAACATAATTATAATGAAACACACAATAGTTTTTTTTCGATTGCTTAAGCATGATTTTGAAAACGGGGCCCGGTGTTTCAAAACACACAATTAGCACAACCACACACACAATTATCAGAACACCTCAGATCCTTTGCTAAATTAAACACTTGTCAAAACCATACACTAATTTATAAAAACTACATTTTGTTACCATATGAAACACACGTTTCATATGACTCAATTCTGTTTGAACCAGTTACACACACTGCTGTGCTTAACCTAAAACACATTTAGCAATTCTACTTCTCAGTGATTAGAGTACTGTAAGTGAAGTACGCAGAGAATGTGCAAATATACAATAAATTCACCAAACACTACACAAGACCAATGCTGTAGAGTAGACTGATGAATATATAATTTATTTATCTACATATACCCAAATCAATGATGCAGACTGCTAAAAAAAACATTTTCTCTCCATATACCCAAATCAATGATGCAGACTGATGAAAATATAAATGTTCTCTCCATATAACCAAATCAGTCAACATTTCAACATGGAGAATCACAACAAAACATGTCCCAGTTTTCATGCTACTATGTGCATAACACTGAGTGTAAGCTCAGCAAATATCAGACAAACATAAAATACTGTATCCAGTACAGGTTAAAATTACAGTAAAACTGTGAGGATTCACCTGTTCCCTGGACCTTTATTCCCTGTCTCCTCACCTCACCAGCCCCCACCTTTGGACTTTCCCTGTCTACTCTCCTCAACAGCCCCCACCCTTGCGATGTTTTACTCTCCTCTACTCTTCACCAGCCCCCACCCTTGGACTACCTTTCGCAGCTGTCATAGTTTATGATTAGCGCCCCAGAGGGCTTTAAATACCTGTACCTCCCTCCAGTCCTGGTCGGGTCGTTCTTGTTACTACAATCTACTGCCGCGTCTCCGGCGTGAGACGTCGTGCCACCCCGGTACTTCACCACCTGTCACCGTTTGCCTGGAGTGGGACGCCGTCTACGCTCTCTAATTCTCTACGGGAGGTTTTCCAGTGTTCCCACTCCAGACATCAAGCCGGCACGCATCCCTTCCTAATTCCACGGGAGGATGCGTCTCTTCGCCCCGGTCCCCTAGGACCCCGGTGTTCTGCGCTGCCCGTCTGCAGAATCCAAGGGTGATCTCCGTGCCAGGCCTGGAGTGGTGTTCCCACTCCAGACGTCAAGCCGGCGCGCTCCCACTCCAGACATCAAGCCGGCGCGCATCGCTTCCTAATTCCACGGGAGGATGCGTCTCTTCGCCCCGGTCCCCTGGGACCCCTGTGTTCTGCGCTGCCTGTCTGCAGCATCCGAGGGGGATCTCCGTGCCAGGCCTGGAGTGGTGTTCCCACTCCAGACGTCAAGCCGGCGCGCTCCCACTCCAGACATCAAGCCGGCGCGCATCGCTTCCTAGTTCCACGGGAGGATGCGTCTCTTCGCCCCGGTCCCCTGGGACCCCTGTGTTCTGCGCTGCCCGTCTGCAGCATCCGAGGAAGATCTCCGTGCCAGGCCTCCGCCGTCGGGCCCCTGGTCCCCGTGCCAGGCCTCCGCCGTCGGAACCCTGTCATCCCTGTAAGCAGCTCTGGCCCTCGCCCTGTCCAAGGCCTTAACCCTGTTCTCTGTCCCTGTCTCCAGCCCGCCTCTCCGGGCCTCTGTCCCTGTCCCCCTCTCCAGTGCCCCTGGTCCTGGTCCTTGACATTTTGCCCTGGCCTAGTCCCTTAGCCTGTTCGCCTCTTAAAGGCACAGTGCCGCATTTTCCCTATTTTCTTTGACCCTAGTGTTTTTGTGTTTTCCCTTAAAGGGACTGTGCCGCTTTTTGTTATTTTAAGAAATAAATGCCCTGTTTTGGCTTACTCTCATACCTGTCTTGTGTTGTGCGATTGGGGTCGGTTACAAACCATAACAGTACGACGCGACCAGTCGACGACCCCAGCCAGCACAGACAGTGTATGTGAGTTAGCCTTTTTAGTTCCCCTGTTAGTTCCCCTGTTGACTCCCCTGTTAGCTCCCCTGTTAGCCTCGTTAGCTCCCCTGTTAGCTACCCTGTCTCCCCACTGCTAGGACTGCCCCTTCAGCTAGCAAGGTCAGTTTCCCCACAGCTAGGACTGTCCTTCCAGCTAGCTTGTTCTCCTTGCTAGTCCAGCCCTGTCTGCTAGCCTGGCTCCGGCAGCTAGCGCAGCCTCTATGCTATTGTAGCAGTACAGCTAGCATAGGCCCTGTAGCTAGCAATGCTCTGGCAGCTACCCAGTCCCTCTGCTAGCCCCACTTTAGGTGTAGCTTCCCCTGCTAGCATGGCCCAGTTTTTTTTGTTTGTTGCTTTGTCATGTCCCCTGCCCCGCTGTCTGATTTTTTCGGTCGCCCGGTGGCTCCCGTGGAGGGGGAGGTACTGTGAGGATTCGCCTGTTCCCTGGACCTTTATTCCCTGTCTCTTCACCTCACCAGCCCCCACCTTTGGACTTTCCCTGTCTACTCTCCTCAACAGCCCCCACCCTTGCGATGTTTTACTCTCCTCTACTCTTCACCAGCCCCCACCCTTGGACTACCTTTCGCAGCTGTCATAGTTTATGATTAGCGCCCCAGAGGGCTTTAAATACCTGGACCTCCCTCCAGTCCTGGTCAGGTCGTTCTTGTTACTACAATCTACTGCCGCGTCTCCGGCGTGAGACGGCATGCCACCCCGGTACTTCACCACCTGTCGCCGTTTGCCTGGAGTGGGACGCCGTCTACGCTCTCTAATTCTCTACGGGAGGTTTTCCAGTGTTCCCACTCCAGACATCAAGCCGGCGCGCATCGCTTCCTAATTCCACGGGAGGATGCGTCTCTTCGCCCCGGTCCCCTGGGACCCCGGTGTTCTGCGCTGCCCGTCTGCAGCATCCACGGGGGATCTCCATGCCAGGCCTGGAGTGGTGTTCCCACTCCAGACGTCAAGCCGGCGCGCTCCCACTCCAGGGCCCTCATTCATCAACGTGTTCTACGCACAGATTTGTGCTTACCCTGTGCGTACGATCATTTCTAAGCAAAGAGTGGGATTCATCAATTTCAACTTGAACTTGACTCCGTGCTTACGTCTACGCACAGGTCAGACCATGCGTACCTGGCGCCCAGTGGTAGAATATATTATTACAACAAGGAAATGAGCTTCTGTGCATAATAACACTGGCATGTTCTGTACGAACCGTAGTTCATTATAGTTCATTGTAAAATAGCAACTGTAACTGAGGGGTACAATTCCCTGACTGTATTACTAGATATGATACTTACTACCACTACCTTTGTACTTAATATTCGGCCACCCAGTACACGGCATAAATATATTATGATGAACACTGTCACGTAGATGAAACGGATCCAACACAAATGTACGAATTAGAAATAGGTCTTTATTTCTACACAGCGATGGTGTGTAGAGCAAGCACTTAATCAAATCAATCACATTTATGAATGGAAATTAGTATGCACTTTTATGGCAAGAGTATTCGTCGGTATATCAATAGAGAATGTCCAATCTCTGAAGGCGCAGGTGGTACATATACGACCTGGAATAGTTTAAGGAATAACAGCAATGGTACTTCAATGATTATATACTGGATACACTAGGGGGGGTTAATCCGGTCGCTTGTAAGCCGACAGGAGTAGGAGGGGGGGGGGGGGTAGAATCCGGCTGCCTCATCCGGCCAAGGGTATCCCAGGTGAACCCACTGTAGTGCCGTTCAATGCGCCGGCGATCCTTGGACCACAGATGAAAGCAGGTGGACTCTCTGTGAGCCGGCTCTCTCCGGTCCACGGGGGAGAGACGTGAAGCGACCTCGTCTTGCAGAGCGTCTCCTCACCTTGCGTCCTCTCCAGGGGGGGGGGTTCCAACACACGGCAGTGTCGGGGGTCTTTATCCATGGAATAATCAACGTACACAAAGCATAATCCGTGCCTGGGAAGGCGGGCTGTCGTCGGTAGAATAATCCGGTATACAGGTCCACTCGCTCGTCGGCTCTGGGGCTCCTCGGGTGCAATCTCACATGGGGTCGATCATCCTGGTTAAGCAGCCAGTTCTCTGCCCGAAACGATGGGGTACTGACTACGGTAGTATTCTCACCGCACGAAGCACTATATATTAACAGACTATTATTAGCTTAATAGACTACGTCCAACTCGACGATATAGTGCCAAATATGACTATTCAAATATTAATATACACGATGTCTCAATACCGATGGTAGGCGAACTTGGCCTTACTCCCACACGTGGCGTCGCGGGGAGGCTTTACGTCTGTGACTCTATTGGAGGGTAAGAAACTGGACTGAAAAGAAAGTCCTACTTTAGTAGCGCAGTATATATACGCACTATGAACAAATAGTCCCATTAGTGGTGCGGTAGCCAGATTCCTACGCGGAACTAGGACTTGTTCGTACATGTGGAGCGGTACGTTTGAACTGGGTCTGAGGGGTATGGCAGCCTGGCACCAAGGTCTCGACCAATAGTAGAATGGAGACTATTATGGGATGTTCAGTAGGCTAGAATGGATATTCAATGCATATTGTACAAGGAATATACAAGGGATATCAGGGAATATTAGAGAATATACAAATACAATTAAATATATATATATAAATAAATATATATATTTGGTTTAATCTGGCCCTTCACAACAGCAACAGTAGTGTAATTATGGTCAAAACCCTATAAATAGCATTTGGAATAATAGATCTTTCTCTCAGAATGAATGCAGCATGGTTTATATAGCGTTATCGGAATATACGGGGTGTAGGCTACTGACTGACTGCGCTCCGCGTAGCTTGATTGATTGATTGATTGAAAAGTTTATTAACAGATTGCAGAATGGGTACAGTACAGTACAGCTCAGTACATACAATTGTTAATTGGGGATGCAGACCAGAGAAAGACTTTCGTCTTGTTTACATCAGGGTCCCCCATTTTCAATTCATCATAAATCATAAAGCTCAACTCGTTATTATTTTGCGCAGACCGCAGAAACACGGGAACGTTTTGATTATATTTAAAAGGCTTTACGTTAAACGAAACAAGTGGAATTTCGAAGCTGTAAGCAGAATACAAGTCATATGAATATAGTGTTCTTCCCCCTTTTTACTGTATAAGAAAGAATAGAAAACGCATTGCAATGACACCAGATAGTGGACAGACTATGTATATGATGGGATTCAAGTTCGCGTTTTTGTTGATCATAGGCATGCTGTCAGAGTATGATATCTTAATCAAACATTCTAGAACATTTGTCGTCACAGATCATGTCCTAATAGAACATAGGCTATGGCATGGATCGTGATATTGTGTGGACTGTTATTATTACTGTACACCGGTACCACCCATTGTGACAACAGCCTTGTGAGTCCCGCACACAAACATGATGGAATTCAAGTTCATGTATTGAAAGGCAGGCTACATCATACATGCAGTGAGATTCATTGTTCTTGTATATGCTCTTGTATTATTGTTTATATATAGGCTACCCAATACTGACATCAAAATAGATTGTAGTATGCCTCTAGAAATCATATGCAGCAGGTAGAAAATTGACGGGAGATCCATCGCGATTTGGAATAAAATTGAGGAGAACTTTAATCCCTGGGTATTAATCAAACAACACGGGAAAAGGCAGTCATATTCCAGCGCGGTATTTATTAGTGTTTGCGCTGCCCAGGCAGCAATGGTTAATAGATATCATATCCGACATCACCGTAAGTGTACACGTCTGTCAGCCTGTCTCATGACACGCTTCCCTCGGCTTAGTCCATTTTTCCACATTTCATGGGTGTATTCCATTACCGTATATGGTTAATCGGGGCGTTTCTGGTATGCAAATACGTGAAAGTGTGCACGAGCCTCGGCGCAGAGCCAAGGTGGGATTCATCATGACAGGTGTGCGTAGAGCCTGCGTACGCACGTGTGATGAATCCCGACTTCCCTGTGCGTACACTGGTTCTACATTCCGTGCTTACGTGTGGATATAGAACATGTTCTACGCACACATTGATGAATGAGGGCCCAGACATCAAGCCGGCGCGCATCGCTTCCTAATTCCACAGGAGGATGCGTCTCTTCGCCCCGGTCCCCTGGGATCCCTGTGTTCTGCGCTGCCCGTCTGCAGCATCCGAGGGGGATCTCCGTGCCAGGCCTGGAGTGGTGTTCCCACTCCAGACGTCAAGCCGGCGCGCTCCCACTCCAGACGTCAAGCCGGCGCGCTCCCACTCCAGACGTCAAGCCGGCGCGCATCGCTTCCTAGTTCCACGGGAGGATGCGTCTCTTCGCCCCGGTCCCCTGGGACCCCTGTGTTCTGCGCTGCCCGTCTGCAGCATCCGAGGAAGATCTCTGTGCCAGGCCTCCGCCGTCGGGCCCCTGGTCCCCGTGCCAGGCCTCCGCCGTCGGAACCCTGTCATCCCTGTAAGCAGCTCTGGCCCTCGCCCTGTCCAAGGCCTTAACCCTGTTCTCTGTACCTGTCTCCAGCCCGCCTCTCCGGGCCTCTGTCCCTGTCCCCCTCTCCAGTGCCCCTGGTCCTGGTCCTTGACATTTTGCCCTGGCCTAGTCCCTTAGCCTGTTCGCCTCTTAAAGGCACAGTGCCGCATTTTCCCTATTTTCTTTGACCCTAGTGTTTTTGTGTTTTCCCTTAAAGGGACTGTGCCGCTTTTTGTTATTTAAGAAATAAATGCCCTGTTTTGGCTTACTCTCATACCTGTCTTGTGTTGTGCGATTGGGGTTGGTTACAAACCATAACAAAAACAAAAACAATTTTGAAAAAATGTAAATAGAGTACAGAAAATACTAGACATTATCTCTTTGCCTATGGATCTGGCAAGATAATTTTTTGTTGTGATTCTCCATGTTGACATGTTGACTGATTTGGGAAAATGGGAGAAAATGTATATTTTCATCAGTCTGCATCATTGGTTGTCTTGTGTAGTGTTTGGTGAATGTATTGTATATTTTCACGTTCTCTGTGTACAGTACTTCACTCTCTTTCCATTTTGGTTGAAGACAGGTGAACTCACCTGCTGCATTTTTATAGTGCTTAAACCTGATTGGTGTATCTACAATTAAGCAATGGTGTGTTTGTGCATCTGATGGCTGTGTTTAACCAATTGGCTCATATGTGTGGTAATTTGACATTCTGTGTCTAATGTAATGGAAGTGTGTTTAGTGTTTTGCAAATCACTGTGTGTATTGTTTTGCAAAAAGTGTGAGGCTGACATTGTGCTTATAGGGGTGCAAATCTGGGCCTACGTTTTGCTCCTTGAGTGTAAGGTTTTGATAATTGTGTAATACTTTTGATTTGAGTGTTTATGCAATTGAAGAAAAAACTGTAAAGACTAGAGATGAACTGTTTATTTCTTTTGTACATAGGCTGTGCATAATGTTTGTTTGTTTGTTTATTTGCTTATGTGTATGATTCTTAACTGTTTTTATTTTGTTATTGGTGTATATGTGTGTATGTATGTACAGTATATGTATATATATATGTATATATATGTATATTTGTACTTTTGTTGGGGCCTCTTGGACCAGATCAATGTTTTATCTGGCAAAATAAAGGTTAAATAAATAAGAAACTGATGATTTGGTCCCGTTAACGTGTTGTTAGGGGCGATGCTTGGCATCACTACTGCACTATCTCGCGTACGTGCACGCGTACTGAATAAACCACAAATGTACCTCTAATACCAGTATTAGTCTGACCACACCCCTCATCAGCTTACCTTCATAAGCAGGTGTGTGGTCACCTGCTCTCCTCCTTCCCAAGCTTCCACCACAAGGTGAGGACAAGGGCTGCAGCGGCCGTCTGATGCCAAGCATCGCCCCTAACTAACAGAACTTGGTTATAGTCATAACCTAACGTTCTGTATCGTTAGTGGCTTAGCTTGGCATCACTACTGCACAAGGGAGGCCAAGCGGAGCCACTTGGCTGACAAATACACCCCGCTGACAGCCCCCCAAAACCATCAGAACAGGGAGGGCCGAGCCCCCCCGACCCCCCCTAATGGAGGGTAGCCCCCCTATTAGGGACGTCACGGGAGGGCGACGGACCCGACCGTGCGAAGAGGCACTCAAGCAACTCAACGCACAGGGTGAGCAGACCGTGGCTTGACCCCACGACTACACACACGCACAACCCGCATACCACCCGGGAACGAACGGAGGAACAACCTCGTTACTGCCCCCAGAATCACGGGGTCAAGGGCAAACCCAACCCCGTGGCAAGGCCGTAGCAGCGGAGCACGAAGGAAGACCCAGACCCACCAAAAGGACTGGACTCCCTAGAATGGGGGCCCGGAGAAGTCCATGATGCCAGCATCAAGACCCCACCAGGTGGGCACGCAGTGCCCCGCCCCCCACATCGCCAGCGTATTCGGACAAAGGCCCCTCAGTTACTGCACCTGGTACCAGGCGGAACCAACCAGGCCAGAACCTGCCCAGCTTCCGAGATCGGACGAGATCGGGCGTGTTCAGGTCGGTATGGCCGTAAGCTGAGCGGGCCCCGTCCCCCCAACAGTACACCGCCTGGCACACTGACCCTGCAGAACAGGCAGTCAGCATGGCCGTAAGCACACAAAAAAGGTTAACCAACGGAAGCAGGCAGCGCACCGGGGAAAAACCAGGCAACAGGCTGTTAACCCCAGCCTGGAGACTGCGGACGAGACAGGCGCCAGAGGGGACAGCTGAACACAGCCGCCCCGGCGGAAGGAGCGTAAGCTGGCGGTGTTGCATGACCAAGCCTCCATTTAACAACCCCCACCCAGAGGGGTCGAGGCAGAGAAGGCTGACACGATTGGCAGACGTCATGAACGTGCAGGGGCACCCTCAAACGGTGAACCCGGGAGTTGACACTGCTCCAACACACCAGGGAATCAACCACCTCGGTGTTACCCAATGCGGTGGTTGTTCCTATAACCCCTCAAGAAAAAACTCCAAAACACACCTGCGGGTATACACCGGCTATACCGCAGTACAAGTGTTTCAGTTTCCAAAAAGGGTTAACCCAGGCCTACGGGTCGCAAACATCACTTCGGACCGGGCCTGGCGGTACGGGAAGCACAGGGTCACCAGAGGAGGTCAAAAAACCACCCCCACAGGCCCCTCTTCGCCATGCGTGAGAGAGGAGCGAAAAATAATGGAGAACCAGCCCCTAAGCACACCGTACCTGGTATTCCCCGGCGGTCTCCCAACCAAGTACTAACCAGGACCAACCTGTGTAGCGGCCGAGATCCGACGAGATCGAGCGCGTACAGAATGGCATGGCTGTAAGCCATGACGACAGTGCTGAGTAAAAACATACCCAACCAGGGTCTCCATAGCGCCTAACCCTGTGACACCCAGACCGACCTGGCATTTTTCCCCCTGAAAAAAGCCCAAGTCCCTCAGGGTACCAGAACAGCAGATCTGCATCCCCGGCGGACAACGGGTTCAACTGATCTGGACCAGCGTGACCAGAACCAGTCCCGTGCCCTAACCACGCCGACATGCCTACTCCAGGAGAAGGGCAGATATGCGTGTTGATCTTAACATGAAAAGAAGGCGCCACCCAGACGTTCGGACGAACCGCGCCTGGTGGCCCACCCCAAGGGCGTGAGACCCCACTACATATGTTCAGATCCATCCCGTCATCATCCCCCAGACATGAACGAGAATCCGTCGACAACCCACCCAGGTCATGGGATGTGGTCGTCGGAAGAGGAAAAACCCCCATCTCAGTTGCTTTATAAAAACGCTGTTTCAACCACAAGCAACCAAGGCGTGCCAGTCAATCGCCTGTTTACAGCGAGCTAGCACTATACGTGCGTCGGGACACACCCCCATCAATGAACAGGCTATTTAGACCTGTCATTGAATCCCCAAGGCGCCCAGGGGAACGACAAGAGGGGTGTGACACTCCCTAACTCCAACACTTCTGGAATAGAAAGAAGGAAGCATCAACAGTATGTATCCCAGTCTACACAGCCGGGGTAAAAAATGTTCACATTTTTACATCCCACCACCCTCCCATAGGAAAGAGACGGGGATCCCCAGAGAGACTTCCCACGCGAGCTGTACAGATTGAAAAGAATATATTGCACCTTGAGCCATGTAAAAAACTGGTTTTAGGGCCTCCGGGGAAGAGGCACTGAACCCATACACACTCAATAAACGAATTGAATCGAATATACATACAATAGAAAAGGACCCTTCTAGAGGGTCCACTCACTTTGACAATCTGAGGAGGAAGGCTCTGTACTCTGATGGAGGCTTCCTCACATGGAAGAAGGAGTCCGAACTCACAGAAGGCCTGAATAGGCGCTTGGTGAGGAGGAGCCCTGACCACCCCCCCTGAAAACAGATCCATCACATGGACCTGAACAGCACACGGAAGTCCTACCAACAGAGACGCGCACGGTGACGTACTCTATGGCGGGGGAATTCCTGCGGTGCACACGCCCAATATACCAGGCCGTGGGACCAGGAACTCCCTCCCCCCCCCCCCCCCCCCCCCCCGTAACGTGCCGAACCGCCACGTGACGGGAACCTTGAAGGACAGGGGGTGTACCCCTGACCGACAGAACAATGGGGAGAGGAAAGGTTACCAGTTCACCCCTTTACGACCCCACACCCATGATACGACGTAACGACAAAAAGAGAATATGACACAGTCATAGTCAGCTCTATGAAGCGTTTCACAGCTCCACACAGCGCATGAGCTAACCTGCTATCTGATTTTTACTAAGGAAAAACACAGAATAGAGAGGGCTCTAAGAACCCCGGTCCAACATACACATGTGCTTCTGTGGCCAGTACAACCCAGTTGTAGGTCACATGACACACACAACCCATCATCACCTACAAAAAATGGCAAACACTCAACAGAGGAACGCCGTTTTTTTCACAATGAGAGAATACATCATTCTTGATTAGTATCGACCACAGGCCTTGCTAAGCACACATGACAGCAACCAAACCAATTTCCCTTTAGGAAATAAGTTTCTCCAGCAGATTTAGCACAACCTCAGCAATCAAGCTAAGAGTTACATCGTATCCCTACCACACAAAAGACACAATTAATGCACAACATGTCTGATAGGAGGTGATAAAGTCCCCAGGGAACCGGGGGGGAAAAACACAATCCTCCTATTTTACCCTCAATACGGCCAGTTAAAACAGGAAAACCTGTTAATGTGTGAACACACTGTTCATTGTCATTACAGTCTGAGAAAGAACATTCTTTTACTCACTTGTCACCAAGCATAGCTTCATAGGTTAGTTGCCTTAGTAGTGAGTACACGGTACACATAAACACCATGATGTTTCTCACACAACAACCAGATCAATACATCACGATCTGCACGGAGAAGCTAACCGCCAGTGACAAAAACAGCTCACACATAACCCGCAACGTATCCCAAATGCATTGCAACAACACACGTTTTGGGAAAAAACACCGTTATTCACAATACATTTAGCAAAGTAAAACCAGAAGACGTGTTATGAGGTCTGGCCAACCCCGTACCTACCCGGAACGCAGATCAGCGAAGTGCAGTCACAAGACACCGTAGAACACAGCCGTCCTGTGTTGTTCGATCCGGGCAGCGTCGCCGCTCCAACCAGTCGCTACAGTCCTCTTTGTTGACGCAATCCCCGTCCAGGTTCAGGGCAGGGTCGACGAACATCCCCTGTCAAGGATGACGTCGTGGTCAAGAGTGTAAAACATGTTAAAATCAAAGCACGTTCAACAGAATAGCATCAAGCTAACGGCTGCTCCAACCGTTCGGGTGCTATTGCTTCCGCTCGCGAGACGCCGATCTAACGACGCACGCGATCAGAAGCGAGCTCCCGGCGGCGCGCGAGAAGCTAAGCCACCCCGCGCCAGGCCACTGACCGGCTAACCGTAAGCTATGAACATGTAAACAATGACATAACACTCACCCAGACAGGCCGCCGTTCTGAACCTCTCCCCACTTTTTAAGAGAAAAGAGAAAACAAGACGTCAACACCGCTTCACAACGGTGACATTACCACGTCCGGCGGAATCAGCACAGTACCAACTGGCCTGTATAGCTGACTTTGAACATGAATCTGCCGCTATCGCACATTACATGCACATATCCCCTCGTGAAGGAATACTCTCATTTGGATATGAAAGATGGGGTCTTAACACGGTGACAGAGAGAATCCACTCGTCCAGAACACACAGGGATCACCAGTGTTAATGGTCGCGGCCCACTAGTTAAAACTATAATGGCCTTCAGACCAAGGTCTTCTGTCGCCTAGGAGGCTGAACAAAGGACCCTAGCCTGGGGCCGGTTTCCATAAACTTTGTCAAGTAGCCCCCATAGCACTAACAGACAAGTGGAGCCCGCCAGCAAACACTACTCACCCAACCTGGAACGCACCGCTCCTCACAACAGCGGCATGTCCGACAGTTCAGCTGTGGCCTGACAGGTTTCACCCCAACAAACACAGCAAGGAACTGCAGTTGAGAAGCATGCAGCGGCGTGCTCCCAACACGAAAACCGGTGGAGGGTTTTTAGAATGATCATCATCTTCTAGACACTCCAGTACGAAGACAATATCGCCGTATTTTCTCGAAAATAGTGAGAGAGAAAATAAAGATATGATGTCAACGTATCCTTGTTTCCCAAGCTGTTCCTAATCCAATTTCTTCCATCATGGTGTCAAGTGTGGGGATCTACCGAGGCACTTCTTCCTTGTGGTGAAAGCGAGAAGGAGGAGAGCAGGTGACCACACACCTGCTTATGAAGGTAAGCTGATGAGGGGTGTGGTCAGACTAATACTGGTATTAGAGGTACATTTGTGGTTTATTCAGTACGCGTGCACGTACGCGAGATAGTGCAGTAGTGATGCCAAGCTAAGCCACTAACGATACAGAACTTTGAATTTTCTATGGGAACTGCCCAGATCCCTCTCATGGACATGGACCTCACTTTGAGAACCTCTAATGATTCGAGTTCTTCAGTATTCATCTCTAATTACTCTAAAATTGCGTATTTCTGTGTTTAAAAAAAAAAATAAAAAAAAACTAAAAACGCCCCTGAGCAGGACTACAGTAATCTGATTACAAAAAGAGGTAACTATAAAAAAGTATCTACTTCTCAGAGAAATAAAACAGGTGATGAGGTAAGATTACTTGTTCAATTACAAAGAAACACATTTGAAGGAAAAAATTTTTTTTTACACCAACTTCATCAGGTATGGTAAATCATGGTTGTAAATGATGGACACAAAGGAACTTTTAATCATTGTATTTATGTACTGTAGAGAAATCGCTTCACAAATTTAAACTTAAATTGCTTACGTTTACGTCTGTCCTGCAAATGTGCCCAAGTCAAAACACACACATATACACACGTACACAAAACACGTACACCACACACAGGGCCGCCTGGGAGAAATGCGAGGCCCTGTGCGAGATTTAAACGTGAGCCCCCCCCCCCCCCCCCCCCCCAAAGGTAAAAAAATAAAAAATTAAATTAAATTATATATATATATATATATATTTCTTTTTTCATACAGTCAACATATTCTTAAATAATAGCGCTGCCCGAGGCTGGGCATGATACAGTCAACATATAGCAAGAGAGAGAGCGAGAGAGAGCTCCCGTTCTACAGTCAATATACAGTGTACAGAGAGAGAGAGAGAGAGACACATTGGAAAGAAATTGAAATGCTATTTGGCCCTAAACAGAGAGTACACAGTGGCAGAATACCTGAGCACTGTGACTGAAGATCCTTGACTAGGTACAGACTCAGCGAGCACAGCCTAGCCATCGAGAAAGGCCGCCATAGGCAGACTGTGTGTGTTAGAAAGAGAGAGAGAGAGAGCATGTGTGTTTGTCGTGTGTGTGTGTGTTAGAGAGAGAGCATGTATGAGAGATCCAAAAGGACAAAGATCAACACTTAAATCCAAAGAGAGAGAGAGAGAGAGAGAGAGAGAGAGAGACACATTGGAAAGAAATTGAAATGCTATTTGGCCCTAAACAGAGAGTACACAGTGGCAGAATACCTGAGCACTGTGACTGAAGATCCTTGACTAGGTACAGACTCAGCGAGCACAGCCTAGCCATCGAGAAAGGCCGCCATAGGCAGACTGTGTGTGTTAGAAAGAGAGAGAGAGAGAGAGAGAGAGAAACAGGGGTGTAAAAAGTACCCAGAAATTATACTTAAGTGAAAGTATGGGTACCGTCTCAAAATCTGACTCAAGTAAAAGTCAAAGTATCTGGCTAAAAACACACTTGAGTAAAAGTAAAAAAGTCCTACTTTTAAATGTACTTAAGTACTAAAAAGTAAAAGTAATTTTTTTTAAAGGGATAGACCAGGGCCCTCATTCATCAACGTGGACGTAGAACATGTTCTATTTCCACACGTAAGCACAGAATGTAGAATCAGTGTACGCACAGGAAAATCGGGATTCATCACACGTGCGTACGCAGGTTCTACGCACACCTGTCATGATGAATATGACTTTGATCCTACGTTTGAGCTCGTGCACTGTTTTAAGTATTTGCATACCAGAACCGCCCCGATTAACCATATACGGTAATGGTATACCCCCATGAAATGTGGAAAAATGGACTAAGCCGAGTAAAGCGTGTTATGAGAACGGTGATGTTGGATATGATATCTATTAACCATTGCTGCCTGGGCAGCGCAAACACTAATAAAGACCGCGCTGGAATATGACTGCCTTTTCCCGTGTTTTTTGATTAATACCCAGGGATTAAAGTTCTCCTCAATTTTCTACCTGCTGCATATGATTTCTAGAGGCATACTACAATCTATTTTGATGTCAGTATTGGGTAGCCTATATAAACAATAATACGAGAGCATATACAAGAACAATGAATCTCACTGCATGTATGATGTAGCCTGCCTTTCAATACATGAACTTGAATTCCATCATGTTTGTGTGCGGGACTCACAAGGCTGTTGTCACAATGGGTGGTACCGGTACAGTAATAATAACAGTCCACACAATATCACAATGGACCATGCCATAGCCTATGTTCTATTAGGACATGATCTGTGACGACAAATGTTCTAGAATGTTTGATTAAGATATCATACTCTGACAGCATGCCTATGATCAACAAAAACGCGAACTTGAATCCCATCATATACATAGTCTGTCCACTATCTGGTGTCATTGCAATGCGTTTTCTATTCTTTCTTATGCAGTAAAAAGGGCGAAGAACACTATATCGTGGGTGTTCATATGACTCTGCTTACAGCTTCGAAACTCCACTTGTTTCGTTTAACGTAAAGCCTTTTAAATATAATCAAAACGTTCCCGTGTTTCTGCGGTCTGTGCGCAAAATAATAACGAGTTGAGATACGCGGAGCGCAGTCAGTCAGTAGCCTACACCCCGTATATTCCGATAACGCTATATAAACCATGCTGCATTCATTCTGAGAGAAATATCTATTATTCCAAATGCTATTTATAGGGTTTTGACCATAATTACACTACTGTTGCTATTTTACAATGAACTATAATGAATTACGGTTCATATGGTGACTGTCTATTCTTCTGATAGCAGGTGTTTAATCAAAGATCCCCGCTTTCTAGTGTTGCACAAGGACCAATCAGCATGGGTATGGGCGGGTTCATTTTCCATTGATGGGGATTTGATTAGCTGACCTGCGGTCGCAGGATTAACAACGTTAACGTTAGTTCGGCCAGATAAACAATTAAAATATACTAATTAAAATGGTTGGACCTGTGAGATTTGTACTTTGTACTTTGTAAGTCTGCATTTTAAATGTAAGGAGTAAAAAGTATGTTTTTTTTCTCTGAAATGTAATGGAGTAAAAGTACAAAGTATACAAACCTAATAATACTTGAGTAAAGTACAAATCCACCAAAACAGTACTTAAGTATTGTAACAAAGTACAATTACTCAAGTACTTTACACCCCTGGAGAGAGAGCATGTGTGTTTGTCGTGTGTGTGTGTGTTAGAGAGAGAGCATGTATGAGAGATCCAAAAGGACAAAGATCAACACTTAAATCCAAAGAGAAGAGGGTCTATACCAGAGAAAACAAAGCAGCAAGGAGCCAATGGCCGACATCAGCTAAATAGGCTAGCCAGGTACTGTGACACCAGGCCACACACAGCTTTGGCCAACGGCCCAACGCTACCCAAGCTACACAAACGACCAAGACATTCACACGCAGCACATGTCGTATCTCCAAATGTTGTGAAGTAACATATGTTTTGCCTGGAAAAAAACATCGTTATTAACAAAACATTCGGGAGGGGAAGGAAGGAAGAGTGGGGTAATGTCATTACATTTTCATTCATCTTACCTGCACCAAGGAACGCAGGGCGAAAGGCCGCAACACAGGTCTCCACGTTGACGAAAGGCCTCTCGCTGGCGGGACAAAAAGAAGCTATGCTATGGCCGGAGCCTTGTCATGGTGCAGGCCCGACTACATCTTCTGTCAAAGATGATGTCGTAGTCAGAGTGCCAGAACCCCCTGCTATTCTCACGGCTAATGTCAATGGTCGTAGCACAAGCTAACAGCTAACTCTAGGCTAACTGATAGCATCAAACTAACGTGCGCAGCCGGCAGCTAACGTCGTAGCTAAACAGCTAACTGGCTAACAGTTAGCTCAACCCGGCTATCGCTAACCATTAGCTAACGCAGAAGCAAGCTATGCGGCTACTGAAACTGTACAACATGAGAAAAGCAATACAGGTGCTGACACCAGGCCACACACCGTTAGCTACTAGTACTACAACAGCTAGTCGACCAGTTTGGCTCCAGAGAGAGAGAGAGAGAGAGAGAGATCCACGGCGGGAATAGAATAGGTTGCATGAACTCACCATAACGCAGTATCAATGGTAAAGTTGGAAGGAGACTTTCTTGGCCCACGGTGTAATTTCTTCTGATCCATGCTGCTTTTGAAAAGACATCCACTCGCTCCTCTGAATAGCGCTGAATTAGATCCCTGTACCTCGTGGGTCCGAGAAGAGCCCGGAAACACTATCCTAAAATCTGTAGAGCAGCAGAGCCGCAGAAACCGGAACACTGCAGTCTGCAGAGCCGCAGAGGCAGGAACAAGTCAGACACATTCTACAAACGTGTCTAATGTGAAATATATAAGCATATAAGCAAAACTAGATTTTAGGTCTGTGATGAAAAATGGCCTCGCGGGAAGGGGGGCCTCGCAAAAAAAAAAAAAAAAAAAAATATATATATATATATATTTATTTTTTATTTTTTATTATTTTTTATTTTGCGAGGCCCCCCTTCCCGCGAGGCCCTGTGCGACCGCACTGCTCGCACACCCCCTGAGGCGGCCCTGACCACACATGTACACGACACACGTGCACAACACACCACACATACACAACACACAACACACCACACATACACAACACACAACACACACGACAGTGGCTTGGTAGGTAGAGCAGTCGTCTGGTTATCCGGAGGTTCCTGGTTCGATTCCCACTCCTCCCGGGCAGCGTGTCGAAGTGTCCTTGAACAAGACACTTAATCCCTAAGCAGGTTGGCACCTTGCATGGTTGCCTCCGCCGTCGGTGTGTGAATGGGTCAAATGTAGGGATGTTTAATATTGGCATTTTTTATCCGATATACCGATATTGTCCAACTCTTAATTTCCGATATCAACCGATACCGATATATGCAGGGTTTCCCCCCCAAAAAGACGTAAAGGTCCCCTGTCTTATAAATGGCGTTTTCCAGTGTTTAGCATTGTTTTCTAGCAATGGGGATTTGTATCAATGGGGTCTGTGTCTCTAATTCTCATTTTGGCGGATTGCTCCAATTCAGTGGAGACAATATCCTCCCCCAGTGAACTAAGCCATTCTGATTTGACTCGCTTTCCTACGTAGCAAGGAGCTGATCTGCATAACTAACGGCCCCTCTATGGTTGTAGCGCAACCATTCGCTCAACAACAGAGCGAGTGGAAATACCGACACTTCCTCAAACGGGTTGATGTGGCGCGGGTGCCGACAGAGAGAGGCAGAGAACGAGCGAGAGAGAGAGAGAGACAGAGAGGGACAGGAGCACCCCACACACACACACTCACTCACACACACACTCCCGACCGTGCATGGGGCAGGAGATTCTCTCGGGGAAACACACACGCAGTCGGGAGCGAGAGAGAGACAGAGAGGGAGAGAGAGAGAGGGATAGGAGCACCCCACACACACACACTCACACACACACTCCCGACCGCGCGTGCGGGGCAGGAGCTTCTCTCGGGGAAACACACACACCGTCGGGAGCACTCGCATATCACTGTCAAACTGCTGCAAAATATCATTGATCACGCTCCCACGCGCGCGCCCGTATTCCGATCCGTGCAATAATATTCACAGGGGTATATATTGTCATTTGAAACAAGTTACCATTGTCCCGTGGGAGTATGCCCCCCGCGGCGAAATTAATGAGTATCCCCCTCAATCTCTCTACGTGCAGACTGTGGGTGACTGTCACTCAAAGCGCTTATGGGGGCGGAGCCCAGCACAAAACAGCTTGACATCTTGAAGTGGAAAAATGCTGCTGATTAGAAATACAAAACAATGAATTTTTTTGAAAAAAAAATTACAGATGTGTTCCATAGACTCACAGGAATTGTGTAACATTGCCCAAATAGTGAAAAGAATAGTAAGACATGACGTGGAATTAACACAACATTATGCATACTTTTGACAATAAGTAAAGTAAGAATTTGTTCTTACTTGCTTGCCTGGGTAAATAAAGGTTAAATAAATGTAATTATATATATTTTTAAACCGATACCGATAATTTCCGATATTACATTGGAATGCCAATATCGGTAGGCCGATAATATCGGACATCTCTAGTAAAATGTGAGGAACAAATTATAAAGCGCTTTGGATAAAAGTGCTATATAAATGCAGCCATATACACAACAAACAACACACAACACACATACACAATGCACATACACAACAAACAACACACAACACACATGCAGAATGGCTGAAAGGCTCGAGGGACAAGTATTGATATGTGCCATACGAAGAGGGATGATTAGGTGGCCTTGATGTCAGAGATCATGGGAAACTGGGCCAGGAATGTTGGGGAACCCCTGCTCTTTGCAATAGACGCCCCGGGTTATTTAACAACCCGAGTGAGTCAGGACCTCAGTGCAACAGCTCATTGGAAGAACGGCTCACAACTGTTCGTTGTCTCTGTCTGCGTAACAGGGGCATTGTTTCTGTCAAGTCCACAGGACAGAGTGGCCCCTACTGGACAACAAAAGGATGGTAGTAACATTACAGTTTTTCACAATTGCCAAAACACAAAACCCAATACCCTAAATAAACCAAATGACCAGTTCCTTAAACACACTCAATAAAACTAGCCCCCATTTGCCAAAACCATAAACACATTTCACCTGTAGACACAATTCACAAAACTCAATCCCCTTTTCTCACAACTCTAAACACATTTTGTCTTGCTAAAACACATGTTGCAAAAATCTCTGATCAAATGTGCACATTGAAGCTCATGTGATGTAAAATGATAGCCACGGTCAGCAAAAGTTGAAAACAATAAACACACCTGTGTCATTGATAAAACACAACGACTCAAAATGTAAGACACTTGTTGCAAATTATGTGACCACACCTACGGTATATATAAAAAGAAAAATGGAAAAGTCACTTTAAAGGAATGAGGAATATAAAGGTCACTTTAAGGAAAGAACCGATGTGGTTCTTGTATAGTATAGATTAGATATAGTAAGTATAGCATAATGACAGAGTTAAAACCATTGTATAGTAGTGTAAGTGTAGGACCCAGTGCCTTCTCAGGAATTTAGCATGTCTATTTTTATCATGCACATCTTATGTTTTTTTTATGTTTTTTCATGTCTATTTTATTATTAGTATTATTGCACAGTCGATGCGGGCATGACCACCCGCATTTCATTGTATGCCCTGGTATGTACAGTATGTGACAAATAAACCCCTTGAATCTCTATAGGCCAGTGCAGAGTGCACAGTTTGCTGAAGGTTCCAAAGGATTTTTCTTTTCTTCTTTGGGGGTGGGGGCAAGAAGGATGTGTATAATATGCATTACTGTACCCAACAGGCTTTACCTGGTGGAGATTGTGACGTAGGTGGGTTGGTCATTACCATTATTATTGTATTTGTAACACCATGTGAACATCAGGTTAGTATAGGTCAGTTATTATGGTATGTTGTCTGTTATTATTTGTGTATGGTGGTGTCAGTGGGAAATAATTCCCTTTTTGTGTTCCCTTCAGGTATACCTCCCGCCCCTTCCTCTGTAGAGACTGCTGAGTGTCCAATGATGACTTCAGCTGAGGACAATCAATCATCAAGGGGTGGGTGGATAAAGCCTGTGAGTCTTTTGCCATTCATGAGATCAGTCATTGTTGTGTCGGTCGTGTTCCACTGTGGTGTAGAAGTTGGCAT
>NC_140169.1:103539465-103581965 GCF_963971535.1 Notolepis coatsorum | reverse complement strand
TCTGTTCTCCAACTACCCTTTTCCCTATTTGTTATATGTTTGTGGGATTACTTCCCCTCCTTCCTCACCATAAATCAGTGGAGGTTTGAATTCCTACCACGAGAGAATAAATATAATTTACTATTTGGAACAACGCCTTGTGTTTATTGCTTACCTGCTCGGGACCGTGCTTAGTGCACTACTGGAGGGGGCTGGTTTTCACATACAACCCGCTCCATCTTATATTTTATATTGTCATTAGACATTGCTATGTGACATGGGGGCTCAATTCCGGTCTTCTGTGTACGTTTGACATAGGGGCTGATGGTGTCAGGTAGGTGGCGTTTTTGTTTATTAGTATTTATGTATCCATGCCGTGTCTTTGTATAATAATTAACCATTCGTGTATGCTCTTAACCAGATCTCTTTTTTCTGCCACATAGGTAACAGGGGGATCACCTGCCTGGTTAGGGGGAGGGGGGCACGAGTCGTGATTCCGGTGGAGCGCGCAATGAAATCGGTAAGCGACTGAAGATATGTGTAGCCTCGTCCCGCTAGGGGAGTAGTTTAGCTGGGATAGGCTAGAGTGACACAGGTGATCCTAGTTGAGTGGTTAGGAACATTTGTTATTGTTTTCATTAGTAGTAGATGTGGTCAGTTGGATTGTTTTGGTTAAGGGGTATACATGCGGAATGTGTCTATTATTATTGCGCACAGTCATGGTTGAGTAAGTGAGGACATTATTTTTTGGTGTATAATAGTCACGCATAGAGACATATTATGGCTGCGTCGGCGTTTGTTTTGGAGGTCTTTGTAGTGGATCCGTCAGAGGATCATTTGGACGGTTGCACTAAGGTGGAATTATGCCTTATTGCTAAATATTATAATATTTCTGTGCAAAGTTCCCAGTCCAAGGCTGATTTGAAGGCGGCTGTAATAACTGGGTTAGTGGAGCAACAGGTGTTCAGCATGGCACGAGGAGTGGTAAGTCATAGTGACTCACTGTTAGTGGACCAGGAGGTTAAAAACACTAGTGATAAATCTCCCTTAGGTGATCTTAGCCCGGAGGGTGGTGCTATTAGGAAAAATGGTAGTACTCCCAGAGCTGAGAGTGAGGGCGCTGGCGATTCAGATAAAGATTCCACTTCTTCTGGCCATAAACGCTCTGAGCTGCGTTTTGCCCGTCTCCAGATGGAGGAGAGAGCGGTTTTGCGCAAGGAGGAGAGAGACAGAGAGGACAAAGCGGCTGTACGAGATAGGCTGGAGAGAAAGGAGGAGAGAAGGGAGGTGAGAGACAGGCTGGAGAGAAAGGAGGAGAAAGACAGGGAAGAGCGAGAGAAGGAGAGAGAGAAAGACAGGGAACTCCAACTGGCCATAGAGAAACTGAGGTTGGAGGCTGGAGCTGGTAGTGGTAGTGCTACCCCCTCTCCAGCTGAAGTTTCCCCGGCTCACTTTAATATCAGCCAGCATGTTTCTCTGGTGCCCATGTTCCGAGAGTCAGAGGTAGAGGCTTATTTTTCTGCTTTTGAGCGGATTGCACATGCTCTGCATTGGCCGGAGGATATGTGGGCGATTTTGCTTCAGTGCAAACTGACTGGCAAAGCCCAGGATGCGTGTGCGTTATTAACCATGGATGACAGTCTGAATTATGAGCGAGTGAAGAATGCTGTTTTACGTGTGTATGAGTTGGTTCCCGAGGCATATAGACAGCGTTTTCGCTCGCTCAGAAAATCCCCTTCTCAGACAAATACAGATTTCTCCCGTGAACAGAGGAATCTTTTTGAACGATGGTGCGCGGCGAGTAAGGTGCAGGATCTTGCGGCCATGAGCGAGTTGGTACTCATGGAACAATTTAAAACCTGTATGCCCGAACGAACCGTGGTGTATCTGAATGAGCAGAAAGTGTCTACTCTCCAAGACGCTGCTGTTTTGGCGGATGAATTGGCGTTGACGCACAAACATGCTTCTGTGCGTAACGATACTGTGTGTGTTAGAGGCGGTGCGTTTCCCTCTCGGGAATTACCATTTCGGGGAAATGGCGAGCGAGCGTATCGGCCACGCTCGCCTCCGTCTGACAAGAGACAATGTCATTATTGTAAGAGGCCAGGTCATTTGATGGCGGACTGTCATGCATTACGCGATCGGCAGGATACTAAAAGGCCAGCTCAGAAACCAAAGGGGGTGGGGTTGATTAGCGCTGGCTCACGCCCAGAGCAGGAGAAACCAGACAGTTGTTTTGAACCTTTTATATTTTCTGGTTTTGTGTCACTGTCGGGTAAAGTCTGTGACCAACGCGAGGTGAGAATCCTTCGTGATACAGGTGGTTCGCAGTCCTTTATTCTGGCGGATGTATTGCCGTTAAATGAGGAGTCGTCTTGTAAATCAAGTGCTATTGTGCGGGGAATCGAAATGGGTTTTACACCCGCTCCGTTACATAGGATACATGTGAGATCAGATCTAGTCACAGGTTGTTTTTCCGTGGCGGTTCGTTCATCTTTTCCGGTAGCCGGAATTGATTTTATCATGGGGAATGATATCGCTGGGGGGAAGGTAATTCCAGTTCTGGAGGTGGTGGACGCCCCAGTGTCTGAGTTTCTGTGCGATGCGTTGATTAAAAGTCACCCAAATGTTTTTCCTGTCTGTGCTGTGACTAGGGCTCAGGAGAGACAACGAGAGCAGGCGGTGACGCTGCGTGACTCCATCTGTGGCAAGGCTCTCGCTGAGGACAGGTGGCCGTCTAGTGGCGAGGTGAAAAGGGGTGTGAGTAGCGTTCAGGGGAAACTGGTAAATCCCAAGTTTTCCGACGTACCGTTGCCACTAACGCGTCAAGCGTTGATTGATGCTCAGAAAAATGATCCCTCCCTATCAGGTTGTTTTGCGGCAGTAGCCAGCACTGCTGATAGTAGGAAACACGCCTTCTTGATAGAAGAAGGGGTGTTGATGCGAACTTGGGTAGCTAGGCCAGGTGTGACAGACTTGAAGGGTGGAGATGCCTGGAATGTAGTGCACCAGGTTGTGTTACCAGTGGAGTGTAGACGTCACGTTTTGATGTTAGCACATGAACATATCTGGTCTGGTCATTTGGGTATTTCAAAGACTTATGACAGAATCCTACAAAATTTCTTTTGGCCCGGTCTGAAGGCCGATGTGGTAAAATTTTGTGGTACTTGTAGTACATGTCAAATTGTAGGGAAGCCAAATCAGGGGTTTCCTTTAGCTCCCCTGCACCCCATTCCAGCAATAGGGGAACCTTTTGAACATGTGATCATTGACTGTGTTGGCCCCCTGCCTAAGACAAAGGCAGGTCACCAATACATGTTGACTATTATGTGTCTTGCCACCCGTTTCCCAGAGGCAATACCTCTGAGGAAAATTACTGCCCCAGCAATTACCAAGGCATTAAACAAGTTTTTCGCAACTTACGGTTTGTCAAAAACCGTGCAAAGTAATCAAGGCTTGAATTTCATGTCTAAGACCTTTAATCAATCCTTACAGGGTTTAGGTATCAGTCACACGGTGTCTAGCGCGTACCATCCTGAATCACAGGGGGCGCTGGAGCGCTGGCACCAGACGTTGAAGGCGATGCTAATGAAGTACTGTGTTGATACGGGTTGTGGTTGGGACGAGGGTGTGCCATTTGTACTGTTTGCTATTCGGGATGCTATTCGGGAGTCACTTGGGTTTAGCCCTGCAGAGCTAGTGTTTGGTCACAGTGTGCGTGGTCCATTGAAACTGCTCAAAGAGAAGATGTTGTCTGGTTCTTCTCCTAAATCGACTGTGTTTGATTTTGTCTCCCGGTGCAATGCGCGTCTCCGCTGTGCGTCCTCGTTGGCTAGGGAGGCCCTCGCCTCTGCCCAGGGGGAGATGAAGGTGAGGTTTGACAAGAAGGCGGTGGGGCGGCAGTTCGAGGCTGGCGATGAAGTGCTGGTTTTGCTGCCCATGCCTGGGTCAGCTCTCTCTGCCCGGTTTGCAGGACCCTATAAGGTGGAGAGGAAAGTATCAGACACCAATTATGTTATATGTACGCCCGAGAGGCGCAGGAAGACACGGTTGTGTCATATTAACATGTTGAAGAAGTATCTCACCCGTGCTGGTGGGAGTGAGCAGGAGGTGCAGTCTGGCAGCCCAGGAGCTGTTCCAGCTGTTTTGTTAACATGTGTTAATCCCCTGCCGGACGATGATTTGAAGGCGTTGTCCGAGGGTCAGCAGACGGGGCGTTTGACTAACTCTGAGTTCATGAGTGAGGTCACTGCTCATCTGTTGTATCTGCCCGAGTCACAGAGTGATGATGTACGTCAACTGTTGTTATCCTATCCTGTGTTGTTGTCTAATGTGCCTTCCAGAACGACCGTCCTGGAGCACGATATTGATGTGGGGGGTGCGACCCCCATTAAACAACACGCATATTGGTGTCCGGTGGCGAAGAGGGAGGTGATGAGGAAGGAGGCTGAGTATCTGATGGATAATGGGATGGCTAAAGATAGCCGTAGTCCCTGGAGCTCTCCTTGCCTTTTAGCTCCTAAGGCTGATGGGTCTCCCCGGTTCTGTACTGATTACAGGAAGGTGAACACGGTGACGGTGCCTGACTCGTTCCCGTTACCCAGGATGGATGACTGCATTGACAGTATTGGTGCCGCTGTGTTTATCACGAAACTCGATCTCTTGAAGGGGTACTGGCAAGTTCCCCTGACAGAGCGAGCCTCGGATATTTCGGCGTTCGTTACACCCGACCATTTTTTGCAGTACACCGTCATGGCCTTCGGGATGAGGAACGCACCGGCCACGTTCCAACGTTTGATGCACATGGTGTTGGGGGGTGTGCCTAGGTGTAACGTCTATTTGGACGATGTGGTGGTGTACTCCGATACTTGGGGGGAGCACATTGCTAACTTACGGGTGGTTTTTGCACGCTTGGCGGAGGCTTCGTTGACTCTGAACCTCGCTAAGTGTGAGTTTGGGAAAGCCACGGTGACGTACTTGGGGAAGCAGGTGGGTCACAGACAGGTGCGCCCGGTGGACGCTAAGGTAACAGCGATCCTTGCGTATCCGGCTCCTTCCATGAGGCGCGAGCTACGGCGTTTCCTGGGGATGGCTGGGTATTACCAGTGTTTTTGTAGACATTTTTCTGTGGTGGTGGCTCCCCTCACTTCCTTATGTAGTCCTATTGTACCTTTTGTGTGGTCCACGGAGTGTCAGTGCGCCTTCGAGGCTGCTAAATCTCTCCTATGCAGTGCACCTGTTCTGGCAGCCCCTGACTTTGCGTTGCCCTTTCAGCTGGAGGTCGACGCGAGTGCTGCTGGCGCTGGAGCTGTACTGTTGCAGGCGGGAGAGGGCGAGGTGCATCATCCGGTTTGCTACTTCTCTGTGAAGTTCAAACACCATCAGTTGAACTACTCGACCATCGAGAAGGAGACGCTGGCGATGCTCCTCGCTCTCCAGCACTTTGAGGTGTACGTGGGGTCCAGCTCTATTCCGGTGTTGGTCTACACGGACCACAATCCCCTGGTGTTCTTGGCTCACATGTACAACCACAACCAGAGGTTGATGCGTTGGGCCCTGTTGGTGCAGGGCTACAACATTGTCATCCGTCACAAAAAGGGGGTGGACAATGTTGTGGCCGATGCCTTATCCAGAGGGTAGGTCTGGGGGTACTGCTCTGATGTTGGTTGTATGGGTAATAATGTTTCTCTCACCCGGTGGGTTCGCTTCTATGGGGGGAGGTGTCACATACGTGGGTTGTGCATTATCATTATTGCCATATATTTTAACACCATGTAACATCAGGGTAATATATTATTTGTGTTGTTTTCTATGTGTGATGTTGTGTCATCTCCTAATCGCCTGTTTCTGTTCCGCAGATGCCACTCATCTCCCTGATTGGATTGGTTGCATCTGATTGGTGCACCTTCGGACAGGCAGTGGAGATGGGTGGTTAATAGAGTGGGAGGTGACACACATCGGGGCGCCTCATGGAGTAATTTTGCCAGTGACCATAGTGTTGGAGGTTGCCCTTGGATTGCCACTGTTGTGTGGAAGTGTTATTATGCTGCATTTTGTTTCCACTGTTGTGTGGGGCTGATTTATTGTGTGCTCTTACTGTTCACACTACTCACCTGGTGGGCATTGTATCTGTGTTGGTGTAGCTACCAGGTGAGTATATATATATATATATATATATATTGTGGCCTCTTGCCTTTTTGCCACCTGTGTGGAATTAATATATATATATCTATGTATTGGGCCTTCTGCCTTTTTGCCACCCCTGTGTGGAACTATATTGTGCTGTGCACGTTGTGTACATTTGCTGGGGGATTCCCAGACTGCCAACCGCATGGCTTGTGGTTGTGTCCTGTGACACTAGGTCACTAGGGCTTGTGTTTACTTTTTATTAGTATTTACTTGTCTGTTCTCCAACTACCCTTTTCCCTATTTGTTATATGTTTGTGGGATTACTTCCCCTCCTTCCTCACCATAAATCAGTGGAGGTTTGAATTCCTACCACGAGAGAATAAATATAATTTACTATTTGGAACAACGCCTTGTGTTTATTGCTTACCTGCTCGGGACCGTGCTTAGTGCACTACTGGAGGGGGCTGGTTTTCACATACAACCCGCTCCAGCTTATATTTTATATTGTCATTAGACATTGCTATGTGACAGCAACCCAAAGCCAACCGTGCTGCCCTGTTCTGGACTACTTGTAGTCTCCTGGGCCCTCATTCATCAACGTGGCGTAGAAAATGTTCTATTTCCACACGTAAGCACAGAATTTAGAATCAGTGCATGCACAAAAAAAACTGGATTTACCACACGTGCGTACGCAGGTTCTACGCACACCTGTCATGATAAATATCACCTTGGCCCTGCGCCAAGGCTCGTGCACACTTTCACGTATTTGCATACCAAAACCGCCCCGATTAACCATATACGGTAATGGGCACCCCCATGAAATGTGGAAGAATGGACTAAACCGAGGGAAGCGTGTTATGAGACAGGCTGACAGACGTGTACACGTACGGTGATGTCGGATATGATATCTATTAACCATTGCTGGCTGGGCAGCGCAAACACTAATAAAGACCGTGCTGGAATATGACTGCCTTTTTCCGTTTTGTTTGATTAATACCCAGGGATTAAAGTTCTCCTCAATTTTATTCCAAATCGCGACGGATTTTACGCCAATTTTCTACCTGCTGCATATGATTTCTAGAGTCATACAATCTATTTTGATGTCAGTATTGGGTAGCCTATATAAACAATAATACGAGAGCATATACAAGAACAATGAATCTCACTGCCAATGATGTAGCCTATACGCCATGTGTAGCCTGCCTATATGTGATCAATACAAACTTGAACTTGAATTCCATCATGTCTGTGTGCGGGTCACTGCGGGAACTCACAAGGCTGTTGTCACAATGTAAATAAGAACGTGCACTGAAAAGTTACAGTATGTAGTTGGTTGATTATTTGTATGACAGTCAGTAAACCCTTGCAAAAAGTATCCGTTTTATTTAATGAATTGAAAACATTCAGCATCGCCTTCCTCCCGGCATGCAGCAACAACATGTATCAGGCAAATGCGCATCGCAACATTGACTTAGTGGAATCCCTTTCTATTCACATAACTGCATTTGTGATGGAGCTTTGACAGCTACAGTAACAGTCTATTGCTCGATCCATCTCCAATATCACGATGGACCGTGCCGGTGGCAAAGACCCGAGGGTGGAGAGGATCTTGAATGAATTCCATCATCATATTTATATGTTGTGTGTCTGTCCACTATGTCTGTTACTTTGTTATTCCCCCCCCCTATCTATGTAAAGCGACCTTGGGTCTCTTGAAAGACTAAATAGACTGTTAGTCTCAGTGAAGTTTCAACGGAGGTCATCTATTCTAACCAACAAATTGAAGTAGAAAGCATTTCGTGACCAATCTTATTTGGAAACATGAAACACAAAATAATTCGCTTTTTATTTGAAACAATATTTAATCGCGTTTGGAGGTTGGTGTTTTGCGTCTGCCCCCCGTGCCAAACAAGCAGGCCAACCTCTTATATTATAATTAATTATTATAATTACACTACTGTCGCTATTTTATAATGAACTATAATGAATTACGGGTCATACAGAAGTTGAACACTAATGCACGGAAGCTTATTTCCGCCTTGAAACTAATGCAGAACTGAGGAGCGCTTATGCCGTAGTAACGATGTTCTACCACTGGGCTTCAGCTAAGTGTGCTCCGAGCTGTGCGTAGACATAAGCACGAAGTCAAGTTCAAGTTGAAATTGATGAATCCCACTCTTTGCTTAGAAATGGTCATACGCACAGGTTAAGCACATATCTGTGCGTAAGTCAGGTTGATGAATGAGGGCCCTGATCTCACCTTTGGTGGCAGATGACCAGATCACCGAACAATAATCAACATGACACAGGACTAGACTCTGAATAATCTGACGTAGAAGAGGACGATCAACAAAAGAAGCACATTTTCTAACAATGCCTACAGCTCTTCCCATCTTTGAGACAATGTTAGTGATGTGGTTTGACCAAGATAGAGTACTATCCAGTGTCACTCCCAGGAGCTTAATGCTTTCAACTTGCTTAACGATGGAGTTACATGAATTTAAAATAAGCTTTGGGTTACAAGACAACCCATGCCTCGATCCAAACACCATGCTTTTTGTCTTAGAGATGTTCAGTACAAGCCTGTTAGCTACTATCCAATCATTCACATCATTAAGTTCTCTGCTCAGGACTTCATTAAGCATACCATTTGATGGAGAAGCATAATACAAGGTGGAATCATCTGCATATTGGACCAATTTGGCATTCTTAGTAGCCCACGGTAGGTCATTGGTGAACACTGAGTAGAGCAGAGGCCCTAGGGAGCTCCCCTGTGGAACACCACACTCCAAACTTCTACTACTAGATAGGCTGCCATTCAAATAAACCTGCTGAGATCTGGAGGACAGATAACTCTGCATCCACATCAAAGCCAGGGGATTAAAACCATAACATTTAAGTTTATCAATCAAGAGAGAATGGTCAAGCACATCAAATGCAGCACTGAAATCTAAAAACACAGCTCCCACTATCATGGAGACAGAGAGAGAGACAGAGAGGGAAGGAGAGAGGCAGGGAGAGGAAGAAAGGGACGGAGTGACAGAGAGAGAGAGGAGAGAGAAGAGTGACAGAAAGAGAGGGAGAGAGAAAGGTGGGGAGTCTAGATGTAGTGAGGACACGTCTACAGTCACACACAGGCTGACCACAGAGATCAAACAGTACTCTCTCTGTCTCTCTCCCTTTCTTTCTATTTCATCCATTCATAACTCCTCTTTTGTGTTTCTCTCCTCTTTTATTTTTATTCTCTTTCTCCCTCTTTCTCTGTATTTCTCGTTCCTTCACTCTCTCCTGTTTCTCCTCTCCTTTACCCGCCCTCTCTCTCATGCAGTTACTCTCTCCTGGTTCCCCTCTCCTGTACCTCTCTCTCTCTCGCTCTCTCATGTAGTCACTCTCTCTCTGTTACCCCTCCCGCTCTGTCCTTACATCTCTGTCTTCATCCCCTCATCCTTCATTTACATCTCTTTTTACTAGGCTTCTCTCTCTCTCTCTCTCTCTCTCTCTCTCTCTCTCTCTCTCTCTCTCTCTCTCTCTCTCTCTCTCTCTCTCTCTCTCTGATGTAGTGATGGGGTGAATGGCCCATTCAGAGTGTGATCCTGGGGTGACCAAAGTGGACCCTGCTGTCTCTCTCTCTCTCTCTCTCTCTCTCTCTCTCTCTCTCTCTCTCTCTCTCTCTCTCTCTCTCTCTCTCTCTCTCTCTCTCTCTCTCTCTCTCTCTCTCTCTATTTCTCTATAGAGAGAGAGAGAGAGAGAGAGAGAGAGAGAGAGAGAGAGAGAGAGAGAGAGAGAGAGGAAATAAAAACATTGGTACTTCCCCCAGCTCTCATCTTCTATTAATCAGACCACAGCAGTGTGTCGGAGGGAGGGACAAGCCAGAATCTGAGTGTGTGTGTGAGAGAGAGAGAGAGAGAGAGAGAGAGAGAGAGAGAGAGAGAGAGAGAGAGAGAGAGAGAGAGAGAGAGAGAGAGAGGCTTGGAGGTTTTAATAATAAAGATATTATATTAGATATGCCAGAGTATATAGTGTGTGAGTGTGTGTGCTAGCTTGTGTGTCTATGTGTGTGTGTGTGTGTGTGTGGTGTGTGTGTGTGTGTGCGTGCGCGCTCGCGCACGCGGTGTGTGTCTATATATGTGTGTGTGCGTTGTGTTTATATGATGTATGTGCGTGTATGTATATGTATGTATGTATGAGTGCAAAACATTTTGGATAAAGATGCCCAATGAATCAATGTACACTTACACATACACAACACACACCCCTCCCTATATACATTATATTCACCATGTATGCAGTACACAATAACATTACATATATATTATACAACAACAATGTGAAGTGCATATGGGCGTGTCAGCTGTTCAGAAACCTGACTGCCTGTGGAAAGAAACTGTTACTGAGTCGGGTGGTGTGTGATTTGATGCTCCGGTAACATTTATTTTAGATGGAAGGAGCGAGAGAACAGAACATGAGCTGGGGGTAGTGGCTGGTGTCCTTCATGATAGAATAGAAATACTTTATTTATATCCCGAGGGAAATTATGATGATGATGATGATGATGATGATGATGATGATGATGATGATGATGATGATGATGATGATGATGTTTGGGGCTTTCCTTTTGCAGCGAGTGGTGTAAACGTTACAGACTTGTGGTAGTTCTGTGCCAATCAATTGCGGCTGTCATTACAGTCCTTTGTAGCAGTCTGCAGTCCTGAGCCGTAACGGTTGCCAAGCCGCACTGTGAGACGGCCGGTCAGGACACTCTCAATGGTACAGCGATAACGGTTCACAAGGGTTTCGGTTCTCGTGCGCGATGCGTGGTTGTGAGCTCACAAATGAGTGGTGACAAGTGCCTCAGGGTGTTTCATATTTCCTGAACAACATTCTACATCTACATTTACATTTAGTCATTTAGCTGATGCTTTTATCCAAAGCGACTTACAAGTTCTGTACGACAAGCCATCAGGAAGGGCACAACTCTATCAGTTGAGTAACAATGTCACAACATCACAACACCACCACTACACTGTCCCTGCATCAGTGTGTCAGAGAGAGAGAGAGAGAGAGAGAGAGAGAGAGAGAGAGAGAGAGAGAGAGAGAGAGAGAGAGAGAGAGAGAGAGAGAGAGGAGAGAGAGAGAGGTAACTTCATTGAGGACTGTTTTTATGACCTCTTCTGCTGTTTCATTCATAAAGCGCTTATACTTTTACTCTCTCTCTCTCTCTCTCTCTCTCCCTCCCTCCCTCCCTCCCTCCCTCCCTCCCTCCCTCCCTCCCTCCCTCCCTCCCTCTCTCCTTCTCTCTCCTTCTCAGAGCGGATATTCTGGGTGGTGTTGTTCCAGGTGTGGAGTGGTTGGGGTCTCCACGCTGTGACCCTGTTATCCTGGGAAGAGGAGGGAGAGTATTAGAGGCATGCAGGGAGAGGAAGAGGCTCTCCATCAAAAACACATTTCACCCCTGAGGCTGTATCACTGCTGCTACACTGCTGCAAGCACACACACACACACACACACACACACACACACACACACACACACACACACACACACACACACACACACACACACACACACACACACACACACACACACACACACACACACACACACACACACACACACACACACACACACACACACACACCAACCAGTGTGTATGAAGCTGTGCCTGTGTCTCCATGCGTGCACATGTAGACGCACACATGTGAATGTGCACAGATATCCACACACACACACACACACACACACACACACACACACACACACACACACACACACACACACACACACACACACACACACACACACACACACACACACACACACACACACACACACACACACACACACACACACACACACACACACACACACACACACACACACACACACACACACACCAACCAGTGTGTATGAAGCTGTGCCTGTGTCTCCATGCGTGCACATGTAGACGCACACATGTGAATGTGCACAGATATCCACACACACACACACACACACACACACACACACACACACACACACACACACACACACACACACACACACACACACACACACACACACACACACACACACACACACACACCAACCAGTGTGTATGAAGCTGTGCCTGTGTCTCCATGCGTGCACATGTAGACGCACACATGTGAATGTGCACAGATATCCACACACACACACACACACACACACACACACACACACACACACACACACACACACACACACACACACACACACACACACACACACACACACACACACACACACACACACACACACTGATCGGATTTAGCAGATTTATCATACACAAATATACACATATACACATACATACAGGATGCACATAGACACACACAGACAGGCACACACACATACATACGCACACATGTGAATGTGCACAGATGCACAAGGACAGTTGAACATACAGTGCATACACAGGTGTGCACAAACACACACACACACACATACACACACACACACACACTTGCTGATGGACTTTGTCAATCATTGACAGGGAGGAGAGGGCAGCAGCTGGGAGGTGATCGAGACTTTCCTTTAAACTCTGAAACACAGTCAGGATCAGCTTTATTACTGAGACCTTCATATTACATGGAGCAGGAATGTGACCTGATGACCTCACGCTCCATCTGGACGCTTCGCTGAAACCATCCAGTTCAACGGCACTATCTTATTACCCACAATGCAGTAGGCTGCCTCGCTGGCCTGACATACTGTACGTGTGTTGGTAACACTGTAACTATAGGCTTTGTGTGCTCTGAGTGTGTGTGTGTCTATGTGTGCAGCGAATGCGTGTACCTGTCTGTATGCTGTGACTGTGTGGGTATAGTGCAGTACATGTTCTACTGATTGTGTGTGTGTATCCAAAGGACTATGTGTGTGATTCTGAGTGTGTGTGTGTGTGTGTGTGTGTGTGTATGTGTCTGTGTGTGTGTGTGTGTGTGCGCGTGTGTGTGTGTGATGTTTCCTCTCAGCCACAGAGTCTTTGATGTCCTAAGTCTCGTTCCAAGTTCTCTCCTTTGCTCCATGGTCACAAGTGTGTCATTACGACCAATTAGACGCTCTGAGATGTTTAAAATAGTAATTGGCGCAAGCGATAAAACACAACAGATTTCTTTTTTTCTTCTTCTTCTTCTTTTTTTTTAAAACAAGGTAATAAAACATTGCGTATGTATGTGTGTGTGTTCTTTTGTGTGCACACACTCTCTCTCAAACACACACACACACACATTTCTTAAATACAGTCATAAAAACGGCATTCCTCAAATCTGCGCTAAATGCTAGTTAGCGCTAGACCAGCTATAGCATGCGGGAGGGGGGGGTGATACCGGACACATTTCACCGACGTTTTTCTTGATTTTAACGACTTCATCTTTGATTAAAAAGAGAAAAAAGACGACTAAACGGTTCCAGTTGAGCCAAAAGCAAGAGAAAAGAAATAAAAAACTCCCCGACATCTAAAGAGATGAAAATAGCCGTTGTTCTCCCCGTTTTAAGAGGCACGTGTGCTCGGGGGTTAGGCCCGAGACGACTGGTTACGAGCTGCAGATGTTTAGATGGCTTTTTATGATTGTTGTTATTTTCAAATTGCGGCGTTTCCGCGATGAGCTGCGTGCACTCGTTAGGGGCCGCGGAGCGTGTGCAGGGTGCACGTGAGAGAAGGAGTCTGGAGAGAGAGCTTCGTTAGCACAGGGCTCTAATCTGTGTGCTTTTTAGCAGCTCATTATGCAGGCTAATCACAGGAAAACTCTAGAGGTGATTACACGTGAGAATACACCCTCTCTCCGCACTTTATGGTACACACACACACACACACACATGCACAGGCAAACACACACACACGCACACACCTGAGGCTGATGTGTTTAGGAGTTCCCTGGCAGTGACCAGCAGGGGGTAGTCAGTGCCTCTGCACGCATATCCCACCCTCCCTCCCTATGACATCATACACACACACACACACACACACACACACACACACACACACACACACACACACACACACACACACACACACACACACACACACACACACACACACACACACACACACACACACACACACACACACACACACACACCCACACACACGTTATGATTGAGTCTTCATGTGGTTTTACGGTTTGTGAGAGGAGAAAATGTTTTCACCTCTTCTCTGGAAGGAAGAACCAATAAAAACAGCACCTGTTCGCTAGTTCTCTCTCCATCTTCCCTTCCCTGCGTCTCTCCCTTTCCACCCGCTGGTTTTAGAAAAAAATAGAGAGAGAAAGAGAGACAGTAAGAGATAGGTGACAGCGAGAGAGAGAGAGAAAGAGAGAGGTGATAGCAAGAGAGAGAGAAAGAGAGAGAGAGAGGAGACAGTGAGAGAGAGTAAGTAAGTAAGTAAGTAAGTAAGTAAGTAAGTAAGTAAGTAAGTAAGTAAGTAAGTAAGTAAGTAAGTAAGTAAGTAAGTAAGTAAGTAAGTAAGTAAGTAAGTAAGTAAGTAAGTAAGTAAGTAAGTAAGTAAGTAAGTAAGTAAGTAAGTAAGTAAGTAAGTAAGTAAGTAAGTAAGTAAGTAAGTAAGTAAGTAAGTAAGTAAGTATAAGAAGGTCTAAGAAGTCAGGTATAAGAAGGTCTGAGATATATCCAGGTGATAGACCATGAAGGGCTCTAAAAGTAGTAAGTAGCACCTTAAAATGAACTCTAAATTTTAAAGGGAGGCCAAAATAGGTGTGATATGAGACCTCTTATTATTTCTGGTTAAAAGTCTAGCAGCTGCATTTTGGACAAAAAAGTATATTACAATAGTCCAAACGGGTGGAAATAAAAGCGTGGATGACCATCTCCAGCTATGCCTTGGACACGACAGATCTTAATTGAGCGATGTTCCTCAGTTGGAAGTAGCAGGAACGAGTGAGTTGACTAACATGATATTTAAAATCAAATCAAATCAAATCAAATCAAATGTATTTGTAAGGCCCGACAACACACGTTAATGTCCCCATGGGCCGTACACGTCTTCTTTAAACAAGTCAAGAAGAAACATCACAATAGGTCAAGAACAAAACAAGAACACCATAAGGTCCAAAACATTTAAAATAAATGCAAAATAAATAAATGCAATAATAAATAATAAATACCCCACGCGAAGGTAAGGAAAAACTCACTAAAACCTAGCAATAGGAAGAAATGCACCACAGGCAATGTGGAGGAGAGAAACCTTAGAAGGGCCATTCAAGGGGGGATCTCCCTTCTTAGATGTCGGTGATAGTAGTGTTGCAGTAAAAACAGTTGGTAGGCATGCACTCATGTGTGTAGTGAAACACAGATGAGTGCATGCAATAGTAACTGAACATTTTGAAAAATTAAAGATAGAGCTGATAGCGATAGCAACTGAACATTTAGAAAGATTAAAGATAGAGCTGATAGCGGATCTATTTGAGGCACAGGTGCGGCGCAAAGAGGGTCGCGTCCTCCCGGTCTTGATCACGGGACGTTCAGCGCTCCGGTCATCACTCCGAGACAGCCGGAGACAGGGAGACAGGGGGCGGCGCAGAGAGGGTCGCTGAGACAGGGAGACAGGGGGACACGTAGAGAGGGTCGCATCCTCCCGGTCTTCATCACGGGACGTCTACCTCTCAGGTCATCACTCCGGGACAGCCACTCACAGGGAGACAGGGAGACGGGACAGGTGTTAGACAGCTCGCGTGATTGTGATGGGCGGACATAGCAATAGATACAAGTGGTAAGCATATATGTGGATAGAATAGATATATGAAGTAAGCATATTATGTGAATAGAATAGAAGTACTTAACCCAGCAATGAAACCACGTTGACAGACCACAAACCATGTTGACAGACCACGGACAGAAGACGGTAAGAAGCTGATCCATGGCCTCGTGGTGCACGTAGAACAGTCACTGCAATCTTGGCCAAGACCCCGAGACATCCACCACCTTGGTCAGCACTACGAGACAAGCACTCAAAGAGATGGGGGGGGAAGGGTTGGGACAGGGGTTAGAGAGTTCCCATGTTTGTAGTGGGCGGAGATGGAGCAATAAATACATGTAGTGAGCATATGCATACATGGTGACAGTAGAATCATAGTATATAAGAAAATTGTGAAATAGAGTAATAGATAGAACTACTGCAGGCGTATGGATACAGGATGAGATACAAGACAATAGCTCAGGGCCGTATGCCCAGTGGGGGCAGGAGAAGTCACTCAGAAGGTTCAGCACTGCAGGCCAGACAGAAGACGGTATGAAGCTGTTCCATGGGACCGGTTGAGACAGAGACAGAGGTTAAAAGGTTCTCCCATGTCTGCAGAAAAGCAGACATGGGAGCAAATAGACATCCTAACTAAGCAAGGTGGTGAAATCAACCATTTGGTTGCTGTGTAACCAGACAATTTCCTTTTCATTGTTCATACAGTATATATATATATCTTTTTTCAACGCCAGAAGTATAGTGTACGCAGCTTCCTCACAATTTCACCCCCTGAACACATGAGACAGAAACAGTTGAAAAAAGGAAAAGAAAATATTGGAGGACGAATAATAAAAGACAACCCCAGGAAGCTGGCCTGAGCCAGACCAAACATATAGAAACATTCCTTCACAGAGGTCCCACTTTCTGCTGCTGCACCTCAGTCCCACTGTTGCTCCACTCCGAGTCCTGCAAGGGATTATTTGGGGAATATCCATCATCGGTACCAAGCAGACCTGGCTCAAATAGTATTGGAAAATAATAAAAGAAGAGTTTTACCCTACGTAGAGTACCGTTGACCATATCCTATATAGGAACCCCAACCTGAGCATGACATAAGAGCAAAATGGCCGCCGGGTGAATAGTCAATATAGGTGGGTTTTACCACATCTGTGCATTTTGATAGTGTCAAGTAACTAAAGGCAGGGGGCCTTTCTGTTTGGAGTTTGCATGTTCTCCCTGTGTTCCTCCAGGAACTCTGGTTTCCTCCCACACCATAAAGACATGCATGGTATGCAGGGGCTACAGATGAAAACTAGCTCATTAGCTAATTCTGGCACATTTACATTGATGTGGAAACTGAAGATGTTGATTAATGTGCACTGTCCCTGGGTAATTTTTTTTTTTAAATAAATAAATAAATAAGTGTTCGAATCCAGCTCACAGCTCCGGGGTTGTCACCAGCTTGGCTGGCCGTTCACACTAATACAATTGGCAGTATTAGAGGGTGGGAGAAGCTGGCGGGGTGGGTCCGGGTCGTTGTAAACAGCGACTCCTACAGTTCGGTCGGGGCGCCTGCTAAGCGTGGATAGGATCTAAGTGGGATAGTGTGATCCTTCCACACGCTACGCCCTCTCAGTGAGAATCCGCGCTGCCAGGTGAAAAGAAGCGGTTGATTGGCTGGACGTGTGTCGGAGGAAGCACGTGGTAGCCTCCACTCTCCCAGACCGACTGTGGGGGGTAAGTGCGCAGCGACCAGGAAGGGGATTGGGAATTGGCATAACGACTAACATTGGGATGGGAGAAAATCGGAGGAAAAAGGAGGGGGAAAAAGATATAAAAAAAAAAAAAAAAAATGTCAGTCACAGAAGGCAGGGGCGGAGCTTCCTATAGGCGACATAGGCAGTTGCCTAGAGCGCCACCCGGAAGGGGGTGACAAAAACTGCATCCAGCAAAAAAGATAAAGAGAAAAAATATATATATATTATTAATATTTATTGAAGATATAATGTTTGTAGTAATGTTTACTGGAGCCACTTTATCCAGAACGGCACACGACGGCCAGAGAGTGGACACAGAGACAGAGAACAGTCCTTTGTAGTTTTAATGTTGTTCAAAAGGTTTGAGTGATTGAGTGAGAATGGTATCTCAAGAGTGGTTTTCATCCAGGTTGTAAGGCTGGGTGAAACAATGAGTGAATGAGTGATTGATTTCCATCCAGGTTGTAAGGTTGGATGAAATAGTAAGAGATTGAGTGAGTGGTATTGAGTGGTTTCTGCAACACATAAACAGAATACACAAGAAATTTGCAGAATACATACTTAGTCATAACATGCTGGCATCTAGAATATATACATAACTGAAACAATGCTATATAGCATATTCACATTAGCATAGCATTAGCTCAATTAGCCGCATGGACCAAACATAACACAAAGTAGCAACCAGTCATAGTTGTTACGGATTGTGTTGGCAGAGGACCCAAACGCAAACAGAGACGAGGGAGAGGTAGATGTAGATTGTCGAATATGAGCACTGCTCCTTTAATTCGAGATACTTGGAAAATTAAAAGCAAGGTGAGAGCAAGTCTCCAAAAATGTACAAAACAATAACACGTCACAAGACAGTGCTGCAAATACTCGCAGGAGAGACACTTCAAAAATAAAGAAAGCCAAAACAAACAGTAGCGACACTAAACTGAGAAACTAGAAAACAAACTAAAACAAAATACAGCAAAGCTGGAAAGGCACACGGTGCAAAAACATTACCAGGTGAGAGAACCAGGATACACAGGGAGACAAGAACTATTCCGCAAACGGCAGGAACAGACCACAGGGAACAAGGCAGGAAATGCAATGACGCCACAGGGAGACAAGGGGTACACAGGCATAAATACACAGGCTGATTAACACAAGGGGGTAATTGGTAACAAGACACACCTGAGAGGGAAGGTAGAACTAATACACAGGGGTACACACAAGGCCAAACACACTGGGGAATAAACTAGACTAGAACACAACACAACACAGGGCCGAAATACAAAATACCCACACTGAACAACACAAGACTAAGGCAGGGGAAACAATGCAAACAACAGAATAACAGGCAAGGACACTAAGGAGGTAAACAAGGTTCTCAAGATATTGAGCAGATATAAATGAACAAGGTGCAATGTAGAGAATTGTCCATCAGGTGGAGGAAGACCATGGGAGAGAATGTGCAAAGGTGGGGGCCTCTGAGGAGTACAGACCGGAGGAGAGGGTCCAAGAATAATGTGGACCCTTACAATAGTAATACACATAAGTCACATAACAACCTAATGCAGGCAGTGTATAATGCATAATACATTACCTTTACCCATCATAAACCCACAGATATTACGTATGGAGGCTATTGATGACTTACTTCTTCACGAACACACTCATGTGACAGAAGACAGCAGTGGAAACAACATGTGGCGGCAAGATGGCCTCTGCATTTAATCACCAGACTAAGGACCCCTGGGCTGTCCAGAGAGATGCCTGACTAGAAAGTAATAGGACACCTGGTGGTCCAAAGAATTGCCTGACTGGAAATAATAATAGTACACAGCATAGAAAATAATGGGGAATTTACAACAATATTGTTTCTTTTTTTTTCGGGCAGACATTGTTGCGCCCCCTTCTATATCTGCAACCTATATTTTGACATTTTGACATTTAAAAAAAGTCAGTATGTCGTCAGCTTGTGACTGCAACTTGTTCCTGTTCGCGGACGACTCAGCCCTGCTGGTCTCTGAGGGGGCTTTCTCACTGCCATTCGGGGTCGAATCAGCTCCGTTCCGTCCTCGTTCCGTCCTTGGGTGCGAACTTCCCCCCTCCCTCTCCCCCCTCTAGTTTGCGTACACACTCAGGCCATGGTTAGACTAGTGTATTCCTGGCGTTTTTTTTATACGTTTTTGACAACGTTTGATGTCCATATTACACAGAAATGCGTTTTTTGGCGTTTTTTTGTGGATACGGCTGAAACGCAAAATTGTGTTTGCGTTTGGAGATACGCAAAAAAAACGAATCGACAACAGCGTGTAGTCAGCACGGAGCCGTTGTTGCGAAAACGCCCATGCGCAGTAGATACCATCTGCGTGCCCTTCCGGTGACAACAGTGTGTGTGTTTGGGACATAGCTCCGTGTCCCAAATAGCTTCAGCTACCATGTGTTGTCAAGTTATTGTTATAAGGACCCCAGTCCAAGCTACAACAGTCTGCATTCCCTTAACAATTGTTTGTATTGAGCCGTATTGTATTGTACCCATATGCAATATGTTAAATAAAGTTTACATCGATTCATTCTGCTAGCATTACCGATTGCATGAGCAGCTGGCTAACGTGAGCTATCAGGATTCAGACCCTGTTAGCTCAGAGCTCCTCTTTCAACTTAACAAGCATTAAACAAAATGGCCCAGTCATCTATTCACCTTTGTTTAATACACACAGCGTTGTCTCTAATGTTATCTAACTACTGATAGCTCGCGATATCATCAGTTTTGGTGATGGCTAAGTAGCGTGAGCTAACGTTAGCTTCTAGCCACAATGCTATATTGTTATAATGGCATACTCCATTGACGTTAGCATGCAGCTAACAATGCTACCGATCTTTTTTTAGACTAAACTATCCACTCTTGGTGGTCACTTGTGTTGATGTTAGTTTTGTTTCATCAACAAATGACAGGCAGAACACACAGTGAATGTATCCGTTTTGTTTATTGCACTTTTATTAGGCTTTGCTGAAAAAGAATTGCTGCATTGGGTAACTAGGCAAAAGATGGTGGCCGCCTTGTTGACATTTGCTTTGCAGGCACATTCAAGTTCTGATTGGTTGAAATTGCCTTCATGTTTGCCACCTACTGCCACCTACTGCTTTGGCAGTGTACTACATCAGTGTGCTCGGGTGACAAAAACGAAAAAAAAAACGAAAGTGTGACTCGAGGCGCACGACGTCGCGGCGATACGCATATGACGACGATACGAAAATGATACGAAAGGTGTAACCGACGCCTCAGTCTTGGTGCACTCCGGGTTCTGTTTACGGTTTGCGTTTTGAGCGTGTAAGCTTGCCGTAGGCGATGATGTCACGCTCGAACGTCAACACAGGAAGAGTTTTAACACACAGTGGTGGAAACTGGATGCCCGATATAAAGAAACAAATAACCAATAAATATGAAGTTATATTTGAACCTCAAGCTTTGTCAATATAACCCACCCCCATTCCTCACGAATGGAACTGGTGTCGTGGAGTTCGCTTTGAGCGTTTTCCAGGGTTAACGCTAACGCTAAGCTAACGGCTAACGCTAGTTAGCTTAGCCTATTTATTACTAGTTAGCAGCTAACATTGCTCGCATTAATTATATTGAATGTCATTGATCTACCGGTCGATCACGGCCGACTGGTTGGGCACCACTGGTCTATAGAAATAAAAGCATTCGAACAAGAAACCAATGTATAGTAGACATAGCAATGGCAAAAAAAGTTGCCAGGCCTAATGCGAGCCAGGGAAGTCTTTAGCCCCTTCCGTGACTGCGATGTGCAAGCCAGGGGCTTTATATCTGATATATTTCGGACCCACCCCGAGCTTAGTGTTTGGTGGTCCAAATTAGCCTGGCTACTATGGAGCTGCGAGTGACTGCGTATTCAAAAGCCCCTGGCTTGCACATCGCAGTCACGGAAGGGGCTAGGCAGTCTTGTGCTTGTAACGTGGCTTCATGTTTTCATCCACTGAGCCGTGAGGCTCAACATGCTTGTTTGGTTGAGCTCTGAAGTTCTCTGAACTCGCCAAATTGCCCATAAATATAGTTTTTGTGGGCATTGTCCAGTTGTTGCTGTATGTTTTTATCTGCCCAAAATTCAAGCAAGCATGAAAGAATTACAGTAATGACGTTGTGTGTCAGCAAGTTGATACAGAAGCCTCTCCCGTGTTTTGGTACAAGCTCGCACACCACGCCCCCCCGCTCCCACTGGCGCGCACCCGAGACCACCTATTTCAGCGGGGGGGGGGGAGCGTTCTCACTAGGACGGACACACCCTTTTTGGGTGCGATCGGGCTGCCTATATATTAAAGGCAGCCCAAGAGTGCTTCCGCGTTTCTCTGATTGGCCGCGACGCCCCACGTGACAACGCCTAGCACGCCCCGCGGCAGAGCGGCAGCAGCAGAGCGGAGTGGCAGAGCGGCAGCGGCGCATAGGTTGCCGCGGCATTATGTATTCCTATTCCCCCCTGTTTTAACATCGACGGTTGTGTCCTGCCTGTCAGCCCCCAGCTGTTCCTTGTTGTCTAATTAGTACCTGTATATATTCTCCCCGCCCCTGTCTTCCAGTGTCGCGTCATTGTTTGTTGTTTTCCCATCAGTACCCTTCCGTACTGTGTGTATCTCCGTATCTCCTGTGTCAGTACCTTCCCGTATTTGTAGTCCAGGTTTTCCAGCATTTCTGAGGTTTTGTTTTCCCCTGTAACGTGTGCCTTTTGACTATGCTCAAGTAAAGCTATTATTATTATCGGAACGTCAACTCGTTGCCTCGTCTCTCTTACTCCACATTGTCCCGCGATTGAATTCTACACTCCTCTCCTAAACTCGGATCCTCACAATATGGGTACAGTCTATATATTGCTCCGATGATGTTGGGTAACCTGGCGTAAAATCCTCTCTGGCCTCCTGTTATTGATATATGGATATTGTATATAGTTGGTGGGGTTGGGGAAATTAGACATCCAACACTGTGTTTTTTTCGTCCACGCTCCAATGTGGGTCTCAAATTGCGGTACAAATCAAGGAGAATGTGTCTCGGGTAGCGAACTCTACTTAATATTATTATGTTCTCTCTCTCTGCAAATAGACATGCCCTATATCTCTGAAAACATCTGAGCGCACACCGGAGAAGTATTCCTATAATAACGCTATGAACCAGGCTGAATTCATTCGGAAATACCTATTCCACATGCTATTTAGGGTTTGACAATAATTACACTACTATCGCTATTTCACAATGAACAATAATGAATTACGGTTCATACAGAACACGCGCCAGTGTCGGGAGTAATGCACGGAAGCTTATTTCCGCATTGAAACATGCATGAAACTGATGAGCGCATATGCCGTCCGTCTGCAGTATCAGATTCTACCACCGGGCGTCATGTACGTATGCTCCGAGCTGTGCGTAGATATAAGCACAAAGTCAAGTTCACGTTCAAATTGATAAATCCCACACTTTGCTTATAAATGGTCGTACGCACGGGTTAAGCACATATCTGTGCGTACGCAACGTTGATAAATGAGGGGTTCCATCCTAGAGGCAAATCTTTCCTGTGACAAAATGGCATCCAATGTAATCAAAAAAGTCAACCAACTAACTAGATTCTTGTACCGGATCTCCTCTCTGGTAAACAAGAATACCCTGAAGACTCTGGCAGGAGCACTCATTCAAGGGTACTACGACTATGCTTGCACCTCATGGTACCAAAGCACCTCAAAGGCACTAAAAACTAAATTACAAACATCACAAAACAAACTGGTCAGACTACTGCTTGACCTTACTCCTAGAACCCACCTCACCCCTGCCCACTTTGACAACCTAGGATGGCTTAGAGTAGATGACAGAGTAGAGCAACTTGCAATGGGCCTGGTCTATAACATACACTACACCACTAAGGTACCCATGTACATGTCAAAATACTTCCCAAAGGTCAGTGAATACCACGACCACAACACCAGAGGGAGCTCCACAAATCATGTTAAACCCAGATTCATTTAAAACAAGGGATTAAACACGTTTCGCAATTATGCCACATCAATGTGGAACGCCCTACCCACAGCTGTAAATGAATGTGAATCACTACTACCCACTTTCTTTTTTTTATCCACTTTTTCTCCTTATTTTCTATTTTTCTCCCATCCCAATTTCGTGTTTCCAATTCTCCCCTCCCCTGTTTTGAATGTTGCTCGACTATGCCCCCCACTGGTCGGTTGTAGGGAGGATAGAAGCCTTGCATCACGTGTCCCCTCCGGTACACGAGGAGGCAGCCTGTCACATCTTTTCACCTGCCAGCGCGGACTATCATTGGCGAGGAGTAATGCATGGGAGGCTCACACTACCCCCGCCACTTCCTGTCTCTGCTGTGCAGGCGTTCCCCAACCGACCTGTAGGAGTCGCTGTCCACAACGTCCAAACTACCACCCATCGACTTCCACCCGCTGGCTCTGCCAATTGAGCCCGTATGACGGCCGGCCCAAGCCGGAGACAATGCTGACACCCGGATTTGATACCGGAGTATCTTGCATTGGTGACGAGCGCAATCTCCGCTGCGCCACCCAGCCGCCTCAATCACTACCCACTTTCAAAACCACTCTCAAAGAGCACCTACGGGAGACTGCAATTCAAAACTGGCCCCTGTAAATGTCCAAACCCAACCCCCTCCAATGTACAGTTTGCTAAGTACAACAACAAACCTATTTTCTGCCTAAAATGGGACATCCAAACGGCTTTCAGGAGAGCTTAGAAATAAGGAACCTATGCTCTCTGGCACTGACACTGCTAGCGCCCTGAACCCCTCGACCTATGGCTATGAAGCTCATGACAATGCTGGACCAGGGTCTCACTGTCAGGAGGACAGTGGACACCACCACTGCTGCTTCATTCCCTGAATGTGCGCTACATGGACAATGAGCATCCATTATCCCTGGAATGGCCTCACTGCCAACCACTAGAGTTGTCCCCGAAGCCTGTTTTTGGGATTCGAACTTTGGCAGGGTTTTTCCGAACGGACGTTCGAAACTTAGTTTTTAATCATGCAAAAAAATTTGCTCCTAAATAATTTTTCTGGTTCAGTACTGTCGAGTCTTGACTTTAGGCACATTTACGCATATAACGTAGAACATATGCGCATATTGCTACGGTCAAAAATGGTTATTAAAAGTAGTAGTACCTACTTACAGTTACTGGTCACAGGAGGCTTCAATAACGTTTGGATGGTAATCCATTTTGTGAATCCATTTTGTCTAAAAAAATCCAAAAAACCAACATCTTTGTCGGCCGATGGCTCCTGCTATCTTAATTTAGCAAGCTAAACGTGCCACTGCATAACATACCTGTGTAACGTTAAGTAACTTGTATTCCGCTGGGAAAGTTCAGCACCACTGCATACACTTGGTTTAATCTGAACGTCCATTCGGAAACGTTGTATTATGAAATAAGACGGGTGAGTGTGAGTGAGGCTCTCTCTCTCTCTTTTTTTTTTGCATGATTGATTCATTTCCTGATAATGTATGACAGATGGTGACCCCTCCTCATCTCGACTAGACTGTTGTGTCTGTGTGTTCGTGCGTGACTTTCGTGACTTTCAAATTATTGTAAACACAACATAGTACTGTGATATTCTGATATATATATCACATTCTGATATATATTTTTCATGTAAAAAAAATAAAAACATTTTAAGTAAAAAGAAATAGGTCTGAACCTTCGAACGTTTGGGCTCAGCCCTACCAACCAACCACCAAACGCTTCTCTGCCCTGGAGTGTCCTGCTGGTGACCGAGATGTCATGGAGGGCCGGCAGCAGCCTCCACCAGGCCAGGTGAGCCGTGGGGTGGAAGGTGCCTCAGAGACGGTCCCTTCAAAGACCATCTATTCAGCCTCCCGGAGCTCAACCTAAAACCTTCCTGTAGCATCAAACTACTCTCCTGTCCCTCAACCACCAACAACACCACCACCAGCCATGGATGTCACGGACCCCACCATCAGGGGCGGAGCTAGGGGGTGGCTACCTGGGCTCAAGCCCCGGATGTATTCTGAAAAGCCCCGAATCTATTTTAAAAAAAAACAATTTTTTTTTTTTTTTTTTTACAATTCATCATTGTTACATGAAAATATGTTTGCACCAGATTTAGCAGAAGCTAATTTCCATCTGTGGTCTATCCAGCTGCTAACTGTATTTGAGTGAGTTAAGTCTTGGTGTTATGGTAGACTCAGACCCAAGCTTTAAATCACAATCAACAAGTTGACAAAAACTTAATTCTTCCACCTTAGAAACATAGCTAAAGTACGGCCATTTATAAATCAAAAGGACGCTGAAAACCAGATCCATGCATTTATCTCAAGCCAACTCGACTACTGTAATGCACTCCTTACCGGCCTCCCAAAAAAATACGATGATAACTATTTTATTGCAATGCACTATTGCATTATTTTATTCTATTTTACTAACTATTTTATTGCACTGCACTATTTTACTTTGTATCAGTGAATCATAGACGCCTGGCCATAAGAGCATTCGGAGCATCTCTGCTCTCCCACTATTGAACTTGGGGGAGCAAAGGTATGATCTTGCTCCACCACTTTTAGATTATATGAAAAATATGATATATCCCCCCCCAATATATAAATCAACCATAACTACGTTATGGTTAACTGAGTTTTATAGTGAAAAGAGCAGCTTTATTGGTCAAGATTGAAGGCTCTATATTGCAGGAAATTGCACATACAGGTTCATTAAATAAAAAAAAAAAAACGTGCATGACCCCCTCCAAACCACCCCTTGCCTGCCACAAAAAAAATACAAAATAAATAAAAAAAAATATTAAAAAAAATTAAAAAAAAAAAGGGGGGGGGGCATCTGGGCTAAGCCCCGGATCTCCTACAATCCTAAATCCGCCCCTGCCCACCATCACCACTCTGGAACCAGCTTCCCCTGGAGATTCGATCTGCCCCTACGCTGGAGACATTTAAGGCCAGTTTAAAAACCCACTTTTATTCCCTAGCCTTCGATTAATCATGATTCTCCCACACCCTAACCCACACACTCCCATGCAATTTTATCCTGCCCCCTCCCTCTTGTATCTCTTCTTGTGCTCCTCTGTCCCCGGTGTGCTATACTGTACTTTGTGCTCCCCTATCCGCTTGTCCTATTTTTTGAATGTACTGTCCTGTCCTGTTGTGCCTTTTTGTATTTGTGTATTTTATAGGACATTGATTTTATGCTTTGACTGTACTGTACAGCACTTTGGTTGGCTCTCGAGCTTTTAAATGTGCTCTATAAATAAATTACTTGACTTGACTTGACTTGACTTGGTTGTTGGACACTGGGACATTGCCCTGCCCCGGTATCCCTGCAACTCAAAGACTGCATGCCTTCCAGGTGTCAGAGTACAAGGACTGCAGGAAAGACTTCCACCCATTCTGGACAGATATCCAGACCTGGATAATGTGGTTATTAATGTGGGGATAAATGACGTGGGTCATTGGGAACCTAAGAAGTTAAAATCTGATTTCTCTGACCTGATCCCGTTTCTGCTGGACACCAGCGTTAAAGTCATCATCTCTGGCCCTCTTCACACTCTCACCACAAGGGGGATGGAGCACTGGTCCAGACTGTTTTCCATCCATGAATGGTTGAAACACTACTGTATAGCTGTTGGCATCATATTGGCAGAACTTGTACTTAATGAAAACAAAACTAAATGAATGCTGTTTTCTAGAGCCAGAGATATTGTTTATAATCATTTGCATATCCACTGTGAATGGGTTTGCCATTGAGAAAGTTACAGAATACAAATATCTTGGTATCTGGCTTCATGAGATATTTTAATTTAAATACCATATAGACAATCTTGCCAGTAAACTGTGGCAAAGATTGGGCTTCTTGTACAGGAACAGAACCTGCTTTGCATGATTAGCTGAACGTCGGTTGTCTCTGGAAGTGCTGCTTGCAGCATTGTGGACACTTGTGGTATGGTAGCTTGGCTGCTTGCAACGTTCTTGAGAACCACTCATCTGATCGACTTCACACACTTGACACTGCACTCCCTTGAGTCCTCAGCAATACAGCCGCCGAGCGCACCGTCTATCGGATGAACAGTTCTCGAGATACCGTATGTGAAAGACAGACAGACACAGACAGATTTATTCCTTTATAGTTAGATGAGAGCTCTCAATGATCTTTCAAGATTACAGTAAATGGAGATTGAATGAATGAGTATACGGCAAACCCCGCCCATCTGTTACTCTGGGGCAATTGAAACAGCTGCTTGGAATGATCAGCAAATCATATTTTGAGCCAGACCTGTTAGTAGATGCACAGCGTAGATGCAGGGTGCTGTTGGGGATGTCTACAGTGTGATGTCCATTAACAGGCTCTGGGCTTTTGGGCCTTTGATTGATTGATTGAAAACGTTATTAACACATTGCAGAATGGGTACAATACAGTACTTTTTTTTATTTGATTTGATTTTTATTTGTCTCGAACATAGAAACATAAAACAAGTTTAAAAAACAAAAAGGTAAATAGTCAAAGACTATTTCCATACAATAAGGGCTAGATCCACAAAGAATGGATTGCACAGAGCAAGTTGCACCCTTACTTACAATTCATTATGAAATGAAAATGGGGGACCCTGATGTAAACAAGACGAAAGTCTTTCTCTGGTCTGCATCCCCTTAACAATTGTGTGTATTAAGCCGTACTGTATTGTACCCATTCTGCAATCTGTTAATAAAACAAAACAATAAAACAATTTTCATTCAATCAATCAATCTGCACAGTGATTGATTGAATGGAAATTTTATTAACAGATTGCAGAATGGGTACAATACAGTACGGCTCAATACACACAATTGTTAAGGGGTTGCAGACCAGAGAAAGACTTTCGTCTTGTTTACATCAGGGTCCCCCATTTTCAATTCATAATGAATTGTAAGTAAGGGTGCAACTTGCTCTGTGCAATCCATTCTTTTTGGATCTAGCCCTTATTGTATGGAAATAGTCTTTGACTATTTACCTTTTTGTTTTTTAAACTTGTTTTATGTTTCTATGTTCGATTCTTTGTGGATCTAGCCCTAAGTGTTTGAGAAGGAACAGGGGGAAGTAAAACAACTTATCAAGCCCTGCCCCTTCCTTACAATATTTGACATTATAATTTAATAAAAATAATATAACAAATAGTGAACATTTTTATAAAAGTACAGTTTTTTTATATTATCTTTTCGTCTTTCGGCTAGTCGTCCAAACAGCAGCCCAAAGACCAGTCAAAATGAAACATTTTCCAATGTTGTCTAAATGATTTAGTAGTGAGATAAGTAAGAATTTCAATTGCATAGCTAAGAATACAGCTGCTTAAAAATCGGTAACCACACTCCCAACAACGTCTTCAAAGTTTCAGGTAAGTCCTACAGTATATCTCAGAATGTCATCCCCACCTGTCTGAAAAAGTCCACCATTATCCCTGTACCCAAAAAATCCACGCCCACTTGCCTCAACGACTATCGCCCTGTAGCTCTCACCTCCATAGCCATGAAGTGCTTTGAGAAGCTAATGAAGGACTACATCTGTTCCTCCCTCCCCAACACCTTGGACCCCCTGCAATTTGCATATCGCCCCAACAGGTCCGCGGAGGACGCCATAGCCCATGTGCTGCACACAGCAGCATCACACCTGGACAAGAGGCAGGGGAACTATGTGAGAATGCTATTTATTAACTACAGCTCAGCATTCAATACCATAGTCCCCTCCAAGCTCGTAGTCAAGCTCAGAGACCTGGGCTTGAACTACACCATCTGCCAGTGGGTCTTGGACTTCCTGACAGGAAGACCCCAGGTGGTGAGAGCAGGCAACTGCACGTCCTCATCCATCACTCTCAACACAGGTGCCCCCCAGGGCTGTGTGTTCTGAGCCCCCTCCTCTACTCGCTGTACACACATGACTGTGTGGCACAGCGGAACAGCAACACAATTATCAAGTTTGCTGACGACACAGCTGTGGTGGGCCTCATCTCTGCAAACGATGAGAGGGCCTACCTGGGAGAGGTAGAGAACCTGGCGCTGTGGTGCCGGGAGAACAGCCTCTCCCTGAACGTCAGCAAAACAAAAGAGATGATTGAGGACTTTAAGAGGTCGGGGGCCAGGGACTACAGTCCCCTCAGCATCGGCGGGGCACCGGTCGAGAGAGTGAACAGTTTTAAGTACCTCGGAGTCCACATATCCGAGGACTTGACATGGACCACACACATTGACAGTGTAGTGAAGAAGACACGGCATACGGCAACGCCTCTACTTCCTTAAGCGCCTAAGGAAGTTCGAAGTGAGTCAGAAGATCCTTAAGAACTTCTACTCATGCACAATAGAGAGCATCCTGACTGGTAACATCACCTCCTGGTTTGGGAATAGCACCGCACAAGACCGCAGCAGACTACAGAGAGTGGCATGTTCAGCCGAACGCACAATTGGAGGTGGGCTTCCCACTCTCCAGGACATTTACAACAAGTGTTGCAGGGCCAAGGCTAAGAGAATAACCAAAGACTCTACTCACCAAAACAACTGCCTCTTTGAACTGTTGCGGTCAGGCAAGCGCTACCGGAGTCTCATGGCGAGTACAGAGAGACTCAGAAGGAGCTTCTATCCCCAGGCCGCGTGAACACTTAAGGTAACGCACTTGTGCTTCCGCATTGCTCTGATTGGCCAGCGCTCTCCCTTCGTGAATCGCAGCAGCTCTACGCACCGAGCGTAGACGCGTCACTCGTTGCAGGCTCTCCAGAAAAACACAAAGCCGCCATCTTTAATGTGTCAATGTGTCGCATAGGTAATATTAATAGGTTGCCGTGGCATTATGCATTCGTAATCCCCCCTACATAATAACCATGCAGGTTAATCAGCAGGTTAATCAGCAAAGGTTAATAATAATAACCACGCAGGTTAATTAGCAATGCTCGCACAATACCTAGCTTAATAATAAGTAGGCAATTGGCACAAGTGTAAATTATACATTCGTCACTCAGTTTTAACATTGATGGTTAGCTCAACTCGTTCATCAGCTTGCTGTGGAGCCTATGGTCAGTTGGTGACAAGTATGAATCACTTCAGTTTTTTTTTTTTTTTTTTACGTTTAATTAATTTATCATCTCTCTATATAAACGTAACTAGCTATTCATATCAATCGAAATAACGTTCATCTCCGCGAGCCTTCAGAGCTGCTCTTATTTGTAAATAGAAGAAAAAGGAGTTTTTCATTGTTCAAGAGTGGATATGTTGCAGAAAAAGAATTGAAGTGATTCAAACTTGTCACCGACTGACCATAGGCTCCACAGCAAGCTGACGAATGAGTTGAGCTACACTGTAAACCCGAATAAGTTTCCAGAACTTAAAAAAATTGAGGCCATACCATGCCTCAATTTTTTTAAGTTGATAAACTCAAATGTTTTCAGTTGGCTAAGACTTACAATTCTCAGTTAAGGCAACTCAAATATGGTCTGTTACTGTGACTTAAGGTTCTCAGTTAAGTCAAATCAAATATGGTCAGTTACTCTGACTTACAGTTCTCAAGTAGAGTCAACTCAAATATGTTCAGTTACTGTGACTTACAGTTCTCAGTTAAGGCAATTCAAATATATTCAGTTACTGTGACTTAAGGTTCTCAAGTGGTGTCAACTCAAATATGTTCAGTTACTGTGACTTACAGTTCTCAGTTAAGGCAATTCAAATATATTCAGTTACTGTGACTTAAGGTTCTCAAGTGGTGTCAACTCAAATATGTTCAGTTACTGTGACTTACAGTTCTCAGTTAAGGCAGTTCAAATATGTTCAGTTACTGTGACTTAAGGTTCTCAAGTGGTGTCAACTCAAATATGTTCAGTTACTGTGACTTACAGTTCTCAGTTAAGGCAATGCAAATATATTCAGTTACTGTGACTTAAGGTTCTCAAGTGGTGTCAACTCAAATATGTTCAGTTACTGTGACTTACAGTTCTCAGTTAAGGCAGTTCAAATATGTTCAGTTACTGTGACTTAAGGTTCTCAAGTGGTGTCAACTCAAATATGTTCAGTTACTGTGACTTACAGTTCTCAGTTAAGGCAGTTCAAATATGTTCAGTTACTGTGACTTAAGGTTCTCAAGTGGTGTCAACTCAAATATGTTCAGTTACTGTGACTTACAGTTCTCAGTTAAGGCAATTCAAATATATTCAGTTACTGTGACTTAAGGTTCTCAAGTGGTGTCAACTGAAATATGTTCAGTTACTGTGACTTACAGTTCTCAGTTAAGGCAGTTCAAATATGTTCAGTTACTGTGACTTAAGGTTCTCAAGTGGAGGCAACTCAAATATGTTCAGTTACTGTGACTTAAGGTTCAACCTTAAATCCATGTGATTAAGTTAACAGAACTCAACGACATTGAGGCCATCCCATGCCTCATTTTTTAAAAGTTAATCAACAAAAATTTTTTAAGTTAATCAACTCTAGTTATAGCAGTTACTATAACTTAAGGTTCAGTTTTAAAATCCATGTGAAAAAGTTAACAGAAAAATAACTACACAAGCACATTATATCAACTTCAAACAACTCTTTTATTTTTTTCTATTCAAAGAGTATAAAAGAGTATACATATATAATCTGTAGGCAATGTACAATAACACTGTAAACACAGTACACTGTTTTTGGACTATATATGTTAACAATACCGACCAGGTATTAGTGCCTTGCAAAGTGCAGATATGAAGTTTTCCCCTTTTTTGTATGCATTTAGGAGGTTTTGTTCTTCATCGAAACTATTTATCTTACAAAAACATTGTGTTACAACTTCAAACTCTTTATATTTATTTCTATTCAAAGAGTATACATCTATTTATCTTACAAAAACATTGTGTTGCCCTCTCCAACATTATGGCAATGTTAAAATTGAAAATATATATATATAGAAAATATATATAGAAAATAAATACATGCATGTTATAACATGTACATACAATGTAATGTATATTACACATTTAATCCCTCTGGTCACAATAGTGTAATAATGTTTGTTATAAGGCTCTGAAAATGTTACTGAATGATGTATCAATGTATTTCCAGCAAATATTGAAATAATAAAGGGTCTCAATATGTGCAGTGCACATGACCAGAGCCGTTTACATCCTGGCTGAATTACTCAAATTTGTATAGTGTGGTCATAGAATGAGCAAACATGTTGACGGCAACTATTGTGACCGTTGGGATAACACAGTGTATCTATGTACAGTACAGAATAAAATGTATAGATTATCTGAAAATTGTCAATCCGCTTGGCACATGTAAAATTCACAAACGTTGTGCTGTATATTGGGTCCTGCCAATGTGGAACCAAAATACCAATCCACATTACATGCTATACAGCTGGCAATACTGTTAATAGTGCACATACCTACATATGGAAATGCAGCTGCATGTATTTGCTCCATGATGTATCATGGAACAAGATGGTGTTTTCATTGAAAGAGTTAGTCAGAATGTCAGAGGCACCATCCGTCATTTAGAGCAGGCTATGTTTGCAGAATGATAACTAGAACACTACAGTACTCTGTACTAAGAACACTATACAGTACACTAACTATACTGCCCTGTCAAGGCAGACCGCAGTAACTTCCAAACAGTGAAACTGAGAAAAATGGCTTTAAAGTTTTTTGACTTGCCATCCAAAATGTGTTATAGGTAGATAGATGATAGTACCCAGATTTAACATGTATTAATGAAGTAATCTTTAGGCATACAAAAATATGACGTAGTTATTTTAATTAACCCCAAAAAAGCAGATACTGCACTCTACTGCACGATTTCCTTAAATAATTATACAGGTAATGTACAGGGAAAGTGCAGTAACTTCAAATGCAATGTTGTTTTCCCTCCAGCTTTCATAACTTCACCTAGCCATTTTATTTGGATCATCATCATTCCAATATATTCAGGTATTAAATTTCATTTTCAAAATGGCTAGGTTAAGTTATGAAAGCTGGAGGGAAAACAACATTGTATTTGAAGTTACTGCACTTTGCCTGTACATTACCTGTATAATTATTTAAGGAAATCGTGCACAGAGTGCAATATCTGCTTTTTTGGGGTTAATTAAAATAATTATGTCATATTTTTGTATGCCTAAAGATTACTTCATTAATACATGTTAAATCTGGGTACTATCATCTATTTACCTATAACACATTTTGGATGGCAAGTCAAAACACTTTAAAGCCATTTTTCACTGTTTGGAAGTTACTGCGGTCTGCCTGGGTTTTGAGTGTGATTTTGTTGTTACTGCAGTTTTTAAAACCCCATATCTCCAAAACTGAGCGACATTAACATCTGAAACTTGGTCACAAGATAAAACATTTATTGACAAGGTCAATTTCACTCATAACTAAATTTTTACTTTTTTCAAGTTACTGCGGTTAGCCCTTGACAGGGCAGTATACTACTGCCTACAAGGTCTCAAGGATACAGTCCCACTCTCAGCATACAAGATTGATGGTCTGCTGCTGCTGACTCCCAAGCGATTCATTCAAGTGAAACGGAACTGAGTCCAGCTAATGGTGAATAGTTATTTTATTAATCAATTATTGTGTCTTTATTCACTCTAGTTGTGTAATTGACCAGTTCATATTCTGTATAAGTTCATATTCTGTATATGTTAATAATAACGCTTCTGTGTTGCGTTTATGGCTCCTGGTATATCGCCTTGTACTCTGTACTGAGAACACTAACTCTACCACTGCCTACAAGCAATGGAAGCAGTCAGAGCAGAGTGGCATTTATGCCCATTGCCTCCTATTGTTCCTCGAGAAACAAACATTTGGGACTTGGATGTTGCCTTTGAGATTCTGATAAACTCTTTCAACTCTAAAACTTACTTGGATGAAATTACAATAATGCCAGCTATAGACGGTTAAGAAAATTCGAACTGTAAAACTCTCAAATGTAAACATATTACATAAAAAATAAAGAACAAGGTACATTGAGTAGTTTGGACCTATTTGGCTGAACATCTGCAAAGTAGTACAGCAACTTTTGAAGGTATTATTTTGACATGACAAGACATTTCAGATGAGTTTCTATAGACACACTTTTGAGGTGTTGGTAAGTGCTTTGGGGTAGTGCATAGATTAGTCCAAACATTACAGGAAGGAATCACCAAATCTGGGGAAGCTGATCATGATATGACTTTCAATGACAATAGAGATTGTCACAGGCTGGTAGTGAACTGGACTTGTGTTATGATCACTGATTACAGTAAGGAATAGAAACTCATCTGAAAGAAGGATGTGGGGTGAGGTATTAATTTCCTTGTCATGTCAAAATAATACCTTCAAAAGTTTAATGCAAGAGCGGTCAGGTGACGTAGCGGAAATTGCGTTCGTCACCAACGCTGGAGACACTGGATTCGCGTGTTCGAATCCAACTCCCTGCGTTGTCACCAGCTTGGCTGGCCGTTCACACTAATACAATTCGGCAGTATTAGGGGGTGGGGAAGCTGGCGGGTGGGAATCTGGCGTTGTGGACAGCGACGCCTACAGGTCAGGTCTCGGCGCTTGCTAAGCGGGGCAGGACTTGGTGGAGATAGCGTGCCCTCCCACACGTTACACTTCACCAATGAGAGCCCTCGCTGCCAAGTGAAAAGACGTCACTGGCTGTCAGCGCATGTCTCGGGGGAAGCGTGCGATCGACTCGGGACGCCCTTATACCGACTCGTAGGAGAACATGCATACAGCACCAGGTAGGGGAGGGGGGGGGGGGGGGGGATTGGCACAACGACTAATTGGGACGGGGAGAAAATCCATTGAAAAATCAGAAGAAAAAAAAATTATTGCATCATCAAGTCATTCTTGAGAGTCTGCAACCTGGGCGACAGTTTACCAGCTTCTAGACCTAGTAAAATCTTCTGAATGAATTCAAAAGTGTTGGTAAGTCCCTTGGGGTAGCTGAGGTGTAGTGCATAGATTAGTCCAAACATTACCAGGAAGGAATCACCAAATCTGGGGAGGCTGATCATGATGTGACTTTCAATGACAACAGAGATTGTCACAGGCTGGTAGTGAACTGGACTTGTGTCATGGTCGTCACTGATGAAAGTAAGGAGGGCCACTGCAACACCCTGAAGCTCTGGCTCATCAGACGTGTCCTGAAGGAATGAAAGTGACATAATAATCACAAATAAATCCATGGTTTCTACAAAGTGCAGCACAACGCTAAGTATATGGAGTTGTGTTTGTAAGTTGTTTATATTTTAGTTAGAAATTTTTTTTTGGTGAGAAGGTTGTTTTTATTTAACCAGGTTAGTCCCGTCGAGATCAAATATCTCTTTCACAAGGGAGACCTGGAAGAAAGGAAGACTGATACTTAGCATTTTGATTAACTGTTCACTTAATATACAGTTGTACTGTAAATTATTTTTACTCGGACTCACTGTGCAGGTTTTGAAAAATCCAGCGACTTCCTCATGCAGATACACAGGCAGGGCATGGAGAACAGTGGTACGCCTGGTGTGAACATCATGGATTTCCTATTAAGATGTAAGATTAAGAAGAAGAAAAATAATTGTATTATATGGAAATGTTTACTGAACAAAGCGGATTTTAAACAGTCCAATCAGATATGTCCACAAATAACATGTTCACATCTTTAATGCAATCAGAAAAATGGCAAACACAATGGTGGACTAATTGTAAAATTCAAATGCTCATTTGAATCATTGAACCTGTTCAATGTTACAGAGGTTCGACCTATGACATGTATAATAATCTATTCACCTGTTCATCGTGGATTTTTAAAATGTGAGCCAAAGCATCTGCTGTGTTCCCAGTTTTGGACGCCTTCTGTCTGAATAACGTCATCAGTCGAGGAAGATGGCGGTCAAGCTCAGCGTAGAATGTGTTGGGCAGGTTCTGGTTGGTAATCAGCTGGAACTCTGCATACACCTATATTTAAAAACAGCAGGACAATATAGTATATCAACATCAATTAGTCACTTCAACTTGGTGGATCTCTTACTTTGTTTGGTTTGGGCTTCAGAGCATGACGGCGGGATTTCTGGTCAACCATGTCATTACATGCTTTGCGGAATCGGTCGCTGATGACTAGCTCGCGGGGGCGCACAGAACACACGCAGATGCGCCGCTAGAGTATATAAACCAGGCTTAAGAATCACAAGTTTCACTTTAAAACACACAGAATGTGCCAAATGTTAACACAGGAAAGAGAGAGCTGATCTATATTACCTCAGACTCCATTTTGAGAGCAGGCCAGAGGTCCATGAGCTCTTTCACTGGTGGTCTGGACTTTACTATGGTCTGTCGGCGCAGGGCAAATGTGGTCTGCATCAGCTTTCTAATGAGGGGCAGGTTCTTCTCAGTCTTCTTGACTTCTTCAGCAATTGTCTGCCTCAACTGCTCAAGCCTCAAGGAATCCTCTCCTTGGGGATAGTTGGGTAGGAAGTTTACTTCTGCTCGCTTGGGTCTTTTAATGTTGGAATGTGAAGGTTCGCCATCAGGATTGCTTCTACCTCTTTTTCCAGCATTTACAGTGACCTCCTCACATCCTGCCCGTCTCAGCTTGTTCCTGAAATTGCCCATCTTGAATTTGATGCTGTTCTTCCATCCATTGCAGCCGGTCTCAGATCCTGCTTCCTTCAAGCAGGGATGTTTGGCGACAAGAGCCGCAGAAGCCACTGCTATCTCTTTATCATTTGGATAAGCCTTGAAAGCATACATTGTAGATGCAAGCTTTTCTAAGATGTCGTGCTTTAGGTCTCTTGTCAACTTAAGGTGTCTCTTGTTCTTCTCAAATTCGTTGTTTCCGTCTCTAAGTTTCAGCTCAACATCGAATGCAAATGTAGGAACTGGAAAAGGACCTGGAGGCCATCTGCTTAGACGTTCTGGAGATGATATATCTGAAAGTATATCAGTAGATGCGAGAGAGCTGGAGTCGAGCGAAAGTGAAATGTGCACAACAGCTTTTTGTGGCAATTCCGTAATGTCATCAAGGGAAGTAAGTTTCCCATCAAAGTCTGGATCTTCATACAGCAAACTGAAGTCAAGGTCTATTTCCAACTGTTCTTTTATAATCGTGATCAGTGCATCAACAGAGGCGGGTCGTGAACTGAGTTTTAATTTTCTAGCCCGGTCTGGCTCAACAACACGAAGGATCATGGGTTGTGGGGAGGCAGCTGCCATTGTGCTATGGAAACTTGAATGAATCGCTTGGGAGTCAGCAGCAGCAGCAGCAGACCATCGATATTGTATGCTGAGAGTGGGACTGTTTCGTTGTGACCAGACTGCAGGTAGATGGACAGTGGACAGATGTGGTCCGGTCGACAGACAGCAGCTCAAGGACCTAAGGAGTAATCATAAACACAACACAGAAAGCGTCATTATTAACATATACAGAATATGAACTTATACAGAATATAAACTGGTCAATTACACAACGAGTGAATAAAGACACAATAATTGATTAATAAAATAACTATTCACCATTAGCTGGACTCAGTTCCGTTTCACTTGAATGAATCGCTTGGGAGTCAGCAGCAGCAGACCATCGATCTTGTATGCTGAGAGTGGGACTGTATCATTGAGACCAGACTGTAGGTAGATGGACAGATGTGGTTGTGTGGTTGACAGCTCATAGGACCTAAGATGTTCTATATACCAGGAGTCATAGTCTCGACACAGAAAAGAAACCTCGTTATTCACAAGGTAGATCTGTTCTATTTGGCTAAATGTAGACAGTCCACCACTGACTCTGACGGAGAGAAACATTCCACAGACATAGTCTGTGCCATCAATGGTTACCTTTGATGTCTGGTAGATTGTGTCACTAACTGTGTGTCCTCTAATGTGTACCTGAGCTACTGCTGGTAGAGATGAAACCAGAACAGAGTCAACCCTGGATGCCTGGGTTTTTGGCTTGAAATATGATGGTGAAGCAAGATGATATGCCATCATGTGTTGGTGTCTGATTGCCATCGTCTTCAAGATATTTTTGAAGTTTTGAGTGTCATGCACCACTCTTTTGAAAAAGCGGTGCTTGGCCTCAAATCGCATGGTCCAAACATGCAGCAGGGGTCCAAAGCACTTAACTAGAGCGGGATAATGCTCCACATAGTGATGTTTAGGACGGAGTTTAACTGCAGGGAAAACCTCTAATAGTACCTGTCTATGATCACTGATTTTGCACTGAAAATAGTCTAAGGTTTCATCAGTATATGATGGGCACAATGCTAACTCTAGCACCTCTTTCAGCTCCATCAAAACTGCCCATGCTGCATCACCCACTGGTACTACACTGCCTACAAGTAATGGAAGCAGTCGGAGCAGAGTGGCATTTTCATGCCCATTGCCTCCTATTGTTCCTCGAGAAACAAATGTTTGGGGAATTGGGTGAGGTCTATCCACTTTATCAGCGTGCTGATACGGGAATGATGCAATCTTTTTGTTCAAATACTTTAAAGTGAAGTACTTTCGCCGAATCATCTCTTTAACACAGAGAGAAAGCTCCACAGGAACCATACCTTCCAGAAGATCGTGAAGTATATCTGGAGGAAATCCTGTGATTGTATGAAAGTAATTCAGGGATTCACGTAAGACACAGCCACCTTTAACACCAAAATGGCTGCTCGAAGTGTCATGTGCAGTTTGTACATGCAGGTCATGGCTGACTTTGGTTCTCAGAGAAAACTCTCCCTCTCTGACTTCAGTTGTTTGAAACTGTTCACTTGTGGCCAGACAGAATCTGCAAACATAGCCTGCTCTAAATGACTCCACAAAGCCACCGAATCCATGAGCGCCCAGATTGTCGGCAGAAACACACCAGATTGTGCCTTTGACATTCTGACCAACTCTTTCAATGAAAACACCATCTTGTTCCAGAGTATGAACATCACGCAGCAATGGAGCAAGTACAGCTGCATATCCATACCTACGGAGGTCTGTCACTTTTACCAGCATTGCCAGCTGTATAGCGTGTAATGCTGATCGGTATTTTGGTGGCACATTGGCAAGGACCCAATATATAGCACAAAGTTTGTGAATTTTACGTGATGTGCCAAGCGGATTGGCCATTTCCAGATCATCTATATATAGCTGAAGTGGTAGGATGAGATTCCCTGTTGACAGTAACTCATTTTCAAGGAAATGGGAGCCATCAGAGCATGACACATATTGACCAGATGTAGTATTTGGTTCTGTAATCTTGTCAAGGATGTCTGTGTTTTTAAACAACTCTTGAATCATTGAAAGGATGGGAACATACATGCTGGTATGTCCTGGTTGCTCCAACTGATACTCTACTGGCATTACACATGGATAGTTGCGCTCCATAAAGCTTTTTCTGCGCTTGGTTGAACACAACTCTGCACCTTCAGAGGTAGATGTAGACAGAACATTGCAGTTCATGACAGCGCCAACAACTTCATCCAGTGTAGGTTCTGCAATATTGTGACCATTTCTCTGCAATATGTCATTAACTGACTCCTTGATCAATGGCTGAGATAAGGAGAAGACCTGATTCAAGTGGTCTACTATTTCTTGAATAGCTGTGTTTGAGACATGGAGGATAGCCTGCATCTTTAGGAACAAGGAAGATAGGTTCATTTTAAGTTGATTTCTTAGATTGTCAGTGTCACATTGATCATCATCATCCACCACTTCTATGCTCTGGCCTGGACATTCTTCATGCAAATCACTAGTGACCTCAGAAATCCTGTCTTGGGGATCCTCAACAACGACAGCTTTTAAGTCTGATGCAAGACTTAATTGGTGTACTCTGTTTTTATGGCAATTGAATGAAGAGTAAACATTTGTGCTATAGCTACAATCCTTATATGGGCATGTCACTGTTTCATTATTTTTTAAATGCTTTCTGAGATGACTTAAGAAAATTGATTCAGAAAAGGGTTCCCGAAATGCGCACAAAGGGCATTTTATTACCACAGGGCTCAGACTCTGTTCTGGTCTACTGCTAAGTTGTGCAGTATGATATCTTGACAAATGAGTACTTAATGCATTTAGCGTTTTAAATTTACAGATACAATCAGTATGGAGGCATGGAAGAGGACTGACTCTGGAAAAGTGGCTGTGTTGCAGTCTGTAGTGTTTAAATAACTGTATTCTAGAAGTCAAAGAAGCTGCACACAATTTACACTGCCAGACTACCATATTGGAACTATGAGAAAAAACTGAGCTCTGTGGAAACAGATTAATAAACTATGTTCTGGTCTCAACGATACAGTCCCATCTCACAAATGTGTTTTTATATTTAAAAATAATCAGCTTACTGTTTGGCTCATTTGAATATTTCCCAGCAGCACTTGCTACCTGAAAGGCAAGGGAAAAAATACAACGTTTAGACCTCCATGAAACATATACCAGAATAACTTACAACTCAATATAACAAGTTCATACTATATATTAGCTTACAAAAACATGATCATAATTTTCACAGTTTGAATGTTTAACCATCAATCAGAAGGAGATAGAGAGAGAGCGAGAGAGAGGAGATAGAGAGAGCGAGAGAGAGGAGATAGAGAGAGAGAGGAGATAGAGAGAGAGGGAGGGAGGGAGAGAGAGAGCGGAGATGAATGAGAGCGTGAATTAATATCTCTCTCAAACCTCCTTTTGTCAAAAATATATATCTATTACAAACATCAATTTACAAGCTCAAAGAAATGGAGATATGTGGCTTCGACCATGCATGCCATGAGGACGCGACGCCTGCATGACACTCAACCTAACCAAATTAATCTCCCTCAAACCCGATAATAGGACATAATGTGCAAACAAACCTAAAATGGAGATGCGGCTTGACATGCATGGCACGCACGAGGGCGACGCCATGTTTACCTGCACTATAACTCACACTTGCACTTGACCCAATATCGAACACTTAATATTTTGCATGAAACAACATCATTTCGGTGTGCCATAATATTTTAATTGCACACAGCATGCATGCACGCATGGCGACGCCATGTTTACCTGCACTATAACTCACACTTGCACTTGACCCAATATCGAACACTTAATATTTTGCATGAAACAACATAATTTCGGTGTGCCATAATATTTTAATTGCACACAGCATGCATGCACGCATGGCGACGCCATGTTTACCTGCACTATAACTCACACTTGCACTTGACCCAATATCGAACACTTAATATTTTGCAAACAACATCATTTCGGTGTGCCATAATATTTTAATTGCACACAGCATGCATGCACGCATGGCGACGCCATGTTTACCTGCACTATAACTCACACTTGCACTTGACCCAATATCGAACACTTAATATTTTGCATGAAACGACATCATTTCGGTGTGCCATAATATTTTAATTGCACACAGCATGCATGCAGGCAGTTGTTTAAGAAGACAATGGAGACCGAGTTAGCTTAATTATACTGAACAGCCATTAACTATAAAAGATGCGCTAGCAGCTCACGCAATTTGCATCTACAAATTGCATATCCGAACAGATTAAATGACCACAGATAACCGCAAATTGGCAAATTTATAAAAAAAATATGTATACTCACATGAAAGAAACTTGACGTGCGCTGCTTCAGCTAACTTGATGGCTGCTGCTGCTGCAACTCACCATGCGGTATGCAGGTATCATCCCAGAATTCCTCCGCATCTGCGCATCTGCGCACAACAGTGGTTTCCTGTTGCTTGCTTGCAGAAATATTATTTTCACATGCCGTTTTTTCTCACTTCTCAGAGCTGAGCTAATTCTCTAAACGAATTCTTTAATATAATTGGACTTAATATATATAATATAATAACTTTATTAACATCTCTCTCACTCTCTCTGTCTCTGTCTCTCTCTCCCTCTCTCTCTCTCTCTCCCTCTCTCTCTCTCTCCCTCTCTCCCCCCTCTC
>NC_140169.1:103538101-103539265 GCF_963971535.1 Notolepis coatsorum | reverse complement strand
ATCTGCAAACATAGCCTGCTCTAAATGACTCCACAAAGCCACCGAATCCATGAGCGCCCAGATTGTCGGCAGGAAACACACCAGATTGTGCCTTTGGACATTCTGACCAACTCTTTCAATGAAAACACCATCTTGTTCCAGAGTATGAACATCACGCAGCAATGGAGCAAGTACAGCTGCATATCCATACCTACGGAGGTCTGTCACTTTTACCAGCATTGCCAGCTGTATAGCGTGTAATGCTGATCGGTATTTTGGTGGCACATTGCAAGGACCCAATATATAGCACAAAGTTTGTGAATTTTACGTGATGTGCCAAGCGGATTGGCAATTCTCCAGATCATCTATATATAGCTGAAGTGGGTAGGATGAGATTCCCTGTTGACAGTAACTCATTTTCAAGGAAATGGGAGCCATCAGAGCATGACACATATTGACCAGATGTAGTATTTGGTTCTGTAATCTTGTCAAGGATGTCTGTGTTTTTAAACAACTCTTGAATCATTGAAAGGATGGGAACATACATGCTGGTATGTCCTGGTTGCTCCAACTGATACTCTACTGGCATTACACATGGATAGTTGCGCTCCATAAAGCTTTTTTCTGCGCTTGGTTGAACACAACTCTGCACCTTCAGAGGTAGATGTAGACAGAACATTGCAGTTCATGACAGCGCCAACAACTTCATCCAGTGTAGGTTCTGCAATATTGTGACCATTTCTCTGCAATATGTCATTAACTGACTCCTTGATCAATGGCTGAGATAAGGAGAAGACCTGATTCAAGTGGTCTACTATTTCTTGAATAGCTGTGTTTGAGACATGGAGGATAGCCTGCATCTTTAGGAACAAGGAAGATAGGTTCATTTTAAGTTGATTTCTAGATTGTCAGTGTCACATTGATCATCATCATCCACCACTTCTATGCTCTGGCCTGGACATTCTTCATGCAAATCACTAGTGACCTCAGAAATCCTGTCTTGGGGATCCTCAACAACGACAGCTTTTAAGTCTGATGCAAGACTTAATTGGTGTACTCTGTTTTTATGGCAATTGAATGAAGAGTAAACATTTGTGCTATAGCTACAATCCTTATATGGGCATGTCACTGTTTCATTATTTTTTAAATGCTTTCTGAGATGACTTAAGAAAATTGATCAGAAAA
>NC_140169.1:103505601-103533101 GCF_963971535.1 Notolepis coatsorum | reverse complement strand
CTCACACCTATCACACCTATCACACCTCTCACACCTATCACACCTCTCACACCTCTCAAACCCTATCACACCTCTCACACCTCTCACACACCTCTCACACCTATCACACCTCTCACACCTCTCACACCTTTCACACCTCTCACACCTATCACACCTCTCACACCTATCACACCTCTCACACCGATCCCACCTATCACACATATCACACCTCTCACACCTATCACACCTCTCACACCTATCACACCTCTCACACCTATCACACCTCTCACACCTCTCACACCTATCACACCTCTCACACCTATCACACCTCTCACACCTCTCACACCTATCACACCTCTCACACCTATCACACCTCTCACACCTATCACACCTATCACACCTCTCACACCCTATCACACCTATCACACCTATCACACTTCTCACACATATCACACCTATCACACCTATCACACCTCTATACCCATTCTGCAATCTGTTAATAAAGTTGTACTTAAGTATGCTTTTACATTATACTTACTTAATAAGTGAATAGTTCCAAGTCAATCAAAAACGATGAGTTTTATTTACTCAAACATAATGCGGTTTACAGTCTGTATCTACTTAATTATCTTAAGTTGTACTTAATTTATGCTTTTACATTATACTTACTTAATAAGTGAATAGTTCCAAGTCAATCAAAAACTATGAGTTTTATTTACTCAAAACATAATGCGGTTTTCAGTCTGTATCTACTTAATTATCTTAAGTTGTACTTAAGTTATGCTTTTACATTATACTTACTTAATAAGTGAATAGTTCCAAGTCAATCAAAAACTATGAGTTTTATTTACTCAAAACATAATGCGGTTTTCAGTCTGTATCTACTTAATTATCTTAAGTTGTACTTAAGTTATGCTTTTACATTATACTTACTTAATAAGTGAATAGTTCCAAGTCAATCAAAAACTATGAGTTTTATTTACTCAAAACATAATGCGGTTTACAGTCTGTATCTACTTAATTATCTTAAGTTGTACTTAAGTTATGCTTTTACATTATACTTACTTAATAAGTGAATAATTCCAAGTCAATCAAAAACTATGAGTTTTATTTACTCAAAACATAATGCGGTTTACACTCTGTATCTACTTAATTATCTTAAGTTGTACTTAAGTTATGCTTTTACATTATACTTACTTAATAAGTGAATAGTTCCAAGTCAATCAAAAACTATGAGTTTTATTTACTCAAAACATAATGCGGTTTACAGTCTGTATCTACTTAATTATCTTAAGTTGTACTTAAGTTATGCTTTTACATTATACTTACTTAATAAGTGAATAATTCCAAGTCAATCAAAAACTATGAGTTTTATTTACTCAAAACATAATGCGGTTTTCAGTCTGTATCTACTTAATTATCTTAAGTTGTACTTAAGTTATGCTTTTACATTATACTTACTTAATAAGTGAATAGTTCCAAGTCAATCAAAAACTATGAGTTTTATTTACTCAAAACATAATGCGGTTTACAGTCTGTATCTACTTAATTATCTTAAGTTGTACTTAAGTTATGCTTTTACATTATACTTACTTAATAAGTGAATAGTTCCAAGTCAATCAAAAACTATGAGTTTTATTTACTCAAAACATAATGCGGTTTACAGTCTGTATCTACTTAATTATCTTAAGTTGTACTTAAGTTATGCTTTTACATTATACTTACTTAATAAGTGAATAATTCCAAGTCAATCAAAAACTATGAGTTTTATCTACTCAAAACATAATGTGGTTTAGAGTCTGTATCTACTTAATTATCTTAAGTTGTACTTAAGTTATGCTTTTACATTATACTTACTTAATAAGTGAATAGTTCCAAGTCAATCAAAAACTATGAGTTTTATTTACTCAAAACATAAGAACACGTCACACGAACTCAAGACATTCAAGTTAGTAGAACTTTCATAGAATATTGAGTATACCCTACTCAAACTAATTGATTATTTTGAACGTGCGGGTTTACAGTGTAACCGTTGATGTTAAAACTGAGTGACGAATGTAGTGGGGAGTGTAAACAGTGATTCAACCCCCCTCAATGTACAGTGATTCAAACCCATAACGTTATGAATAAAATGCGAAATAACAGCATATAACGTTATGAATAAAACGTGAAATAACAGCATATAACGTTATGTTATATAACGTTTATGAGTGAATCTGGTAGAGTGTATCTGGTAGTTGTTTTGATAAATATGTACATTCCGCCGATTAACATTACATTTCCGCGAGTAGGTCGCTTAACATTACAAGGCTCGCTTGCGTTACGGGCGTGCGGGCGAAAACGAGCGTAGCGTCATGTGGGGTCAGTGGGCCAATCAGAGCAATGCGGAAGCACAAGTGCGTTACCTTAAGTGTTCACGCCGCCAGGCCATCAGGTTGCTCAATGACTCCATGTAACAACCCATCATCTACACTCATTGCACACACATCCACATGCACACACTCACTTTTAAACAATCACTCACCTTAACACTCACTTTAGACACTTTAACACTACATTATATTTATCTATTATTAAAGAGATTTGCACGACATTCATACCTCATTTTCAATTGCACCTTACCTCAAAGTGTAATTTTCTGCATTGTCCCTCACTGTTTACAAATTTTTACTACTTTAGATTGTATATTGCACTGTATATTGTATATATGTATATTGTATATTCCTCTTTACTTACTTTTATTTTTTATTTGTTTTACTTACTTTTGACTTACTTTCTTACTTTTTTATTTTTACTGTACACACTCTCAGGGGCTCATACAGAACCAAGCATTTCACCGTAAAGTACATGTATTTTATTGTGATATTTAATAAACAAACTTGAACTTGAAACTTGAAACATTTGGGTTGAATGAAAGGCTAATTCGTGTTGAGTTGTAATGCAACATCAGTTGACCTGAACTCAACTCAACGCTTGTGTGATCGAGGTTGAAGGTCATTTCAACTTTTAAAATACACTCATGATGGAAGACTACATCGGATAAGATCAGGGGAAGGAGTGATCTGAGGCTGGATAGAAATATATACTGTAAAATGGACAGATGAAGACGTATAAAACACAAGTTTACCCGCTATTCACTCCCCTTATGAGTTTGTACCAGGCACCCACTGAGTCCGTAGGAACCCCCAATCATTACAGATAGTAATCACTGCTTCATTGCCGTGCCAAGGGAAGCTTGCCAGGGCCAGAGGTGGAAAACACGAAATGTTTATAAAGTGAGATCGGTGATGACAACACCATTTTTGTTTATTGCAAAACCATCTATACGAGCCGTCAGATCATAAAAAGGGGGACGAAAAAAGAGGAAGAAGGAAAGGCAGAATCACAAATGTTGTTTTGGGGGTAAACTGAGTGACACAAGTAATGAGTTAAATCTGGGCATTGTGGTGGAAAACAACCTCTCTGGCTGCATTGTGTGTTGAGAGCTATAGTGAGTCAGAGTCTACTTGTCTCCAGTGACTACAAGGTTGTGGAAACTGATGATAGACTCTTACTGAGCAAGAGGGGAAAATATCTGGAATAGCTATTCGCAAAAACCCTTTTCATGTCAAGGACCCCCACATTGATACACAGAGCCCCACATTGATACACCTATAACCCCACATTGATACATTGACCCCCACATTGATACATTGACCCCCACATTGATACACCTATAACCCCACATTGATACACAGAGCCCCACATTGATACACCTATAACCCCACATTGATACACAGAGCCCCACATTGATACACCTATAACCCCACATTGATACACCTATAACCCCACATTGATACACCGACCCCCACATTGATACACAGAGCCCCACATTGATACACCTATAACCCCACATTGATACACTGACCCCCACATTGATACATTGACCCCCACATTGATACACCGACCCCCACATTGATACACCTATAACCCCACATTGATACACCGAACCCCACATTGATACACCGACCCCCACATTATATAGTTGATATATAGAAGATTAGTTGTTAGTTGTTAGATGTGTTTTATTTCAGAATTCTAGCGATACTGTAGTTGAGGAGACAACAGTTGAGCAAGTACAAATCTAGAATAGTCACTGTTATATAGTGTCTACTTGGGTTTAATTTATATTTAATTAAATCGTTAAATTAAATTATTCTGCCCTCAAGGACCCCTGGGGCGCTGCACTCCCCACATTGAAAGCCACTGATCTACTGTATCCCTGTGGTAAAGGGGGATGCCCTTTCACAACATCACTGACCCATCCTGGTCTCATCATTCCAGCTATAGCTGCATGACTGTTGAGTGAGATAATGACGACTCCTCTCATCATATCCAGAGTAACAGAACAGTAATCACCTCACTCCCACCAGAGCCCTCTATCTGAAATAGTTCTACCATTGACATCACAGCTTTCGACATTTCAAAATGGCTTCCGGAGGTTTGATGAGGCCATGTTGCCAGAACAAAGTTCAGTCCAGTGGCGGCTCGCCACTGGGGGCGCTAGGGCGCCTCCCCCCTCTGGTAAAGAGAGCAGGAGAAGAAGAACCTTTTTTTTTATTTTAATTTTAATTTTAGACCCCTAAAAATAAAATAAACATCTTTAAAATGAATAATATATACTAATTTTAAGTATGTTTGTGTTTCAAGTGCACAATAACGTTAATATATCAAATATAAATCATTGACTGGGCGAGACGTATCGCGCACACAGTGGGCGTGCACTGGTATCATCGCTGTATCATCGCAGCCAATTAAATAGGTCTAGCAAATAATTTCGCCTATCAGTGCGTTCAAATATGATGGAATATGATGGAATCGGAGCGCGTTTTCTAGCGCACCAAGCAAGCAGGGTCCTTCCGGATCCTTCCGGCAGTCCGGAGATTTTGCTACCTTGGCTGGTAGCTGGATGCAGCTACCAGCTACTGTTAGCTACCAGCTAACGACTGTATGGACTGTTTAAACTTTACTGGAGTTTCTTTTTGAGTGGATTTAAAAAAAAGTGGATTATGGCTTGTTGTGGACTGGACAGCTGAATATCTCGCCCCATTCAACTCTTGTGATGGTAAGTAAGTCTTGTAACGATAGCTTGGATTCCACGTCATGCTGTGTGTGTGTGTGTGAGAGAGAGAGATAGAGGGGGATACTAATTAATTTCGCCGTGGGGGGGGGGGGGGGGGGGGCATAATCACCCGGGACAATATAATGGTAACTTGTTTAAAATGACAAGATATACATCTGTGATTATTATTGGACGGATCTGAATACGGGGGAGAAAGAGAGAGAGAGAGAGAGAGAGAGAGAGAGAGAGAGAGAGAGAGAGAGAGAGAGAGAGAGAGAGAGAGAGAGAGAGAGAGAGAGAGAGAGAGAGAGAGAGAGAGATTTTATTTTTAAACACAACTTTATTTTCTCACTCAGCAATCAACAATACATCAGAATGTATACTGCAAAACACAGAACAGCAAATCAAATCAAGAAAAATAAAAGACAAACTTCACATCAGAACAAAGCCAAAAACCAACTCCAACTCCTCCACAACTGTACACAACACCCACTTGTAACACCATATCATCTCAAACTCTGCTACATTGCTGGTCAACTTGTAAAAATGAAAATCTGTTCGTAACCTTGCCTTTACCATACCTCTAAACAAGATAGTGGTATCTACCAGCACCGAATCCTCAATCTTTTTCCTCCTACTTAGATAAATGGCCATTTTTGCCTGACCCAGCAGGAAGTTGAAGAGCTGACACTTTAACCTCCTCTTCCTGCTGTACCTGTACCCCAAAATAAACATCTCTGGAGTAAGATGTTCATCAAACATCACAAACATGCGGGTCAGGAACTGAAAAAAAACCAAGAGCCTGTCACACTTTAAAAAACAGTGAAAAACTGTTTCCCTCTCTGTGCAGAAAGGACAGGTGTCTTCAACATCAGAATTAATCACAGAGACAAAAGCGTTCACAGCAACTGCACCATGTAAAATTCTCCACTGTTCCAATCCCCAACTCTTTTAGTTAACGGTGGTTTGTATAGTGCTCTCCACTCAGGCCTCTGAGCCTCCTGTAGGCCCAGATGAGCTCTCCATGGAGTGTCAACCCTATCCTTCAGCCTGTTTTGGTTCAACACTTTAACACACAGGTAATACATAGCTTTGCCCACCATGGTGCTCAGCCTGCAATCAGCAGCACTGCTCACCTCTAACAGACAACCATCACATTTAAAAATAGGGTTAAGTTTCACCTCAGGAAAAGAATCATTTACAGCAGGCAATAACTGACCATTACAATAATCAACACACATTTCCAGTTCATTATCAGTCAGCTGCTGTTTCCAGCCTCCCAATAGGCAGCCCATCACCCTGACAGGCCTTGTGCCCAGCTGTGAGGCCAGACCGGCAGCATTATCAAAAAGGGGACCACACACCTCCAGCACATTGCCCAACGTGAACATCTTCGCCTCACACAGCCTTTGCCTCAGTGCTGGCTCGGCCCCACCCTGAAAACGAGTCCCATGAACCACCGGCTCCCTCAGAAGCCAGTACAAAGAGCCACCGTCCTTCGGTCTCTCTTTCGTAAACAAGCCCCACACTGTTAACAGTCCCTTGTAGAAACGGGGCAGGTTTTTCATTGTACATCCCTTTAAATCCATGAGGAACATTGGCTCAGCCAGACTTAGCCCACCACACCGCTCAAGTATGGCTCGGGCCACAGGTCTCCAGACCAGATCAGCCGGTCCTCTCAGGAGTCTCTGAATGAAACGGAGCCTGAACGCAGCTCCCCTACTTGCCAAGTTGACAAGCCCCTGTCCCCCTTCCTCCTTGGGCAGGAAAAGGACACTCTGCGGGACCCAGTGCAACCGGTCCCAGAAGAAGTCCACCATCAACCCCTGCACCTTAGACAGTAGGTTCAGCGGCGGGTCCGTACATGCTAGCCGATGCCACAGCATGGAGGACACAAGATTGTTGATAATAAGGACCCGACCTTTCAGCGACAGTTTTGGAAGAATCCATTTCCATCGCTTCAGCCGGCCCTCCACTTGCTCTACCACACTGTCCCAATTCTTGGAAGAAAATACCTCATCCCCAAGATAAATCCCCAAGTACTTTAGGCCTCCCTTCTTCCAAGTCAGGCCTCCAGGTAACACAAGTCCATCAATTGGCCCTTTACCCACTGCTAAGGCCTCACTCTTCTGCCAGTTCACCCTAGCAGAGGAGAGAGTACCAAAAGCCCTCACATTTGATTGTACAATGTTAATGTCGTGCTGGGACTTTACCATAATCATGACATCATCAGCATATGCAGACAGTTTGAATTTTATGTCACAACCCGGAAAAGAAAAACCCGTCATGAGTCCTTAATCTGTGTAACAGCGGCTCTATGACCAGACAGTACAACATTCCTGATAAAGAACAGCCCTGTCGGACTCCCCTCTGAACCTCAAAAGGCGCACTTAAACCACCGTTAATCTTAAGTACACTCTCAATGTCTCTGTACAAGACCTGGATCATAGCTATAAGCCCAGAGCTGAAACCAAAAGCCTGCATTGCTTTCCACAGGTACTGATGTTCAACTCGGTCAAAAGCCTTTTCTTGATCTAGAGAAATCAGACCAAGTTCACAACCCAAAACACCAGAGAGGTGCAAAATATCTCGAATCAACGTAATGTTGTCAGATATCAACCTGCTGGGCACACAGTAGGTTTGGTCCACATGGATGACCTGCTCCATCACCTTCCTCAGTCTCATTGCCAGTACCTTTGAGAGCACTTTATAATCTGAGCAGAGTAAAGACACTGGACGCCAGTTCCTGATGTTCTGTAAGTCTCCCTTCTTGGGCAGAAGAGTGATGACCGCTCTCCTACAGCTCAGAGGCAGCCTCCCCTTTCTCAGACTATCACTGAGGACACTCAAAAGATCCTCACCAATCACAGACCAGAGAGACTTGTAAAAATCAACCGGGAGACCGTCTATCCCAGGCGCCTTCCCACTCTGCATGCTCTGCAAAGCCTCTAGCAGCTCTTGGCCTGACAGCTGTGCTTCCAGCTCTGCGCCGTCCTCAGCTGAGACTCTAGGGAGGCCCTCAAAGAAGGACCGTGCCACCTCCGGCTCTTCTTGGTACTCAGTTCTATAGAGCTCTTTGTAGAAACCAACCGCACACTGTCGGAGGTCGGCTGTCTCATGCAGCATCTGCCCAGTGTCTGACCTCAGAGAGTGTAGCAGCCTCTTTTAGCCATTCTTGCTCTCCAAACCAAAGAAAAAGTGAGACGGAACATCCATCTGGACCACGTTTTGAAAACGGGATCTAACCAAAGCGCCCCTAGCAGAGATACCCAGCAGGTCAGACAGAGCTGATTTTTTTCTTTTGAAAACTTCAATATGTTCTCTTTCTCCAGTGGAGCCTGCCAACTCCTGCATCTCCATCACTTCTCTCTCCAGAGCTCTCATAGATCTGGCCATGTCTCTTGTAACATTGAGAGTGTACTGTAGGCAAAGCTGTTTTATATGTATTTTACCTACATCCCACCACTGTTGCAGTGAACTAAAGTTACGTTTAGTTTGCCTATAGTCAGCCCAAAAAGAACTAAAAGCACCCTTAAAACCATTGTCAGACAACAGAGAGACATTAAAGTGCCAATATGCACTTTTACACTTTACATTTTTTATAAAAATGGAACACTGGACAGGGGAGTGGTCAGATAAACCCACCCTCATGTGATGTTCAAAACAATACAAACGATCAAGCCTGGCTAACGATAAATAATTATCCCTGGAATGAGCCCAGGTATACTGCTGCTGATTAATGTGGAGATATCTCCAAATATCACACAGTTCAATGGTTTCAACCAGTCGTATAAGACAGGCTTTAGAAGCCGCATGCGGCTCCTGATGATTCCTGTCTAACACGGGATCTTCAGTGCAGTTAAAATCACCACCCACAAACAGATACTCCTCACTACTACAAGCACTAAGAGTATTTTTTAATTTATCCAAAAACAATAACCTTTCCAACCCCACCGTTGGAGTGTATACATTTACAAAACACATCTTTACATTTTCAAATACAGCACAGAGTTTAAGCAACCTGCCTGGAATGATCTCATCAATAACACATGAAGCAGGTAGAAAATCCCTAGAAAAAAGAATGCCAACTCCGCCACTACTACTACTCTTATGACTGAAGAAAGCTCCCCCACCCCACTCCCTCTTCCAGTCAGATTCATTTTCAACCGTGCTGTGAGTTTCCTGAAGAAAAGTAACATTTAGCTTCTTGCCCCTGATCAGGCTGTACAGGGAAGCTCTTTTACCATCTTCTCTAGCACCATTAACGTTTAAAGACCCCAGTTTAAAGTCACACATGTTTAGTATACAGCACAGCAGCAACCAAACAATAGCAAAAAAAAAACACATTAGGCCTATATATCATCAGGACCAACAGCCTCCTCGTTGATTTTTGCTCTGACTTTTGATAATATTTTCTTCAAGCGGAATCCCTCTTGGTGAGAGAAAAAAGGTTGCCCTGCGTCCTCCCCACTCCTCATGTGTATTGTGACAGAATCGTGAAACTTCCTTAAATCAGGGGAAAATTCCTCTAATTTAATAGATTTACCTTTTGTATTTTTCAAAAATGTTTTTATCTGTTCGAAAGAGAACTCAGGCTGTGATAAATCACTCAAGAGCTCATCCTCCTCTTCCTCACTGCTGCTACTACTGTTCTGTGACTGTGCGGCCTGTCCTTTATTTCCTGGGCCTTGCCTCGTTTGAGAGGGGGCGGGGCGCTGCTCCTTCATAGCTGCCTTCGCATCCTGCCCGCCAGTAACCCTCGAAGTAGCCCTGCTTTTCCTCTTTCGTACAACTTTTGAAAACTCCATCTCTGTCTCATCTTCCTCAACCAGTACAAACTCCGCTATCCTGGTTGCTGTACTCTCCAAATCCTCTCTCACTTCGACCTGAGTATCACTGTTCAAATCAATTAGCAGATTCCCCTGAATAGTGCTGATGCTTTGCGCCTGCACAACATTTCCCCCGCTCTCTCCACTGTGTACCTGTGCTTTTGCAATAATTGCAACTGGCCTCTCACTCACACTTGTTTCCGCTGCTGTGCGTGTAACAGTAGGTTTACTCGCTGCAGTGCGGGTTGCTGCCAAAGGCTTATTCACTGCTGGCTGACTGCTATCTGCTGTCTTTGTGCCTCAGCGCCAGCAGTCGGCTGTTCACCCCTTTTCGCTGGGCACGCACAAATTAAATTACCCTCTTCCCCGCATCCAAAGCACTTCATTCTGCCTGAGCTCACATGAATGTCGTAGTCAAAATCGTCCAGCCTGAATTTGAAAACTAAACTCAGTTCCTCGTCTTTCTTCTTCAGAATCATATGCACTTGTCTCCTAAAATACACAACATGTTTAACGTGACGAGAGGTACCCCCGAGAGAGAACATTGTAATCGGTGAAACTAACTGCCCATGTCTTGACAGCTCTTTCTCCAAAAGTCCATTTTTCAAAAACGGAGGGACATTCGAAATTATAACACGTTTGGCTGGGTTCGGGGGGGGGTGACGAGTGGAAACACGGTAGTAAGCGTCTCCCGAATCACCACTCCACTTTCCACCATCTGATTCACTTTATCAAGAAAAATGACAACTGCTCTATTCATCCTAGAAGCTGACTTAACACTCGCATATCCCACGACTGCGCCGATAGCCAAACAACACTCTTCAACTGACACACCGTGGTCTGCAGAGAGTCGCAAGCCGTGTTTGCGTGTAAGTCTCTCCAAACCGGAGGGTACTCCTCCGTGCTCCGCCATGCCTGTGTAAAGGCACGACGCAGCACTCACCAAACAATTGTCACTCTATACTACGGCTAAACTCAACCGAAACAACTAAAGCCAACACTCTCGTAAAAGCACACAATAAATAAGCAATAGTCTAATTCATAACATTAAACACAACAAGTTAGAGAAAAAGTTAGAGTTTCACTCACACCGCAAACGCTCCTCCACGCTCCTCCACCACCATACACATGCATGCGCACAGAGAGAGAGAGAGAGAGAGAGAGAGAGAGAGAGAGAGAGAGAGAGAGAGAGAGAGAGAGAGAGAGAGAGAGAGAGAGAGAGAGAGAGAGAGAGAGAGAGAGACCTGGGCGTGCATGTTTGTGTAGGGCTATTGGAAACGTGGCTGCATTGACTGACTGTGATCATATATTGATTGATGGCAATGGTGATAGTTGTACTCTACCTACGTAAATATTCGTACCTTGTGGTTTCGCCGAAGCTCTGACGTGCACAGTAGACTACTCAGTCTGTGGTTTCGCCAATGCATGCCTAGGTACATGTTTGCAAAATGTTTGGTATAGCGCCCCCCCCCCCCTGGAGAAGAATTCACCAGCCGCCACTGGTTCAGTCAGTAACTACATCATTGGATACTTGACGATAAAAATGTCCAATTTATTTTAAGCGTCGCTGCTCAGGCGGCTCTGGTGAGGTGGTTCAATCATCACCTGGGACAGGATGCGCCACATTATGATCTCTTACTGTAATCTCTCTCTCTCTCCCTCCCTCACACAGACACACACACACACACACACACACACACACACACACACACACACACACACACACACACACACACACACACACACACACACACACACACACACACACACACACGCCAATTATTATAAAGGTCTTAAATCCATTCACCACATCCTATGAGCACCCACATTGATACCACACCCTTCTACAGGCTGAATACTGAAGTACTGTATATAGTATTCATACCCTTCTACCCTACAACCCTGCAGGCTGAATACTGGTGAAGTAGAGTAGTATGTTATTAAACCCTCCCCACCACACACACGCACGCACGCACACACACACACACACACGCACACACACACACACACACACACACACACACACACACACACACACACACACACACACACACACACACACACACACACACACACACACACACACACACACACACACACACACACACACACACACACACACACACACACACACAGACACACACTATACATATATTAGGGGTGTAACGGTAATCAACATGCAAATAGGCCAAAATGTCCATAACACACAAAAATCCTTGGATCTCTTTTTAAACTAGAAAATGTTATAATAATAATAATTAAAGAAAAAATTATGAATAATAATAATAATAATAATAATAATAATAATAATAATAATAATAATAATAATAATAATAATAATAATAATAATAATAATAATAATAATAATAATAATAATAATAATAATAATAATAATAATAATAATAATAATAATAATAATAATAATAATAATAATAATAATAATAATAATAATAATAATAATAATAATAATAATAATAATAATAATAATAATAATAATAATAATAATAATAATAATAATAATATTATTATGACTAGGTTATTAGTAGTAGTATAGTGTTTTTATTATTATTATTATTATTATTATTATTATTATTATTATTATTATTATTATTATTATTATTATTATTATTATTATTATTATTATTATTATTATTATTATTATTATTATTATTATTATTATTATTATTATTATTATTATTATTATAGTAGTAGTAGTAGTAGTAGTAGTAGTAGTAGTAGTGTTATTATTATTATTATTATTAATATTATTATTATTATTGTTATTATTGCGGTATTATTATTATTATTATTATTTCTTGTTGTTTTGTTTTCATTACTTAACTTTATATTTTTCTTTTAGTATTGTGGTTATTTATTGTTTTATTTATAACGTGTAATAATTACTTTGGTTAAGATAATACATCCTATTTGCGTTTGATAATGCTTAACTTTAGCTAAAATAGATCTCTTTGAATGATCAGATTGAAGCATGGTGATCATTTAATAAACATTCAATAAGAAGTTGCTATAGTATTAATATAATTGTGTGTAAAAGTTAACCTATTACATTACTTATTCGTCAAATAGTTTAGGCATACTGGATAGCCTATAGGCTATAGGAATGACATTCTTTCTTTATTTGTTTATTTATATTTTATTTAATCTTGAATTGTAGACGGGATTAAAGTTATATGTCAGACAAATTGCCTGTAAATCGAATAAAACGAATTCTACTCTGAACTCACTGAAATAATAATGTTTTGCACAATAGGCTTTATTCATAATAACGGTGGAGGAGTGGGTGGGTCTTGCCTGGACTTATATTAGCGCAAATGATATGCTTGATAACACTTACGTATTTGTTAAAAATCCTCAAGAACATTTATTGAGAACATACAGTATATTGACGGTCAGTGAGGCTCTCTCTCTCTTCCTCTGTCATGCCGCACAAACACTGTGAATTACTATAATAATGTCCGATGCTGAGTAAACGGCGCTGTAGCACGACAATGCTCATAAAACATTTTCAATAAACTTCATAGAAGCGTCAGCTTCCAGCAAGCGCATCGGTGGCCAAATGCGTTTCCAATGGAAGGTATACCTTTATGGACGCGGTCAGGGGTCATTTCGTGGATGAGAAGAAACGATAGCTAATTCAGTAGACAGCGACTATTCCGTGGACCCAGATGTTTGCTTTAGACTGTTGGCAACATTGGAAGGGCATTGATTGATTGATTGATTGAAAACTTTATTAACATTGCAGAATGGGTACAATACAGTATAGCCTCCCCTCACCCTGTCCGTTATGACCTCCCACTGGACCTACACCGGTTCCGGCAGCTCTGGAGGAGTTTAGGGCTGCAGGCAGGGGTGACCGGCTGCATTCAGAGGAGAACTGATTCTGAAGCGATACAGTTGCTAACCCCTCTCTCTCTCTCTCTCTCTCTCTCTCTCTCTCTCTCTCTCTCTCTCTCTCTCTCTCTCTCTCTCTCTCTCTCTCTCTCTCTCTCTCTCTCTCTCTCTCTCTCTCTCTCTCTCTCTCTCTCTCCTTTCTCACCTTCCATACCCGCACGTTCTGCTCTGCCACTTCCGCTATAAAAGCCCTGGCGCGGCTCCACGTGCCCATTAGCGCGCGCTAAATAACTGTTAACAATATGTTACCCAGACTCCCCTGCTTCAGCACTTATACTCAACGAGCCTTCAAAGCTGATGCGTAATTATGTTAAAGGTCAGACAGACACGCCTTATTTAATGTACAATTCCCTGAGAGTTCAAAGATGGGTGTGTGGTTCCAACGAAAAACACTATACTCACTATAACTGATCACAATATATGTTTTACCTGCACAGGGGGTTTTCATCATAGACCTGTGCTCCATGCAGGGGACATTCGTGCGTAAACGATGGTTTAAGGCAAGCTTATGGAATAAGTTGGCCAAGTATTCAATTGTTATTTTATAAATAATCCACTGCACTGGACAGAAGAGAGGTCGGCTATATACAGGCAAGGTTTGGCGCTATAAACCCGTCTGTGCTGCAAATCCTTGCCTTGTGTGGAATCTCAGATTCACATTATCGCGCCGTTATTCTGTCTCAGCTCATCAGAGAACTGGCAGAATGGCAGAACATGAAGCTGAGGCGGAGTGAAACCTGCGCGTACAGCTGTTGGTTTGATTCCCTGTCAGAACATGAGGACAGGGAGGGACACAAACCTAATGCTAATGGTGCTGCAGCAATGGGCCAAATTATTGACAAACTAAGATTATGAAAAGAAAGAAAGAAAGAAAGAAAGAAAGAAAGAAAGAAAGAAAGAAAGAAAGAAAGAAAGAAAGAAAGAAAGAAAGAAAGAAAGAAAGAACAACGCTGCAGATTAGGCAATATAAGGGCAGTTGCAATCAAGCATATTTTGTTATTTAGCCTATATAATATCGTCATATAGTATTCTCCCCATTATTAGCTATATAGGCAACATTGGCCCACAATGTTGCCTGTGTATCATTATCATAACGAGCATAAGGCCTGCAGCCCATCCCATGCATTTGCATCCAGTGGGAACAGACACTGGCGTTGACAGCAGATGGCAGTCATCATACGAGAGGCAGCAATACGGTGCACCTTGATGCTTCGGGGCTATAAGGGAAATTAATAAATATGGGATTAATCTCTCAACATTAGGCATAGAGCCCCAGTTTAAAGGATACTTAACGCTACAGTATAGCCTATAGGAATACATTACAAATGATTCAGTTTAATGACAATAGCCTATCAATTAACCATCGGTTGGGACATCACGACATTAGGTCCATTAAAGACTGGGTTTAGTTGTCATAAACCTATTGAGGAAATATATATATATAAAATGGGGAAAAGTAGACCAAAAATAAATATTACAGATGCATAAATCCTACAAAATGTCTTAGCCTATATTGTAAAAAAAAAAAAAAAAAAAAAAAAAATACCCTATACTGTTTGAGGATGACAAAGACAGCCAATTAAGAGTCGTATTTATTTATTTATTAAGACGAACTGTATGCTTATACTTACATAAAAATATCTATTTTCGTTGCCGATCATATTTTGGGATTGTAACTAGGCCTACTGCTAAAATGTCCCCTTTTTATTAGCCTAATTTCGCAGTCTTCCCTCTGTCCATGTTTGAGACTATACGAGATCGAGTCAAATGTAATTCATTTGAAAAAATAACGAATTTCTCGTTTTATTTTATTATCGAACATTTCTAAACGTATTCGCATTTGAAACTCTTTAGCGCACGGCACATAATGCTATAATAAAAAAAATATATAAATTAAAGACCAAACTATCTTATTGTCTAATGTTATATACGTCCTGTTAACGCCCATATACAATAGATATTATGCAACAATTATTAGCTTATAGTTTACATTTGGTATTTATATCTGTCTGCACCGCGACTCTGAGACTGACCTGTCAGGTGATGTTCTTCCTGCTAACGAGTTTCAACACAAGAACCAATAAAGTAGTCCGAGCTGTTGTATTTCATAAAACATCATTTGAGAAAAACTTATTTTAGGTTATATTGTGGGCTAAACAAAATATTCAAGGAAGGCAATAATCCGATGACGCATGCATGCATTTAGTGAATTCAAATTATAATATTAAAATAGACCAAGGCCTATCGTCAAGATTAATTCACTTAACTTCTAAACAATTACAAATCGTTGTGCCACGAAGGAGCCAAGCCATCTGCGTTCACATGAAATATAAACCAAAGAATAGGTTTCCTCTCCATTTCAAAGGCAGCTTATATTTTGCAAAGTTCAAAGGAGAGACGATCTAAAATATTACTTTTTATGTTAAATTGTGCGTGAAACACATAGCGTTTGATCTGATCATCCACATGGATATATGGCATCGACCTTTATCCCGTGACGTCCAATCATTTACATTGAATCCAAACCCAATAAACCACGATGACGTGTTGTTTATAATATTCCCCCGGGTTGTGTACATTTGCGCGAGGGGGTGAAAGTGAAGCCGCCCGGGACGAGTGTCCTCGCGCTTGTTTATTTATAGGCTCGCTCCATATGTCTTCACGTGCACGAGCCGAAACGGACACGCATTCCCCGCATGACCACATGCTAATTTACACGTCCTGGACAGTGAGGGATATTTCCAAATGTCCTGTGTGAACAGGGCGACACGAAGAGAGGGACCATAGCTCGTCTTCACTTCAGCGGGCCATATTTTAGAGACCAACTAAAGCAGTGGCAGTGCCAAAATTAAACGTAAAGGTTTCACAATTTAGTTCCAAGACTATTCTTAACTATCCCGTGGTTATAGGCAGGTCAGTAACTATTATTGTATCAACACGTTCTGGGGCAGTTTAAGTGTTGGCAACGAAACTATATATACATGCAACCTTTTGTCAGTGCTGATGTTGGGTCCCTCTTCTTTTTTTTATCTATCTATTTGTTATTTATTTTTACTTCAGTGACAAATAGTTGTTTTAGTATGATATTGAGTGCAAGCCATTAATCATAATGTAACTATAAATGAAACTATATACATGTAACCTTTTGTCAGTGCTGAAGGTCCCTCTTCTTTTTTATTGATCTATTTGTTTATTTATTTTTACTTCAGTGACAAATAGTTGTTTTAGTATGATATTGAGTGCAAGCCATTAATCATAATGTAACTATAAATGAAACTATATACATGCAACCTTTTGTCAGTGCTGAAGGTCCCTTTTTTTTTTTATTGATCTACTTGTTTATTTATTTTTACTTCAGTGACAAATAGTTGTTTTAGTATGATATTGAGTGCAAGCCATTAATCATAATGTATAAAACAACAACTGTTTTACTTTGGTATACCTGTTGTTTGGGACATTCATGATTTGACCCTTATCTGCATGACATTAATATGTTAATGTTGTTGATAAAAGGGAATTGTTAATATTATAGAGTTTGCTCTCTCTCCCGAGGGGCTGCCGAGCAGGAGGTAATGGCCAAATATGCAAAGCATGTTGGGCTGTGGTGTGAAAATGCGCGCAATGCCCCGAGAGCCGCTCGCGCTCTGCACCCGGAGACATGATTCATCCACGAGCCCCACTTTACCACATAAGGCGGCACGAGCAGCCCCCAAAGCGGGTGGGACCAGGGACAAACCCTGCACTGCGATTGGCTGCTCTGTGCGGTGACTGGCAGTTTCCTAAGCAGCCTTCTCTCGAACCTCAGATTATTGACACTTTCCCAAACCCGAGCCACTGCCGCGCCGTCAGCACGCCGCGCGCACAGATAACGGATAAACTACTTTCCTCACACTGTCCCCCTCGCGGTGCCCGGTCTGTCTTCCGATGTCAGTCCAGCACAGAGCATCATAACCAGGCGGCTGCGCAGAGGAAAGTTACTATCGCGGATTCCGTTTTGGGAGTTAACTTTTTTTGGTTGTTGCTGTTTGCAGTTTTGAAGCTGTTTCCTCTCCGAGCTGAGAGCCATGGCAGAGAAGCGACGGTCGCCGTGCACGCTGAGCGTCAAGGCGCACGCGTTCTCGGTAGAAGCGCTGATCGGGGCGGAGAAGAGGCGCAGGTTCGAAGAGGAGGACACGGTCCACAGCTCCGGAGAGGGGACCGACGTGTCCGACCTGGTTCCCGGGAGTCCGGGGCCGCGCCGCCGGGCTGCGGAGAGATCGTGCAGCGCCAGCGACCGGGGGGGCAGCAGCGAGGTCGAGTGCAGCGCAAGTGATGACTCGCGTAAGTTACTATTAAATCACCGTCAACAACACAAACGAGATGCAATAGATTTGGCAACCTAAATACACACAGCAGCATTTAAACAATATGCTATAATATGCTAACAGTGCTGTTGAAATTCGTAGTCATCATAACAAGGTGTAACATTCTCTCACTCCTGAGTCCATGCAGTGCAAACAGGCCCATCAATCTTGCCTGCAAATGAAAATAACAAAAGCTTAGAAAAACGCCACAGTAGGCCGGATATTCCATTCCCTTTTCGTCTAGAAGCTTTTGGGTTTATTTAAAGGTTGCAAATGATGCACTATTATTCAATTCCAAGGCTTTTATGAAGGGAAAATAGGTCCGATTATATAGCTAAAGTCATTTTCATCTAACCTGAACAATTAAATATTTGTAGGAAGGAAAATATCTTGCTCTATAAACAAAACAATGATGGGCTGCCTATATGGTCAAAACAACAGTGTTGAATTGTGATATAATATCGTGTTATTGGTCTAGTAAATATATGAGTGGTGTGAGCGTGACTAATGTCGGACACTTTATGAGGCTTGTTGCAAATCATAAACACGCCAATTAGCGAGCGATAAAGACGGGAACGTGGCAGCGGATAGGACGCGTTAAGGCCCGCAGTGCACAACACAAACACGATCCGAGGTCATATCGTGCTGCCAAGGTAAATTAGGAATTCAATTTGGAGCAAGTTTAGCCGCGCATTTGGCCGAGGAAGTGTAATTATCAAAAACAACACTGACTTCCAGTGTTTGTGTTCTAGTTGAGCCTAGACTTGTTGTGTGCGTAATGTCTCTATAATGTTGTCCCATTTGGCGGGGCCTCCGCTCCGCTGCTGCACAACCGACGGAGTGAAGAAGGGGCTATAAACCCCGCAGCATGTCGGCGAATCATCTGACAAATAAAGACAAATAGGCAAACTCTATAAAACAATCAGTGGATAAAAATAAAGAAAAAGAGAAACACCGGTCTATATTGATTGCCACTATTAACGGAGCATATGTCTCTGTCCCATTTGCAGCGGAGAGCGAGGACGTGCTTCTGGAGAGCCCGCAGTCCGAGGCTCACTGCACGGCGCCGGTCATCGCCGCGTCGGTACCGGGGGCTGGAGACGAGATGCGGGTGGACCTGCAGGGATCGGACCTGTGGAAACGGTTTCACGAGATTGGCACGGAGATGATCATCACCAAGGCAGGACGGTAGGAGAGAGATTAAATTATTTGGAATTAATAAATAAAATTATATATTGCAGTTGGCTACACTTTTGGACACACTATTTACCCAGATACACGGGTTTAACTATTTCAACTGAAATAAATAAAGCAAATAGTTAACAGCCTATAATATGTGGTCGGAGTTATGACACGACGCTTGCTGCCAAAATGACATACAATAGCCTGTTGGCTTATGCTACTAAATGTATCTAAGTAAATATAGGCCTAATTATCACAGTCAAAATAGGGTAGCCCTAAATATGATTTTTGTATCAGGCTTTGTATTAAAGTAATCTCACTTGCAATTGTTGCATAATTAATTTTCACACACAAAATCGTTATAACCCATACATTTAAATTGTGGGAATTTTAATAATTAAGCGAGGTCGTCGTGCCTCTTTAAAAGTGTGCCATCATGCCAACATCATAAACAAATGTCTTTTCATGTGGACTTTACGATCATTGGATAATTATATATTGTAAATGACGAATATAAATTAGATTCAAACGTATATTAAGTCAGTCCTAACTAAGCCATAATCCGAGAAAAATTAAAAGGTCAATTGATGATTGATTTTGATTTCCTGTCAGGCGGATGTTCCCCGCTATGCGCGTCAAGATCACGGGCTTGGACCCGCATCAGCAGTATTACGTTGCTATGGATATTATCGCCGTGGACAACAAACGCTACAGGTGAGACTACACACACACACACACGCACACACACACACACACACACACACACACACACACACACACACACACACACACACACACACACACACACACACACACACATGCACACACTGGAGTCAGTGAGAAAGCAGGTCACACGAATGGGTAAATATAGGCCTTGTGTGTTTTTATTTTATTTATTTATTTATTTTTAAATATATTTTTTATGGTATTTCTTCTTTATTGTGGCTATGGCAGTCAGAGAGGAAATTGGGTGAAGAGATGGGGTAGGAGTCGGACACATGTGCCTGGCCGGATTCGAACCCAGGACGCGGTGCGCCACCGGCGGGGCGTCCCCGGCCTGTGTGTCTTTGTCTGCAGTGTATAAGAACAAACAACAATTGTGCAGTCTCAGTTCTCACAGCCACAAATGGCTATTGGCAACAGAGATGTAGTGTCACGGTGGTTTGCATCCTTTCCGTGCCGTTTGGAAAGGCCCTATTGGATGCCTATAACCTCTCTATTTTGAAGGCCAACCAACAAATCTCTCCTCTGTGTGCGTTGTGAAGGTACGTGTACCACAGTTCCAAGTGGATGGTAGCGGGAAATGCGGACTCCCCTGTGCCGCCGCGCGTCTATATTCACCCGGACTCTCCGGCTTCCGGCGAGACGTGGATGCGCCAGGTGGTCAGTTTTGACAAACTCAAATTGACCAACAATGAACTGGATGACCAGGGACATGTAAGTATCAAGAAAAGAATGATCAATTAATAATTAAAAAAAAAAGCAAAAAGAAAAGAAAGAAAGAAAGAAAATACATTTTTAATTCACAAGCAAAAGCCTCCCAAAATATCCAGAAAATTATCATAGCCATTTTTGCTGAATTTCAAATAGTATCATCTTTCCTATATCTTTCATTTTATAGCAAACATATACAGAGAGTGCAACATGATTAACATCTGCTCTTTCCATGACATATACTATGGTCAGGTAAATCCAGGTAGCTATTATCCTTTATTCATTTAGCAGATTAAATCCATCTACTTACTGTATATATTATGAAGATATGTGCAAAAGGGCTTGCAATTTAATGAGAAAGTGAACCTAATGCTTTGTACAGAGTGAATCATTAGGTTATGTGAACGATCCTTTGGAGGAAACCGTTAATCATTAGGGGGAGAGAAAAACTGGGCAAGGCTGATTCAGAGAAAGCCACTATGCACTGGAGTTGGTATAGCCTATATGTGTGTGTGTGTGTGTGTGTGTGTGTGTGTGTGTGTGTGTGTGTGTGTGTGTGTGTGTGTGTGTGTGTGTGTGTGTGTGTGTGTGTGTGTGTGTGTGTGTGTGTGTGTGTGTGTGTGTGTGTGTGTGTGTGTGTTTGTGTGTTTGTGCGTGTCGTGTGCGCGCATTAGCGCGTGTTGTTTCATGTGCATATTTTATAGTCCAAGTGGTCAACATGTAATCCTATTTACAGTTGTCCCCCTCTCTCCAGATCATTCTGCACTCCATGCATAAATACCATCCGCGGGTGCACGTGATCCGTAAGGAGTGTGGCGAGGAACTCTCCCCGGTCAGAGCTGTTCCTGTGGGGGAAGGCACCAGGACCTTCTCATTTCCAGAGACCGTTTTCACCACCGTCACCGCTTATCAGAACCAGCAGGTACAGCCCAGCTAACCGGTTCACCCTGTCTTCTGACTTTCTACTAGCACCAGAACGAGGCTATACAGCATGTTAGCCAGCGTGCCTTCCTGTATGTGTTGCACTTCACTGCAGCTTAAAACTCTTTACTTGTTACTCCTTTTATGCATATAAATACCAAATTGATAATTGATGCTGACTGCAGTAAAGGGATTACACTCCCGGCAGTCAACAATAAGTGGTGTAGTTCGTCTAACGGTGCCAACCTCAAGTGCTTCACTTGGAGGGCATGACAAGCAAAGATACTGCATGTAGCCATATGGCAAATATCCTACATGTAGTATATGACAAATATCTTTAAACTACATGGATATAGCATATGCAGGCTGGTGACATAGCTACTGCTTAAGTGCAACAAATGGAGAAGAAAAGACAGATGTGGTGTCTTTGCCAATAGTATAGTTATTATCTCACTATTTGAAGAGGTTATGATCCGCATTATGAGAGAGTGCAATTCATTCACACATGCTGACGTTGACTGCCAAAACAAAAGGGCTTGGCTCAATTATCTTTCAACTCAAAATGAAAAACAGAAATTGAAATAAATTTGACAATGACAGAGCAATTATTCTAAATAACGTTCTTGGTAGATTGGACATAACGAGATTCTCAGGCCAAAGTTTTTTTTTTTTTACATTTGAATTTTAATTATCATTTACTTCATTAATGGATCAAATTCAGTCAATTGAATGACAGACAGGCAGGCATTCTGGCAACCTGTACATTCCATAAACAAAGCTTGACGGTACAATGAAAGCCGCCCCCCGCCAGTTCAATCACAATTCAACTGACATATTTAGAGGACACAGGTAGCTATCTCTAACTGTACTGTACTGTAATACGAAATGCAGTTGTTCAGAAGTTGTGAACTTTTCTTCGTAGCTTTTTGTTGCCATGACGTTTTATTTATTAATTTATTTATTTATTTATTGCGGACAGCCATTCCATATATAAACCAATGAGCACTGAAAGGTTCTATTGATCTCCAAAAGAGATCACTATTTAATGTTGTGTCAAAACTGAGTTATGAGAGAGAGAGAGAGAGAGAGAGAGAGAGAGAGAGAGAGAGAGAGAGAGAGAGAGTGAGAGAGAGAGAGAGAGAGAGAGAGAGATGGAGAGAAAGAGAATGAGAGAGAGAGATCCATTTCTGAAGGACTGTATGCATGAATGAGTACACGGAGAAAGGCTCATCGGACATTTTGTTCAGAGCGGGAATGGTCAGTTACCTCGATTCTGACCAACCAGCGAGCGCTACCCACTCCATGCCAGCTCCTCGTGCTGACATCACAATGTCTGCGCTGTGAGCTTGTTATGATAGAATTGGGGATATAGGGGGAAAGAGAAAACATTAGGCCTAATACAGAAACATTATAAACTGGCCTGGGTCATTTGTTCTAACTTAACAAGAGAGGAGGGAGGAGAAACCGTGTTTTATTCCTTACTTTTATCCTTAAATCCTCTGCGGTGTACACTAGCCTACATATTTTGCGTTAGTTAACAATGGGTAATCCCCCCCCCCCCCCCACACACACACACCCGTGGTGGAGAGTAACTACGAATCTTTATTCAAGTATGTATTTTTCAGTTAATAGTTACTTTGAAGAAAGATGTTTAGCATATAGAAAACATGGTCAAATTTGATGAAGATTACGTACTTTCAAATACTTTCAAATGTAATGCCTGCCAACTTCAAGAGGACGTAAAAACAGAGCAGCATAACTGGACCACATACCACTTTAACATGACCTTTAGAGGTCAGTGGAGTACTATTGCATCTCTGTATTTCTGTTTTTACTTAAAGATCCAGTACAATGGTTTTTAAATTCAAGTCACAATTAGCTTATTGTGGGATGTTCATGTCACAATAATATATTTTTTCCAGCTTCACATGTATCGATTGATTTGGTTATAAGTGTCACCCTCTCTGATCACAGCCAACTCTCAGTAGGCTGAAAGGGCGTGGCTCTCTGTTCACTAGACACTATAGATGCTTGACTCACTGACCACTCAGTGTCCTTACACCACTGTGTAACTGGTGTGATGTGACTGATGGGCCAATCGGAGTAACCCAACGACATTATGCAATATCTTCACAACAACAACAGTTCTAACATGTTGGGTAATGTTACATCAAAATACGCTCTATAAAAAATGCAATGGGATAGAAAAACACGATTTTCATTGTACTGAATCTTTAAGTAAAGAAACTGTACTTCCTCTGCCACTGATACACACACATACACACACAATCAAAGCAAGTTAATATATTTGACACTGTTACTGTAAATGAACACCAGTTATATATTTGGGTCCCAAAGTTTCAAATTTACTCTTATAGAATCACATTAAACACACATTGGTTTCTGGCAGAGTGGGCTTTGGAAGTTAGTACGTGGTCTCTCCTTGCTCACAGCAAATGATGTCTGATGTCAAAGTGGCAGCGCTTGTAAAAGTTTCTTTGGACATGGGTCACAGGATCGGACTTCTTGCACCACCCACAGCTTGGGCAGGCAGGCACACAGCAGACCCATAGACGTACGTGTGCACCTGCACGTACACACACACACACACACACATACAGTGCATATACACAAACATGTGTACTTGAGGTCACATACACAGCAAACACACACATGCATGCTCCCTCTCTCTCTCCCTCTCTCTCGCTCTCTCTCGCTCTCTCTCTCTCGCTCTCTCTCTCTCTCTCTCTCTCTCTCTCTCTCTCTCTCTCTCTCTCTCTCTCTCTCTCTCTCTCTCTCTCTCTCTCTCTCTCTCTCACACACACACATAATGTGATATGAGTTATTTTGACTGAAGAAGCTTTGCATATGAATATACGATTGGTAGGAAAAAAATTGTCAATATACAGTAATTATATGGGTAGAGATGATACTTAATGATGTATGGACAAACGCCTAAAATATCTTTCAGTCAGAAAAATTAAAAAGCTGTCCTTCATGCAAAGGAAATTCCCATTATCATGCACCATGTAATGCTCAGAGATAACAGTAGCATTATAATTGTTGTCTTCTTCTCAGATCACAAGGTTGAAAATTGACCGGAATCCATTTGCCAAGGGCTTCCGAGACTCAGGCAGAAACCGGTGAGTTGATTTCTGACCGCAGAGATTTTCACATTATCTGGTGTATTAAAGGGAATCTGGGACACATGGCTGTATTTATATATATATTTTTTGGTTGCGGTTTTAGCTGCAGCTATTAGGTTTTATGGAGAGCAAAGTTATGCGTTTGTTTTATTTAGTGGTTGTTGTTGTTGTTGTTGTTGTTGTTGTTGTTGTTGTTGTTGTTGTTGTTGTTTTTGATGGTAAAAGCACATTACCTGACTATTAAATCTGTTTCAAAATAACTGCAATTCCCCCAAAAATTGATATAAACACAAATTACAGCTTCATAATATCAATTGTGGATCCGAGTGCGCAAAGTTGAGGAGGAGCAAGTTGAGGATTCATTTTCACAGAGTTCCACACACAGTCATGGGCACACGAGTTCGAGAGGGAAAAAACCTAACCCCCGGTCCCCCGAAAACCCAAATGGAGCGTCAGATTCCAGTCAGCCACGAGAACATAAACATCGACGGCAGAATAATAAAACGTCAAGAGTGTCCAGAAGAAAATCTATATAAACACATTTATAAACATATATATATAAACACAGGATTAAAACAACACAGCAGTAAAAAAAGAAAAGAAAAAAAAATCCCTACTAGTACAGAGAAGCAGCCACTCCCCCGGGGCCCTCCCAGAATTCATTAGAAAGACAGAGAGAGGGGGGGGGGGGTCAAAGAAGGAGAAGCATAGAGATTGGGAGAAAGAGGGAGATAATAGGCGAATGTGCAAGAGTGCAAGAGAGTGAGAGACAATGTGAGAGAGAGAGAGAGAGAGAGAGAGAGAGAGAGAGAGAGAGAGAGAGAGAGAGAGAGAGAGGTAGAGAGAGAGAGAGAGAGAGAGAGAGAGAGAGAGAGAGAGAGAGAGAGAGAGAGAGAGAGAGAGAGTCAACCTGGATAACCGGGGGACCCTGTCGGCTGACCCTATAAAAGTTAAACTCAGGAAGGCAGAAGAAAAAAAATACCCTCCCCTTAAATATTACAGGAAGAGTTAAGCAGTTGGCTAAATAAACTCCGGCTCTGATAGGCTAGTTTGGAAGCACACAGGGCCGCTCTGGGCAGCTTGTCTAAATTATCACCGTGGCTACGACCCCGCGGGGGGAGGACTTTTATCCTCACACTAACGAGGGGTAACAGAGCGCTCGCATTACCCCGCCATAGCACCCCCTCTCTCTCTACCCCACCTTGGGAGGGAGGGAGAGGTAGAGGAGGAGGAGAGGGGGCGGGGGGTGGGGAGCCCCACCTCATAAATCCTTGCTGTGGCTTCCTGCTCCTTCGTCCTGATTGGCCCGTAAAAGCTGTGTGAAAGCAATTACCTTGGAGTGCAGGGCTGGCAAGTGGCCAATCGCAGTGTGGCGTTTATGTCCCTCATTACCTGCCGTCTCCATGGAGACGGTGAGATAGGCCCTCCGACAGCAGCTAAGATGGCCGCCAGGTGGCTGGTATTTGGTGTAATGTCCGACAGCCTCAGACGTGCTGGGAGAGGCAGCGTTGCTACACCAGTGACTGAATGTGGGAGATGTGTTGGAAGTTGAAAATGAACGTCATACTTTATGTATACAATAAGTCTTAGACTCTATGTAGGGCCCCTCTTATGCCTCTTTCACCCCCTTTCACGCCAAACAAGTTATTTCTTGTAAAATGATTAGTACATATCTTGTGTCGCAATAATGATCACATTAAACACTTATTCAATAAACACTCGATTTAAACCTGCATTGTGTCAACATTTGCATGAAACAAAATTCAGCAAGATAAATCACTGTTAGGCAGAGCTGGGCTGAACAAGAGAAAACCCTCCTAACAGCGATGCATGCAACACAGTCTTTTTGTTGACATTTTCTTTTATCCTCCATGTTTAAACAAGGTGCAGTTACCACTCATAGCCACAGAGTGCCAACCTTCCATAGTGCAGCTTTAACCTTCTGTAGTGTGGTAGTGAAAGGGTTAAAAGGGATAGTTGTGATTTTTGGAACCCTAGCCCTATTTCTTACTTAACAACAACGTTGTTGATCCTTAGAATCCCTTCTCTGCACAATCCACACTGTTCCTCATACTAGCTGAGAATAGTTAGCCACAAAACAATACAAGCTGACTGATACTCGCTGAAATCTGCTTTGTGTGCATTGTGGAGTACATTTCAGTGAGCCTCAGTCAGCTTGTACAGACAAAAACAGATTAGAAAATCCCCCTCAAAGAGGTCCCTCTACACAAGGGCATCCATTTGCAGGACAATAATGTGGGGAACACAATTCAATTTTTCAAATAAGAATGTCTTTAGTTGAGGAAAACCTGATAGTAAATATATATTGGTCTGTGAGTATTTCTGACCTCCTGTGTGTGTGTGTGTGTGTGTGTGTGTGTGTGTGTGTGTGTGTGTGTGTGTGTGTGTGTGTGTGTGTGTGTGTGTGTGTGTGTGTGTGTGTGTGTGTGTGTGTGTGTGTGTGTGTGTGTGTGTGTGTGTGTGTGTGTGTGCGCGCACATGTGTGTTACAGAATGGGCCTAGAGGCTCTGGTTGAGTCCTATGCGTTCTGGCGTCCATCTCTGCGAACTCTGACCTTCGAGGACATCCCCGGGATGGCCAAGCAAGGTATCTATTCAACAGATGATGTCTTTAGACAATCTAATTTTTTTTT
>NC_140169.1:103493101-103500601 GCF_963971535.1 Notolepis coatsorum | reverse complement strand
TTAACACTTGCATGCGACCAGGTGCTGAGGTGACAGATCTGTCACGCTATCCGCCTGGGGGGGGTAAGGAAGAGGAGGAGGAGGACTAGGATGGGGGGGGGTGAAGGAGAGAAGGGGGCAAGTGTGTGCGTGTGTGTGTGTCTCTTTTTAGATGTGACTGATCTCTACTAATCCCTCTCCACTATTAGAAAACTGGCAAGCAGACAGGTACTGTAGGTACAGAACAGGTGTTGAATGGCTGCATTACTGAAACCGATATTATGAATCTCTTACCAACCTAATTTTGCCCAAGTCGGTATGTTTGATGAGTACATTCCTCCAGTCCATATAGGCCGTTTCATTTTGTGCCCCATTTAATTCAACTGTGAATGTACAACAACCAATCACATGTTGACAGAAAAACATGTTGAGACGAACCTTACAAACATGTGGACAGATGAACTTTACAAACATGTGGACAGAGGGCCAACACTATGGAGAATGAGGTATTTGTGTGCTGGTGTTTCATTTATCGTCACTGAGGTAAACGTGTAGTACCGTCATATGGATTTACTGCATACATTTGTATCAGTATTGGAAATCAAACCCCTAACCCTATAGCAGTGTTAGTGCCATGCTCAGAGGGCCATGTACTCCTATTGAGCCTCACACAGGACCTTCATTCCTCTTCCTATTTCCACATACACACTCAATTCTTCTTCGACCATATTCTGAAAACATAGAATTAAAGGTATGACCCGTGGATTTTCTCAAAATACACAGTATCACGGTGAAAGGGATTGTTGATAGTGCCCATTAACGCTCACTGCTGTGGACCCTATGAGCAACTTTGTGTCTGTCTGCCAATAGGGGGAGTTTCTGGTTGAAATGTGTGTGAACACAGGTGCTTCTGGCTTCTTCTCCACCTTGTACTTGCAACCCTGATATATGTTTGTACTGATTCAAATTAACAAAAACTAAACGTTTTCAAAGATAAACAAATTAGGATTATTTTGTGTTCTATAGGGGACAAGTCTAACCTTTGTATTTTACTGTTAAAATAGGGTTTGTAAAAAAGAAAAAAGAAAAGTCTTATATTATAATATATAATAAATATAGCTAGATATATTGAATGAATTGATGAATGAAAGATTTTAATTCGAACAAGTATAAAAACAAAAATATATCTGTTCATTTGACATATCCAAAAGATAATAAAAAAAGGCAACAAAAGGAGAAACAGATAAACAAATCCTATAGTTTACCCTGTTCGAAAATGGAGTAGGAAGAAGTATACACTTTTTTTTTTAAATTCCTACCCCTTTTTAACTATCACAAATTATAATTTAATCTATTGTTAATTATATGTATTATATAAATATACCTATAAATATGTAATATATAATATATATATACTAAATAAATACCATGATATACATAATTTCTTAAATTTCTTATTTACATCTTACACATACTCCCAATCAACACATTTCCTCTTCCAGATACCCATTTAAGAAAGATTTTTTGTACATCTTTTTAAACTGATTTATGTTTGTACTCTGTTTGATCTCTAACTCCAGACTGTTCCACAAGTCCACCCCACAGATTGACATGCACATACCTTTCATTTTGGTTCTGAGTTTTTAAAAGTTTGGCTCTCCTCTCACAGATTGTAGCCACCTTCTCTTTCCCTGAACATCTTTTGTATCTTTTTTGGCAACAGGTTATTTCTGGCTTTGTACATGATTTGTGATGTTTTAAATTTGACCAGATCCATACATTTCAAGGTGTATTGCCATGCACTCTTTAGCAGAGCTAAACTCCTTGCTGCTTAAGATGCATAACCTATACCAGCCTACCATCTCCCAGAAAGGGATTTATTTGTTTTTACATGATGTTATATAATAAATTACTATAGATATTAAAATGTCTGAATAAGGAAATACCACAACCGGGGCTGCTCAGTTCAACCGTTTAAAATGCTGACCTGGAACCAGCCCATGCACATTGTGTGTGTCATTATTAAATGTCAATAATGTCATTGACATTATTTTGCGTCCAGGGTCTGGTGTCACAGCGCACAGCATCTGTTAATACCTCTGAAGTTAGAGAGCTTTATTTTTGTTTCTCTCTCAACATTAGAATGAGTCATCACAGCTAATTTCACAGTTATATTAATGAGAAAATCCCACTCGTCGTATCATGTTTGATTCCAGCATCTATAAATATCCTAAGTAAGTTGCTTGGTCTTAGTGTTAACATCTGTTATACAAACATAAATGCTTAGAAGCACTGCCAAAGCATCCCGTCATGACACTGTATATTCCCAAAGCACAGAGGCTTCAATTCAACAGCCACTGAGTGATATTACCAGTCATTACTCTATTGAGCCTGGGAGTGTGTGTGTGTGTGTGTGTGTGTGTGTGTGTGTGTGTGTGTGTGTGTGTGTGTGTGTGTGTGTGTGTGTGTGTGTGTGTGTGTGTGTGTGTGTGTGTGTGTCTGTGTGTGTGTGTGTGTGTGTGTGTGCGTGCGTGTGTGTGTGCGTGTGTGCGTGTGCATGTGCGTGTGTGTGTGTGTGTGTGTGTGTCTGTGTGTGTGTGTGTCTGTGTATACACATTGTATGTTGTCGTACCAAAGATGAACATGAACACAACTTATGTAAAAATAGATGTAATGACCTGGGATGGTGGTTAACAATGGCTTTCACTTAATGGGAGCTCCTGTTTCTCAGTGAGTATAGACGCCATACTGAACTGTGAAGTCTTCATGTATGCGACGACCCTTCTGTCGTTTCTTGACAGAGACGAGGTGGTGATTACGGTGACCTCTGACCTTTTGACTCATGCTCTTCTTTTTCTTTTCTTTTTTTACACAAAACAACATGCCATCTTAACTTAGCTGTTGAACTGAATGAACCAACACTTTCATGTGTTCCCAGCTCTCAAAGGAACACGCCAACGTTACTGGAGATGCGCTTCTTCAGGAGAAAGCTATCCGGCTGCAGCCTAGCTTAGCACAAATGAATGGAAGCGGATACAAACCAGCTAGCTATCTTAAACCTCTGGGAGAGGTGTTTTTGGCCAAAAGCTAGGCTAGCTGGGTTGTATCCGCTTCCATTATTTTGTGCTACGCTAGGCTAACTTGCAGCCACATAGCTTTCTGCTGAACACACAGAGAGGAAATATTGTCTGACTCTGTAGGAAACAGAGGCGTTTCGTTAAAGGATTGAAACTTTGACAGCTTTTTGAACAATGATGGACACAGGCAACAATGTCAGAGACTGGAGCAAGACCACGTGAAACAAACATATTGGTCGTGATTACAAAGTATAACTCTGAGTTTAACCCTTGTGCCTTGTTAAGTAACTGACAGAGTTGTCACGTTAGTGCATGAAAAGATTGCATCACGTTCAAGGTCATAAAAAACTTAATTTGTAATATTTCGTTTCCAATTCTTTTTTCATGAATACCACTATGAACCTAACTCAACATATCTATCAAAGATTCCAAATATTTCCGTTTGTAGGGTTATGGTTAGGGTTAGGGTTAGGGTTAGGGTTGGGGTTGGGGTTGGGGTTGGGGTTGGGGTTAGGGTTAGGTTAGGGGACTGTTGAGCAAGTGTTGGGGTGGGCACGGGCACAGGGATGAGATTTTACCTTCTCCTAGGGCCCTTTCTCACTCACCCTATTTGTTTCTATTCCGTTCCGTTCTGGCCCGTTCCGAGATCTGATTCGAACTCCCCCCCCCCCCCCTCTCCCCCCTCTAGTTTGCGTACACACTGCAGTCTTGTTTCGTTCCGGGTTCTGTTTACGGTTTGCCTTTTGAGCGTTTACGCTTGCCGTAGGTGATGATGTCACGTTCCTGTCACGTTTCCTGCAAAGAAAGTCAACAAGGCGGCGCCGGGCGCCACCATCTTTGCCTGTTTACCCATTGCAGCACTTCTTTTTCATCAAAGTCTAATAAAAGTGCAATAAACAAAACGGATACATTCACTGTGTGTTCTGCCTGTCATTTGTTGATGAAACAAAACTAACATCAACACAAGTGACCACCAAGAGCGGATAGTTTAGTCTAAAAAAAGATCGGTAGCTACATTGTTAGCTGCATGCTAACGTCAATGGAATATGCCATTATAACCGTATAGCATTGTGGCTAGAAGCTAACGTTAGCTCACGCTAGTTAGCCAGCACCAAACTGATGATATCGGGAGCTATCAGTAGTTAGATAACATTAGAGACAACGCTGTGTGTATTAAACAAAGGTGAATAGATGACTGGGCCATTTTGTTTAATGCTTGTTAAGTTGAAAGAGGAGCTTTGAGCTAACAGGGTCTGATAGCTAATGCTAGCTCATGTTAGCCAGTGGCAGTGCTCAACCAATCGTTAATGCTAGCAGAATGAATGGATGTAAACTTTATTTAACATATTGCATAATGGGTACAATACAATACGGCTCAATACAAACAATTGTTAAGGGAATGCAGACTGTTGTAGCTTGGACTGGGGTCCTTATAACAATAACTTGACAACAGGTAGCTGCAGCTATTTGGGACACGGAGCTAGTTAGCTTAGCCTGTCCAGCAGCTAACATTATCCCATCGTTCGTGGCAATTATATTACATGTCATTGATCTACTGGTCGACCACGGCCGACTGGTTGGGCACCACTGGTCTAATAGAAATAAATGCATTCAAACAAGAAACTAATGTATAGAAAATAGCATGGCAAACAAAAATTGCCAGGCCTAATGCGAGCCAGGGAAGTGCTGTGCATTTGTAACGTGGCTTCATGTTTTTCATCCACTTGTTTTTGGTTGAGGTCTGAACTCTCAAATTGCCCATAAATATCGTTTTTGTGGGTATTCTCCAGTTGTTGCTGTGGTGTTATCTGCCCAAAATTCAAGCAAGCATGACAGTAACGACGTTGTGTGTGTCACGCCCCCCGCACCCGCACGGCGCGATTCCGAGACCACCTAATCCAACTGATCCCGTTCAGCGGGGGGTAAAACGAATCAGCGCCGTTTCGCATCCCAAAAGGGGTGAGTGAGAACACTCCCCCCGTGCTCCGGGGCGGTGATTCGATCCCAAAGGCTGAGTGAGAAAGGCCCCCTAATCTTTCTGTCTGGGTAACCCTAACCCTAACCCTAACCCTAATGGCAAGAAATAAAGCACTATGGACGGTTTGAAAGCTAATATTGTTAACTTTTGTGTTAGAGGGTTTCAAAATCTAATCTTTTCAAATTCTGTGAATATATGGAAAATAAGCAAACGGACACAATTTCATGACATAATAATCAACACAGCCATCGTTGTACACAGAAACACAAAAAAAAATAGGCAAACAACACAAAATAGTCGCTAAGGGGGCAGAAGAGTTAATCGGTCAAAGACGAAGCAGATCCAGGTCAATTCTCATTCCATTCTGATGAGGGCCGACCTTTCGTTGGATTTCCTATGAATAGGTGAGTGTGCAACTAACTGTAACCCCACCCCTAATCCTAACCATAACCATAACCCTAACCCTAACCCTAACCCTAACCCTAACCCTAACCCTAACCCTAACCCTAACCATAACCTTAACCTTAACCATAACATAACCATAACATAACCATAACCTGCACCTTAACCTTAACCTTAACCTTAACTTTAACCTTAACCTTAACCTTAACCTAACCATAACATAACCCTAACCAACCATAATTGGTTGTGGTTGTGATCAGCAGACCAGTGACATCAGTTCATCAGTTGTGAGTGCTTGGAGAACAAAGTGACACCAAGGCAGGTTCACAGGTTGCTCTGAAGTTTATTGAGTACATGGCAGATATTTATACATACATGGTCGCATACATACTGATAGAAATGGCCTTGTTTTTCAATGTGTATATAATGTAAATATCGGTAGATGACACCGTTGCTAGGGGAAATACGTTATGAGATGTGAGTTTATTCCGGGCTAAGTTAGACTAAGACACGAGGCGGAGGGTGAGCAGACGCGTTGACAGAGACTTTGAAACGATCCCTCCTTCCCTCGTGGGGGGGGGGGGGGGGGGGAATTGCCACGACATCACTAGCTTGGCTTACAGGGAAGGCCTTTTGAGCAACAAGGCCTCAACCACCATTGGACTAAAAGCAGAAGAGACGGTAGAATAATGAATTTAGACTGTTCAAGGACATTTCAGAATTGGTTACATCTTGTACGAGGCTATGTTTATGAAAATAAACATCAAGATCTAAGGAAGTAGGTCACGTTGCCAGTGTCGAATTCTTTATGAGACGGATTGCATGGACAGGGTGATACAGTGTGTGACAGCCAATGTGAGATAACCGAGTATTGATGACAAACCACAACGCAGAGGGGAAAGTCACGGAGGAGCAGGTGACGAGATGAGATTGGCTGATTACCGGAGTATCCAACATTACTGAGGGAGCCACCACAAAGGGAGCATGCTAGACAGTCTTCAGCAAAGAAAGCAATTATTACTGCTTTAAGACGAAGCAACCTGCGCCTTCTTAGAAGTGTTAACCACAATGTACACTGGACCTTGTGTGCAGATAATGTTGGTACAAAGACAGGAAACCACTAAGGGTTCATGGAACAAGATGCTTTAAGCTCATGTCAAACCAGGGCGGCTAGGTGGCGCAGTGGGCAAGGCGCTCACCACTAACGCAGGAGATGCTGGGTTCAAGCCCAGCTCTCGGCGTTGCTACCAGCTTGGCTGGTCGTTCATACTAATACAATTGGCAGTATTAGGGGGTGGGAAGCTGGTGGGTGGGGATCGGACGTTGTGGACAGCGACTCCTAGAGGTCGGTTGGTGCGCCTGCGCAGTAGAATCAGGAAACGACGAGGGCGGTGTGTCCCTCCCAAGCAGACCCTCGCCGCTGAGAGATCGCGCTGTGCAGGTGAAAAGATGCGACGGCTGCCTCCTCGAGTACCAGAGGGGACACGTGATGCAAGGCTTCATCCACATTACAGCTGGCTTGTGGGAGGCATGGCCTAACAACGTTCGAGACAGGGGAGGGTAGAATTGGACAATACGAAATTGGGGACGGAGAACATTTTTAAAATGGGGAGAAAAAGTAGATAAAAAAAAAAAGCTCATGTCAAACCAATATGGCAGGTGCAAAATGCACATGATTTGTTTTGGCAGTCCGACAGTTGTATGTTGAGTTGTTTTTTTGTGGAGGAGATTTTCAGCTTTGCAGGATTTTTGGAGAAAGCATGGCACTTGAGACAAAACATATTATATCCTATATAATTTTATATGAATTCATCTTGTTTCTTTGAAGTACATTGTTTACAGCTTGTTATGTTTTATTTAGTTTTATTTTTTGTGGCCATCTTGGTCTATATACTTATTGTTAAGTATACTATATACTTATTGTGTATGTGTCTTGTAAGGGCATACATGATACATCTGTATGTAAGACACATTTTTCTTAATCAATCAATGTAGCACAAAGCAATAAAGGTACATTACACAGGAATATAGTACAAAATACAATTCCTAAAAATTACCATAACG
>NC_140169.1:103478319-103492901 GCF_963971535.1 Notolepis coatsorum | reverse complement strand
AGAGATAAAAACGAACTAACTAAGTAACTAACGAATTAACTAAGTAACTAACTAACTAACTAACTAACTAACTAACTAACTAACTAACTAACTAACTAGTAGATATCAATCTAGATGTGTAGATGTAGATATAAGTTTGTGTCTATATACTTTTTTTTTTTTTTTTTTTTTATCTTTTTTCCCCCTCCATTTTCCTCCGATTTTCTCCCATCCCAATGTTAGTCGTTATGCCAATTCCCAATCCCCTTCCTGGTCGCTGCGCACTTACCCCCCACAGTCGGTCTGGGAGTGGAGGCTATCACATGCTTCCTCCGACACACGTCCAGCCAATCAACCGCTTCTTTTCACCTGGCGGATTCTCATTGAGAGGGCGTAGCGTGTGGAAGGATCACACTATCCCACTCAAGTCCTATCCGCGCTTAGCAGGCGCCCCGACCGAACTGTAGGAGTCGCTGTTTACAACGACCCGGACCCACCCCTCCAGCTTTCCCACCCTCTAATACTGCCAATTGTATTAGTGTGAACGGCCAGCCACGCTGGTGACAACCCCGGAGCTGTGAGCTGGATTCGAACAGGCGAATCTAGCCGCTCCGGGGTTTGGTGACGGACGCAATCTCCGTTACGCCACCTGACCGCCCTGTGTCTATATACTATTATACTATTTGTGTATAGACACAAAATAGATGTAAAATCTAAGTATATAAGTATATATACATATATGTAAATATACATACAAACAATTATCAGTTATATATCTAGATCTAGATTATGTCTATATTATGTTTATAATAATAAAACAAATTGGACAATACCAATCACCCAATCTGGCCAATAGAGATTGTTTAGTGGAGTTTAGTTGGTGTAATGCTTTTATACAACTGGCACATTCATCCAACCGTATTGCTATACAATAAACACACATTAATCGAAGATTTATTGAAAAAACCATCCGCCAGAAAAAGTAGTTCCCACAACAACAAAAAAGAGAAGTTGCCTCCATGTGGAAGCAGCTCGGAAGTGCATCCAACTGTTCTTTCAACTAAGACATCCAACCAACTAACACATCCAACTGTCTTTCAAATAAGACATCCAACCAACTAACACATCCAACTGTTCTTTCAACTAAGACATCCAACCAACTAACACATCCAACTGTCTTTCAACTAAGACATCCAACCAACTAACACATCCAACTGTCTTTCAACTAAGACATCCAACCAACTAACACATCCAACTGTCTTTCACCTAGACATCCAACCAACTAACACATCCAACTTTTCTTTAGTTTTTAACCTACTTTCTATAGAACTTCATTCTTAGATGCTTCTATAGAAAGTAGGTAAAACAAATTAAAAAAAGTTTTCTTTGCCCTATAGTAGGGCTGGGCGATATGGCCAAAAACGTTATCGCGATAAAATTAGAAAATTATTTTCATATAACGCGATATCGATAATTATCGTCGATATAATGTCTGTCAAGTTTAATTAACTTATTATGCCCGGCGCCGATGGACGGGCTATTAATAGACTTGTTTTGCTGCTGTGAATGTCTCGAGAGTCGAGTTAGTTGATGTCATCATCAGTCCGCGCACGTTAGCAGTTAGCCAAAGCAAGCGGAGTATCTCATGACAATGTACTAAATATGACCCTAAAATACTCTGTTCTGCCCCAATACATTGCAATGACGTCCACCGTATACCCCACACTACTATAACAGTTACCCTCAGAATTCAAAACACACACCAACTCGGCAGGTAACCTGTAAAATAGCGCCGTGCAAGCTAATTAGCCCTAGCCAGCCTCGTTTCCGAGCGGTGTATTCCATGACAATGTACTAAATATTACCATAAAATACTCTGTTCCGCCCCAATACATTGCAACGACGTCCACCGTATACCCCACACTACTATAACAGTTACCCTATGAATTCAAAACACACACCAACTCGGCAGGTAAACTGTAAAATAGCGCCGTGCAAGCTAATTAGCCCTAGCCAGCCTTGTTTACTGAGTCCTACCTCCGCGTCTCCTTCCGGGTCTCCTTCGCTCTCGGCCATCTCCTTCACTGATTGGTTGTTAGTGCGTGTGCTCATATCCAAGCTTGGAAAATCGATATATCGAAACTTTGCGACCACGTTTCATGTTTATTTCGAGGAAATAATTTATCGCGATAGTTATCGTTATCGTTTTATCGCCCAGCCCTACCCTATAGGATTTTTTTTTACATTTTTTTTAAACCTACTTTCTATAGAAGCAGCTGGGAGGTGCGCTGTTTTAAGTGAGTGTGGGTTATTGAATTGATTGATTGCTAATTTTATTACTGTCCGCCTTGTTTCCAACTGGTTAAGTTTAGGCCCTCTTTCGAAGTTGGTTAAGGTTAGAGTTTGGAACCAGGGCTGGTGGTCTATCGCCCTGCTCTAAAGACAAACTCTAACCTTAACCAACTTCGAAAGAGGGCCTAAACTTAACCAGTTGGAAACCAGGCGGACAGTAATAAAATTAGCAATCAATCAATCAACCAATCAATCAATTCAATAGGCCATGCTCACTTAAAACAGCGCACCTCCCAGCTGCTTGAAAGTAGAAACAAATTAATCAATCAATCAATCCGCGCGATTTTTATTTTGTTCCACAATGACTCATGACCCATCAATTACATCATCCAACATTGTTTGAGCAACTAAGACATTCGCCGTGACAGAATCGGTTCATATTTTAGTCGTTATGACGCTATCAACATATCCATTCAGTCCACCCTCACTTAAAACAGCGCACTTCCCAGTTGCTTCTATAGAAAGGAGAAGAAAATGTAAAAGAAATAGCAAATTAATCAATCAATCAATCCGCACGATTTTAATTTTGTTCCACAATGACTCATGACCCATCAATTACATCATCCAACATTGTTTAAAGAACTAAGACATTCGCCGTGACAGAATCGGTTTATATTTAGTCGTTATGACGCTATCAACATATCCATTTGTTAAAGATTATTGTCCGCCATCTTGTTTTTTCCTAAAAATCCGCACGGCGGAGTGATTGTAATTCGGTTGTGGGCGGGTCCTGGGACCAGGAGCGTGGAATTGTGAAGAATACATACGTGTAAATTGACTGTTTCAGCCAATCAGAATCGAGAAATTTGCATGCCGTTGTATAAAGCCTGGTAAAGAACTACTGCCGAAAGTGTGTATGGGGTAGCATTTCCGGTGTATGTAGTTCCCCTGGAAGTTGCCTCCGAATGGACCAAACTTTTCCTGAATCCTGTCGGCAAACAAGCTAGAACGTCCCGGTCTCTGGCAGGAGCACTCATTCAAGGGTACTATGACTATGCTTGCACCTCATGGTACCAAAGCACCTCAAAGGCACTAAAAACCCAATTACAAACATCTCAAAACAAACTAGTCAGACTACTGCTTGACCTGACTCCTAGAACCCACCTCACCCCTGCCCACTTTGACAACCTAGGATGGCTTAGAGTAGACGACCAAGTACAGCAATGGGCCTGGTCTACAACATACACTACATGACCAAGGTACCCATGTACATGTCAAAATACTTCCCAAAGGTCAGTGAATACCACGATCACAACACCAGAGGGAGCTCCACAAATCATGTTAAACCCAGATTCGGCTCAAACAAGGGACTAAACACGTTTCGCAATTATGCCACATCAATGTGGAACGCCCTACCCAAAGCTGTAAAGGAATGTGAATCACTACCCACTTTCAAAAACACTCTCAAAGAACACCTACGGGAGACTGCAATTCGAAACTGGCCCATACAAATGTCCTAACCCAGTTGTACAGTAAATTACCATGTATGGCTTTGTCAGTATTCCAATGTACAGTGTACAGTGTCCCCCACCCACCCCCTACTCAACCCCCCCCCCCCCCCACCTCCAATGTACAGTCCCCCCCCCCCCACCCACCCAACCCCACCCCACCTACCCAACTTCCCCCAATGTACAGTTTCTACGTCAAATGTATATACACTCTTTTTCTGGACACTTTTTGTATCACAAACAGTACTGTATTTGCAAATCTGGTATGTCATAAATGTATAGATGTAGCAGTACTGTCTATCTGTATGTCGTGTGTGTCATATATGTTATGATGAATTGAAAATGGGGGACCCTGATGTAAACAAGATGAAAGTCTTTCTCTGGTCTGCATCCCCTTAACAATTGCATGTATTGAGCTGTACTGTACTGTACCCATTCTGCAATCTGTTAATAAACTTTTCAATCAATCAATGTAGTAAATTCTGTAACACTTTATAATAACACTTAGTTATAAGACCTTTATAAGGTATTTGTAGATAATGAACTAATCATGAATAAACCATTTATATACATTCGTAAATTATTATTAAATCATTTATAACTAAGTTTGTATAACATTTACAAATTAGTTCTACATTACTTATAACTCATTATCAACATTGTTTGAACTGTGGAATAATATATTGTGAGGAGCCCCTAACTTTCATGTAAAGACATCCCCCAACCCTCTCCTTTGTCCCCTCTCCTGTACCCCCCCCCCCCCCCCCCCCCTTCACACTATAAAGACCCCCTCCTCACAAGATTCACTCTTCTCTACCTGGGCAATTTCAGCTGATTACCTGGGCGGAAGCCTCAGCCATTCTCTCTAACTACCTTGTATATATTTGATCTATCTGGCTAATAAACCTTGTTATTAACCGGAACCAGACCCACAGAGTGAGTAAGTAATTTGACTCTATTTCTATCTAATGTTATTATCCTACAGTACTTGATTTGTTCATCATTAAATAATGTTGTTTAATGTGTAGTAACACATTCGTAGATGCTTTGAACAATGGATATGAAAAAACAACTATACTGTACCTCCATTTATTTGTTCATGTTCAACAAATTATTTGTTAAGACATTCATAAAACATCTGGGGCAGCATGAATAACTTAGCTCTGCTAATGTATATCGTGCTTCCATTCAAACAGACGGCAACAAACATGAAGTCAAGCCTCACTCACGTGAGACCTCCTCTACATGCTCTGGCAATACCTGGCCAGGGTACTCCTGGGTCCTAGTGCCCCCCATGTTACACTATATGTTATGTGTGCAGTGCACATGCATTTTATGTTAATAAAATTGCATTTATCTATAGTCCTAATTCTGTCACTGTTTGATGTCACAAAGAAGGGTGTATCCGAAAGCTGTCTACAATATTTGTAACATATGATGAAAAAGTGAACAAATAATGAACTTTATACAATGGCATGTGTTCAGAGTGTGCTTCTTCGGCATGGTGAACCCAGGTAGCAGAGTGAATACGATGAGAGATGAGACAGGAGTCGACGTGGTGACGATACAGTGTTTACTTTCACAAGACAGGATACAATACACGACTGACAAACACAGGTAACATTTAACAATGAACCAGCAAGTGCATGCTGGCCCAGAACACTTAAATACAAACACTAATTAGACAAAGAGGGTAATTACTAACAGGACACAGGTGTGGTAGACAGAACTAACAGAATACAGAGCACACAGGGGGAACAATAACAATTGTACAAACTGAGACAAACGAGACTAAAACATATTTACAAAACACAGACAGGGGAACACAAAACTAACACAATGGAAACAACAATGACAACATAGACAAAGAACATAACAAATATAAATGGCAGATGAGAATGTTAAGTAGGTGTGTGAGCTGATGCCAGATCTGCCACATCTGGCTCAGCCCACCGGTTGCCAATGTTATGTTGTGAAGGGTATTGATGGGGGGTTGTGAGTGTCTGAGTCCTGGACCAACCGAACCGGGCGGAGGGTTGCCGGTTGGTTCCACAGGACCGGGGGAAGTGTTACAGGCATGCACATTTCTTGATTCTGATTGGCTGAAACAGTCAAGTTAGACGTGGTTATTTCTCATAACACACGCTCATGATCCCAGAAGCCGCCCACAACCGAATTACAATCACTCCGCCAGTTCGAGTTTTTAGAAATGAAACCAAGATGGCGGACAATAATCTTTACGAATGGATGTGTTGATAGCGTCATAACGACTCATTCAAAAACAATTCTGTCACGTGTAATGTGTTAGTTGCTTACACAATGTTGGATTATGTAATTGGTTGGTCATGACTCATTGTGGAACAAAATATTAATCGCGGGAAGTCTGTTGTTAGATGCCATTCGTCAAAAGGACACTCATTTCACTGTTAATAAAATTTTCAAGCAATCAATCAATAATTCCAATAACACACGCTCACTTCACTGTTAGACGGCATGCTGTGAAGCAGCTCTGAGGTGCATGCCATCTAAGAATGAAGTGAGCGTGTGTTATTGGAATGATTGATTGATTGATTGAAAATTGTATTAATGTCCGCCTTGTTTCGAACTGGTTCTGCTTAGGCCCTCTTTTGAAGTCGTTATGCTTAGAGTTTATCTTTAGAGCAGGGCGATAGACCACCAGCCCTGATTCCAAACTCTAAGCATAACCAACTTCGAAAGAGGGCCTAAGCATAACCAGTTTGAAACAAGGCGGACATTAATAAAATTTTCAATCAATCAATCCAATAACACACGCTCACTTAAAACAGCGCACCTCCCAGCTGCTTCTATAGAAAGTAGGTTAAAAAAATCAAATGTGCCTTCTATAGGGAGGCAACTTTTTTTTTTTTTGAACCTATACTTTCTATAGAAGCATCTAAGAATGAAGTGAGCGTGTGTTATATTGGAATGATTGATTTATTGATTGAAAATTGTATTAATGTCCGCCTTGTTTCGAACTGGTTATGCTTTGGCCCTCTTTCGAAGTCGGTTATGCTTAGAGTTTGGAATCAGGGCTGGTGGTCTATCGCCCTGCTCTAAAGATAAACTCTAAGCATAACCGACTTCGAAAGAGGGCCAAAGCATAACGTTAGGTTATGACTATAACCAAGTTCTGTTAGTTAGGGGCGATGCTTGGCTTCGCCTTCTGCACTATCTCGCGTACGTGCACGCGTACTGAATAAACCACAAATGTACCTCTAATACCAGTATTAGTCTGACCACACCCCTCATCAGCTTACCTTCATAAGCAGGTGTGTGGTCACCTGCTCTCCTCCTTCCCAAGCTTTCACCACAAGGTGAGGTCAAGGGCTGCAGCGGCCGTCCGAAGCCAAGCATCGCCCCTAACTAACAGAACTTGGTTATAGTCATAACCTAACGTTCTGTATCGTTAGTGGCTTAGCTTGGCTTCGCCTTCTGCACAAGGGAGGCCAAGCGGAGCCACTTGGCTGACAAATACACCCCGCTGACAGCCCCCCAAAACCATCAGAACAGGGAGGGCCGAGCCCCCCCGACCCCCCCTAATGGAGGGTATCCCCCCTATTAGAGGCTTCACGGGAAGGCGACGGACCCGACCGTGCGAAGAGCTCTCAAGCAACTTAACGCACAGGGTGAGCAGACCGTGGCTTGACCCACGACTACACACACGCACAACCCGCATGCCACCCGGGAACGAACGGAGGAACAACCTCGTTACTGCCCCCAGAATCACGGGGTCAAGGGCAAACCCAACCCCGTGGCAAGGCCGTAGCAGCGGAGCACGAAGGAAGACCCAGACCCACCAAAAGGACTGGACTCCCTGGAATGGGGGCCCGGAGAAGTCCATGATGCCAGCATCAAGACCCCACCAGGTGGGCACGTAGTGCCCCGCCCCCCACATCGCCAGCGTATTCGGACAAAGGCCCCTCAGTTACTGCACCTGGTATTCCCAGGCGGAACCAACCAGGCCAGTAAGCCGAGCGGGCCCCGTCCCCCCAATAGTACACCGCCTGGCACACTGACCCTGCAGAATAGGCAGTCAGCATGGCCGTAAGCACACAAAAAAGGTTAACCAACGGAAGCAGGCAGCGCACCGGGGAAAAACCAGGCAACAGGCTGTTAACCCTAGCCTGGAGACTGCGGACGAGACAGGCGCCAGAGGGGACAGCTGAACACAGCCGCCCCGGCGGAAGGAGCGTAAGCTGGCGGTGTTGCATGACCAAGCCTCCATTTAACAACCCCCACCCAGAGGGGTCGAGGCAGAGAAGGCTGACACGATTGGCAGACGTCATGAACGTGCAGGGGCACCCTCAACCGGTGAACCCGGGAGTTGACACTGCTCCAACACACCAGGGAATCAACCACCTCGGTGTTACCCAATGCGGTGGTTGTTCCTATAACCCCTCAAGAAAAAACTCCAAAACACACCTGCGGGTATACACCGGCTATACCGCAGTACAAGTGTTTCAGTTTCCAAAAAGGGTTAACCCAGGCCTACGGGTCGCAAACATCACTTCGGACCGGGCCTGGCGGTACGGGAAGCACAGGGTCACCAGAGGAGGTCAAAAAACCACCCCCACAGGCCCCTCTTCGCCATGCGTGAGAGAGGAGCGAAAAACAATGGAGAACCAGCCCCTAAGCACACCGTACCTGGTATTCCCCGGCGGTCTCCCAACCAAGTACTAACCAGGACCAACCTGTGTAGCGGCCGAGATCCGACGAGATCGAGCGCGTACAGAATGGCATGGCTGTAAGCCATGACGACAGTGCTGAGTAAAAACATACCCAACCAGGGTCTCCATAGCGCTTAACCCTGTGACACCCAGACCGACCTGGCATTTTTCCCCCTGAAAAAAGCCCAAGTCCCTCAGGGTACCAGAACAGCAGATCTGCATCCCCGGCGGACAACGGGTTCAACTGATCTGGACCAGCGTGACCAGAACCAGTCCCGTGCCCTAACCACGCCGACATGCCCCAGGAAAAGGGCAGATATGCGTGTTGATCTTAACATGAAAAGAAGGCGCCACCCAGACGTCGGGACGAACCGCGCCTGGTGGCCCACCCCAAGGGCGTGAGACCCCACTACATATGTTCAGATCCATCCCGTCATCATCCCCCAGACATGAACGAGGATCCGTCGACAACCCACCCAGGTCATGGGACGTGGTCGCCGGAAGAGGAAAAACCCCCATCTCAGTTGCTTTATAAAAACGCTGTTTCAACCACAAGCAACTAAGGCGTGCCAGTCAATCGCCTGTTTACAGCGAGCTAGCACTATACGTGCGTCGGGACACACCCCCATCAATGAACAGGCTATTTAGACCTGCCATTGAATCCCCAAGGCGCCCAGGGGAACGACAAGAGGGGTGTGACACTCCCTAACTCCAACACTTCTGGAATAGAAAGAAGGAAGCATCAACAGTATGTATCCCAGTCTACACAGCCGGGGTAAAAAATGTACACATTTTTACATCCCACCACCCTCCCATAGGAAAGAGACGGGGATCCCCAGAGAGACTTCCCACGCGAGCTGTACAGATTGAAAAGAATATATTGCACCTTGAGCCATGTAAAAAACTGGTTTTAGGGCCTCCGGGGAAGAGGCACCGAACCCATACACACTCAATAAACGAATTGAATCGAATATACATACAATAGAAAAGGACCCTTCTAGAGGGTCCACTCACTTTGACAATCTGAGGAGGAAGGCTCTGTACTCTGATGGAGGCTTCCTCACATGGATCACATGGAAGAAGGAGTCCGAACTCACAGAAGGCCTGAGTAGGCGCTTGGTGAGGAGGAGCCCTGACCACCCCCCCTGAAAACAGATCCATCACATGGACCTGAACAGCACACGGAAGTCCTACCAACAGAGACGCGCACGGTGACGTACTCTATGGCGGGGGAATTCCTGCGGTGCACACGCCCAATATACCAGGCCGTGGGACCAGGAACTCCCTCCCCCCCCCCCCCCCCCCCCCCGTAACGTGCCGAACCGCCACGTGACGGGAACCTTGAAGGACAGGGGGTGTACCCCTGACCGACAGAACAATGGGGAGAGGAAAGGTTACCAGTTCACCCCTTTACGACCCCACACCCATGATACGACGTAACGACAAAAAGAGAATATGACACAGTCATAGTCAGCTCTATGAAGCGTTTCACAGCTCCACACAGCGCACGAGCTAACCTGCTATCTGATTTTTACTAAGGAAAAACACAGAATAGAGAGGGCTCTAAGAACCCCGGTCCAACATACACATGTGCTTCTGTGGCCAGTACAACCCAGTTGTAGGTCACATGACACACACAACCCATCATCATCACAATGAGAGAATACATCATTCTTGATTAGTATCGACCACAGGCCTTGCTAAGCACACGACAGCAACCAAACCAATTTCCCTTTAGGAAACAAGTTTCTCCAGCAGATTTAGCACAACCTCAGCAATCAAGCTGAGAGTTACATCGTATCCCTACCACACAAAAGACACAATTAATGCACAACATGTCTGATAGGAGGTGATAAAGTCCCCAGGGAACCGGGGGGGGAAACACAATCCTCCTATTTCACCCTCAATACGGCCAGTTAAAACAGGAAAACCTGTTAATGTGTGAACTCACTGTTCATTGTCATTACAGTCTGAGAAAGAACATTCTTTTACTCACTCGTCACCAAGCATAGCTTCATAGGTTAGTTGCCTTAGTAGTGAGTACACGGTACACATAAACACCATGATGTTTCTCACACAACAACCAGATCAATACATCACGACCTGCACGGAGAAGCTACTGCCAGTGACAAAAACAGCTCACACACAACCCGCAACGTATCTCAAATGCATTGCAACAACACACGTTTTGGGAAAAAACACCGTCATTCACAATACATTTAGCAAGGTAAAACCAGAAGACGTGTTATGAGGGTCTGGCCAACCCCGTACCTGCCCGGAACGCAGATCAGCGAAGTGCAGTCACAAGCGTCCCGTGTTGTTCGATCCGGGCAGCGTCGCCGCTCCACCAGTCGCTACAGTCCTCTTTGTTGACGCAATCCCCGTCTAGGCTCGGGCAGGGTTGACGAACATCCCCTGTCAAGGATGACGTCGTGGTCAAAAGTGTAAAACATGTTAAAAATCAAAGCACGTTCAACAGAATAGCATCAAGCTAACGGCTGCTCCAGCCGTTCGGGTGCTATCGCTTCCGCTCGCGAGACGCCGATCTACGACGCACGCGATCAGGAGCGAGCTCCCGGCGGCGCGCGAGAAGCCAAGCCACCCCGCGCCAGGCCACCGACCGGCTAACCGTAAGCTATGAACATGTAAACAATGACATAACACTCACCCAGACAGGCCGCCGTTCTGAACCCTCCTCACTTTTTAAGAGAAAAGGAAAAACAAGACGTCAACACCGCTTCACAACGGTGATAATAACACGTCCGGCGGAATCAGCACAGTACCAACTGGCCTGTATAGCTGACTTTGAACATGAATCTGCCGCTATCGCACATTACATGCACATATCCCCTCGTGAAGGAATACTCTCATTTGGATATGAAAGATGGGGTCTTAACACGGTGACAGAGAGAATCCACTCGTCCAGAACACACAGGGATCACCAGTGTCAATGGTCGCGGCCCACTAGTTAAAACTATAATGGTCGCCAGACCAAGGCCTTCTGTCGCCTAGACGGCTAAACAAAGGACCCTAGCCTGGGGCCGGTTTCCATAAACTTCGTCTAGTAGCCCCCATAGCACTAACAGACAAGTGGAGCCCGCCAGCAAACACTACTCACCCAACCTGGAACGCACCGCTCCTCACAACAGCGGCATGTCCGACAGTTCAGCTGTGGCTTGACAGGTTTCACCCCAACAAACACAGCAAGGAACTGCAGTTGAGAAGCATGCAGCGGCGTGCTCCCAATACGAAAACCGGTGGAGGGTTTGTAGAATGATCATCATCTTCTAGACACTCCAGTACGAAGACAATATCGCCGTATTTTCTCGAAAATAGTGAGAGAGAAAATAAAGATATGATGTCAACGTATCCTTGTTTCCCAAGCTGTTCCTAATCCAATTTCTTCCATCATGGTGTCAAGTGTGGGGATCTACCGAGGCACCTCTTCCTTGTGGTGAAAGCGAGAAGGAGGAGAGCAGGTGACCACACACCTGCTTATGAAGGTAAGCTGATGAGGGGTGTGGTCAGACTAATACTGGTATTAGAGGTACATTTGTGGTTTATTCAGTACGCGTGCACGTACGCGAGATAGTGCAGAAGGCGAAGCCAAGCTAAGCCACTAACGATACAGAACCAGTTCGAAACAAGGCGGACATTCATACAATTTTCAATCAATCAATCAATCATTCCAATAACACATGCTCACTTCATTCTTAGATGCTTCTATAGAAAGTAGGTACAAAAAAAAAGTAAGAGAAGTTGCCTCCCTATAGGGAGGCAAATTCTCTTCTTTTTTTTAACCTACTTTTTCTGCGGATGGTTTTGTGAATAAATCTCCATTATGCTTCAATTAATGTGTGTTTATTGTATAGCAATAAGGTTGGATGAATTCGGCAATTGTATAAAGATGTAAGCACTGTCTATCTGTAATAAAATGTTCAATCAATCAATCAATCAATCCAATAACACACGCTCACTTCATTCTTGCCTTGAAACAGCGCACCTCCGAGCTGCTTCCACACGGAGGCAACTTCTCTTTTTATTTTTTTAACTACCTTTTCTGCGGATGGTTTTGTCAATAAATCTTCAATTAATGTGTGTTTATTGTATAGCAATAAGGTTGGATGAATGCGCCAATTGTATAAAAGCCATTACACCACGTGCAGTCGTGCGTTATGAGAATTAGAGCATGCCTAGGGGGGTCTAACGACCACCCCTAGGCATGCTCTAATTCTCATAACACACTCCTGCGTGTGATGTAGTGCTTAAGTATTAGAGATTTGTTAATGATGAATAGGCTTCACTTCAGATTAGGGCACACAATAGCATCTGTAAATGATTTATAGATATTTTATGAATGTCTTAACAAATAATTTGTTGAACATGAACAAATAAATGTTCATGGTACAGTATAGTTGTTTTTTCATATCCATTTTTCAAAGCATCTACAAATGTGTTACTACACATTAAACAACATTATTTAATGATGAACAAATCAAGTACAAACAATGTTGATAATGAGTTATAATAATGTAGAACTAATTTGTAAATGTTATACAAATATAGTTATAAATGATTTAATAATAATCTACAAATGTATATAAATGGTTTGTTCATGATTAGTCCATTATCTACTAGGGCTGACCCCTATTAGACGATTAGTCGACTAATCGGTCGAAAGGAGCCGTAGTCGACTGACAACATCTTAGTAAAAAAAAAAATATATATATATATATATATATATATATATATATAATTTTTTCTATCATTCTTTCCAAAAGAAAAGAGGCCTAGAAGCGTGGCTAACGCTAATGGCATGTGTTACGAAGGATCAGATTAAACCGAATATATATATTTATTTATTGATATATATTGAATAGTATTTGTATATCGTTTGATATCCCTTGTATATTCCTTGTACATATACACGGAATATCCCTTTAGCCTACTATAGCCCATAATAGTTCATTCTCTTATTGGACAAAAGGACCAGGCGCCAGGGGACCAGCCCCTGGCGTCAAGTTCAAAGGTACCGACGAGACATGTCCGTACTAGCCCCGGCTCCGCTCAGGGATACGGCTACCGAAATGAGAGTGGCACTATTTGTTCACCGTGCATATAAATATGGCGCAAGTAAATGTAGAAATCCCTTAGTCCTTTACCCTTCTTCCAACTTAGTAACAGAACGTGAAGCCTCACCCACGATACCACGTGCGGTGTAGTATGGCCTGTTTGGCCTTAGAATAGCATCGAGACTTCGTGCGAATTAATAGCTGAATTGTCAGAGTTTGGCACTGTACCGTCGAGTGCGACGTATTTCTATTAAGTAATAATAGTCTATCGTGTATGGTGCATCGTGCGGTTAGAGTTCTAAAGTGACCAGCATCTCCAACGCTTCCTCGTGTTATCTAGAGTCTTAACCAGGCTGGGCCGACCACATGGCGCCTTCATCCGAGGAGATCTAGGCGAGGACCGAGGGACATGTACACTGGATTACCTACCCGACGACTGCTGAGCCCTATGCGGCTGGAATATATATTTGCTTTGGTACTGTGATTTGTGGAGCGGATAATCGCCGACGCCTGTGAGTGTTGGATTTACCCCCGAGAGGAGTCAAGTTGAGTCGGCGCTCAGAGAGACTGAGGTCGCCTAGCTTCTTCTTCATTGTGGAGCTACAGCCTACAAGAGAACCAAGGTGTATTCATCTGCGGATCAAGAGTCTACTGCACTGTCTTCTGTACTTGAAGTCTCCCTAGATATCGTTGACCAGACGGTCTACTACCGACGGCTCTCCTACCCCCCCTACCGGCTTACAACCGGGAGGACCCCTTCCAGAATATCCCGCTATATCATTAAGTGACCATAGATATAATTCCCTAAGAGCCAGGTTGTATACTTGCTTCCTGCGTAACCAGAGATTGGACATTCAGTGTTGATTTGCCTACGAGTACTCATTTGCCTTACAAGTGCATTCAAATCATAAATGTAATAGTAAATATCATATGTACCTTTTGCTATATTAAATATTTGATTATTACCTTTGTTTGGAACCGATTTCATTGTGGGAAAGTGTTCATCATATTTAGATATCGTGTACTGTATGGCCAGTAGTTAA
>NC_140169.1:103445819-103473319 GCF_963971535.1 Notolepis coatsorum | reverse complement strand
TACATTTGAACGAAACTTCATTGAATAGAGTTCTAGCAGATCTCTTTGAATTCCAACTGATTATTGGGACAGACATGGATGCTGGGCTTGTCTATTTATTAGATAAAGCCAGTAAGACAAACTCCGGTCCACAAGCTACTAAGGCATTGCAGCATGTTATGTCTGACTCTGATCTCAAAGATGCTTGGCGGTCTTATGAAGATACAAAATAAATCAAACAAATGAGCCTTTCGGACCATCATGCCTACTACTACTACTACTACTAGTGGGGATCTTAGGATCCAGTGGACGCAGCATGATCTTCATCCTCTTAGCAGTTGTGTGTATTGAGTTGTACTGTATTCTACCCATTCTGCAATCTGTTAATACAATTTTCAATCAATCAATCAATCAATCAATCAATCAATCAATCAATCAATCAATCAATCAATCAATCAATCAATCAATCAATCAATCAATCAATCAATCAATCAACATCTTACAGTAAAGGCATCATCTGATGTCCCCTCCCGTGCTGTTGTATCTGTTGATGCAGAAAAGGCACTAGAATGGTCCCATCTGTGGATAATTCTAAATTAGGGATGTCCGATATTATCGGCCTACCGATATTATCGGCCGATATCGGCATTAAAATGTGATATCGGAAAATATCGGTATCGGTTTTAAATTTTTTATTATTATAATTTTTTTTACATTTCTATAGAAATGATGTCCGATATTATCGGCCTACCGATATTATCGGCCAATATCGGCATTAAAATGTATCGGAAATTAAGAGTTGGACAATATCGGTATATCGGTATCGGTAAAAAAGCCAATATCGAGCATCCCTATTCTAAATACAATGGGAATAGGCACAAACTTCATTAGCATGATTAGAACACTCCATACAAATCCATCTGTGTCTGTAATTACAGGTAATATGCTCTACTCCCTTCTGGATTACAGGGAGCAGTAGGCAGGGTGTACCTCTGGCTCAGGCCACAAGGCAATCAAGACTGATAAAACCAATCATTTTGCACCTCAACAAATCACTCTTTATGCAGATGACCTACCTTTATTTTTTGAGGAGGTTATGCACTCTCTTCCAAACATTTGATGTATTATAAAGGATTTCAGTCATCTTTCTAGTTACAAAATAAATTGGACTAAGTCATCTATATACTCCTTCAGCTGCCAAAGATAAACGTGTTTATTGTGATGTACATATTGTTTCTCACTTTGGATATTTTGGGGTAGCTATATATTCTATACATAATATTTTACAATGGCATGCATATTTAGACAGTCAAGTTAGACGTGGTTATTTCTCATAACACACGTTCGTGATCCCAGAACCCGCCCACAACCGAATTACAATCACTCCGCCAGTTTGAGTTTTTAGAAATGAAACCAAGATGGCGGACAATAATCTTTACGAATGGATGTGTTGATAGCGTCATAACGACTCATTCAAAAACGATTCTGTCACGTGTAATGTGTTAGTTGCTTACACAATGTTGGATTCTGTAATTGGTTGGTCATGACTCATTGTGGAACAAAATATAAATCGCGGGAAGTCTGTTGTTAGATGCCATTTGTCAAAAGGACACTCATTTCACTGTTAATACAATTTTCAAGCAATCAATCAATCAATCAATCAATCAATCAATCCAATAACACACGCTCACTTCACTGTTAGAGGGCATGCTGTGAAGCAACTCGGAGGTGCATGCCATCTAAGAATGAAGTGAGCAGGGACGTGCACAGGACTTTAGAGGGGCAGGTGCTCAAAGGCTGAAAAGGGCACTATACCTGTGTGTGTTTCAACCGAGCGTGCTATGCGTGCAAGCCCAGTTTTTAAAGGCCCTTTTCGGGCTGGGAAGTCCCCTTTTTATGCTTTTTGGGGGGTTTTGGTGATCAAATATTGAATATTGAACTATAATAATCAGTGCAGGAGCTCACTTATCCTTGAAAGACACTTTTATGACTGACTTAAAAGGCCCATACATCTCCATAAATGTTCAGGGGGGAGGGAATAAGTGCTTACCCTACAGACCCCAAGAAGTGCTGTATATTCTGTATTGTTTAATATAAATGCATTTTTTATTCCAATCCCGATTTGTATTTGAGATTCCCAAATCCCATCGGACTTGACTTCTTCGTGTCCCTCAATGAGTGTAATACCAGCATTCAACTGTATGCGCCACAGCGGTTTCTATCATCATCATCATCACCACCCACGCTATGCATAAAATATAGAGAGGCACGCTGAGGAGGCCGTGCAAACTGCAATGGAATATGGGGCATCTCTCTCTCTTTACCTAATATTTTTATTCTATCCTGAAATTTTTCAGTTGGAAGGGCAGTCTATATGCGTAACGGCAAAAACATATATATATATATATATATATATATATATATATATATATTTTTTTTAATAAGGGCATTTTTTTATGAGGCTCAAAAAGGCAGGTGCTCAAGCACCCCTTGGGCTCTATGTGTGTATGTGCCTGGAAGTGAGCGTGTGTTATTGGAATGATTGATTGAAAATTGTATTAATGTCCGCCTTGTTTTGAACTGGTTATGCTTTGGCCCTCTTCGGTTATGCTTAGAGTTTATCTTTAGAGCAGGGCGATAGACCACCAGCCCTGATTCCAAACTCTAAGCATAACCAACTTCGAAAGAGGGCCAAAGCATAACCAGTTCGAAACAAGGCGGACATTAATAAAATGTTCAATCAATCAATCAATCATTCTAATAACACACGCTCACTTCATTCTTAGATGCTTCTATAGAAAGTAGGTAAAAAAAAAAAAAAGAGAGAGAGAGAGAAGTTGCCTCCCTATTCAAATTCTCTTATTTTTTTTTAACCAACTTTTTCTGCGGATGGTTTTGTGAATAAATCTCCATTATGCTTCAATTAATGTGTGTTTATTATATAGCAATAAGGTTGGATGAATTCGGCAATTGTATAAAGATGTAAGCACTGTCTATCTGTAATAACATTTTCAATCAATCAATCAAACCAATAACACACGCTCACTTCATTCTTGCCTTGAAACAGCGCACCTCCGAGCTGCTTCCACACGGAGGCAACTTCTCTTTTTTTTTGGAACTACTTTTTCTGCGGATGGTTTTGTCAATAAATCTTCAATTAATGTGTGTTTATTGTATAGCAATAAGGTTGGATGAATGCGCCAATTGTATAAAAGACATTACACCACACGCAGTCTAACGACCACCCCTAGGCATGCTCTAATTCTCATAACGCACAACTGCGTGTGGTGTAATGTCTTTCATCCAACGGTGGTCGTTAGACCCCCCTAGGCATGCTCTAATTCTCATAACGCACTCCTGCGCGTGATGTAATGCTTAACAATACAACCTTCAAAATAATAGAAGTAGATGGAGGAAGCTCCCTATATCTTTGTCAGGCAGAATATCTTTAGTTCAAATTAATTAAACTCCATTTACCACCTCCTCCCTGGTTACTGGGATAAAGTATATTGCATACTATTACAATACTTATGGAAAGGTAAAAGAGCTAGAATATAATTAATCCATCTTCCAAGAAAGAAAGAACCAGGTGGCCATTCTCTTCTACGTTTCTAATTATACTCCTAGTCCTTATATTTTCTCCCTTTGTTAAATTAGTCGTGCCCTGGGTAAACATTGAAAGAAATATGGTACCAGCAACTCCTCTAAATTGTATTGTTATGGTACCAGCAACTCCTCTAAATTGTATTGTGTTTACAGTACTCAACAAAATGGCATTCCCACACACCAATATTTCATGATATCACCCTTTTACTTCATCTCAATGGGCGGATAGTGGTATACTCTATCTTGGGGATATTGTATGGTAAGGGACTGAGATTATTTCAAGATCTAAGAGAATCAGGCGGCTGGGTGGCGCAGCGGACATTGTGCTCGTCACCAACGCAAGAGACACCGGGTTCGAATCCGGCTGTCGGCGTTGCCTCCGGCTTAGGCCGGCCGTCATACTAACTTAATTGGCAGTCGATGGGTGGTCATCTGGACGTTGTGGACAGCGACTCCTACAGGTCGGTTGGGGGACGCCTGCACAGCAGAGACAGGAAATGGCGGGGGTAGTGTGAGCCTCCCACACGTTACACCTCGCCAATGAGAGTCCGCGCTGGCAGGTGAAAAGATGTGACAGGCTGCCTCCTTGTGTATCGGAGGGGACACGTGATGCAAGGCTTCTATCCTCCCTACAACCGGCCAGTGGGGGGCATATGCGAGCAACGTTCAAGACAGGGGAGGGAATAATTGGCACAACGAAATTGGGATGGGAGAAAATAGAAAAAGAGGAGAAATAGTGGATAAAAAAAAGATATCTAAGAGAATCAAACAATCTACCAGGAAGTCAATTTTTCTTATATTTAAACTTAGATCCGCCATGTTGGCCCATGGAATATTCAACTCTCAGATCCACTGACAACTTTCATCAGAAAATAACTTTTTACTCCCAAAACGACATTTCTCTGTTATTTATAGTTCATTATTAGATAAATAACTATGTAAGAGATAATGTATAGCTACGAGGTCATTGTCGCAAAATAATTGACCGACACAGAGTTTAAAATACCGAGCCGCCTCGGCGAGGTGTTTTAAACGTCAGTGAAGGTCAATTATTTTGCGACAATGATCGAGTATAGCTATACATTATCCCGCTTATTACATGGCTAACTTACTAACAATATACCTAATTCATTTTACATCGACTCGCAACACTGGTTCTGGCTGCGTTCTGGCTCCGCTCGTCGCTCCGCCCCCTGTCATCGCCGGCAGCAGAACACCGGCAGTGTCTAATTGCACTGAAACAGTGTGTGTCAGTGGGCTTGATTGCGAACAGCTGCGCACAGCGGTCATTATTGTCCCACAGCGGTCATTATTGTCTGATAATGACCGCTGTCGGGGGGCTATTGACCAATCACAAGCAAGCATTTCGACGAATGTGAAAACGCCATGTAATAATGTGGAATAATATATTGATTCCCCAACTCTCATGTAAAGACACCCCCCCTTCCCTCCCCTTAATCCCCTATCCTGTGTTCCCCACCCCCCCACCCATTTGACCTATCAAATAGGACCTCCTCCCCCCCCTTTTCACTATATAGGGCTTCTCCCGACAGCATTCGGGATCTCTGCCTGGGTGATTTCAACTGACCACCTGAGGCGAGAGCCTCAGCCATTCTCTCTAACTACTATGTATATTTCTATCTGTCTGGTTAATAAACCTTGTTATTAACTGAACCTCGGTTGACTGAGAACATTCTTCAGGATATCCACAATATCCCACACTATCAACATTAGGGCTAATATAGAATTTATATTGGATTAAATGGTAATTGTAATATCCCACTATCCGATTCATCAAATGATTCACTTTAAATTCACACATAGGTTTCACTTGCCTCCCAAAAAGCCTCTCCAAACTATACATTCTGTTCATTAAAACATTTGGGGACATATCTCCACATGATGTGGGATTTCCCTCCTGTCAAAACATTCTGGAAGGATGTAACAATGTTCCTTTCAAAAGCAATCCTAATTCAATTGACCTGCTCCCCACAACTAATCAAACTAAAATGGAAGGAATCTCTGTCCGTCTGTATGCCCCCTGTCCCCTGTGTATTGTTGAAGATCCAAGAAAAGGCACAGCATGGTTTTAAATGATGTCCACTTGACATTGTTCATTAAAACATGATTTAAGATTGTGGTGTGCATATATTTTAGATGTGGTATGTAAAGGCGACTGTATGACGTCCCAATTACTGCATCTCACAATTTTATTGACTTAGCTTATATGGCGACTTTTATCTATAGATTTACGTGACATACACCAACTCACACATCCTGTTCACACCTCCTGCTCTGTCTGGGTGTGCGTGTGTGTATCGCTGTCTGTCTGTCATTATCACCTTTACACCTGGACATGGAAACACACACACACACGCACACACATGCACACACACACACACGCACACACACACATGCACACACACACACACACACACACACACACACACTCACACTCACACTCTCACACACACACACACACACACACACACACACACACACACACACACACACACACACACACACACACACACACACACACACACACACACACACACACACACACACACAACACACACACACACACACACACACACACACACACACACACACACACACACAATGACCATACCATGCCAAGGATCTTCTGAAATAACAATACAAGTTTTGCCTATTTTGTCATGTTGATACATATTGTTGTTATGACTTGCATTCTTGAAATGTCATCTCACCATGGTGATATTATGGAGGCTATTGTCACATATCACGGTTGAATTAAAACATTGTAACTCCAAATGTAATGTTTTATCTGAATTTAAAGCATGTGTGTGGTTCCTTTAGGGTCCAGTATGTGGCACGACCCAAGATGTCATTCAGAACCATGTACAACTTGATGAAAATCACTGGGTGTTAGTCTGAAAATAATGTCAAAGACTATTTTGAGATATGAGGTTTTGATCAGGCAACAGTGATATATTCAGCCAACACATATGAATTGAACAACGAATCTCTCGACGATTAGCCCTGAAATATATAGAACTGTGAGTAGGGGATATGTTATGTTAGTCAATGGAGTTAATGTTAATCTTGGACACTGATTTAGTGCTGAGCTGAGGATGATAAGCATTCATGTACACACACACACACACACACACACACACACACACACACACACACACACACACACACACACACACAACACGCACGCACACACACACACACACACGCACACACACACACACACACACACGCACGCACACACATGCAAGCACTCGTCACGTCTCAAAAGCAGATTTACGAGCATGTCTCCAGACACAGGAAAGCACGCTCGCCCCTCCTCACCCTCAGTGTGTGTGTGTGTGTGTGTGTGTGTGTGTGTGTGTGTGTGTGTGTGTGTGTGTGTGTGTGTGTGTGTGTGTGTGTGTGTGTGTGTGTGTGTGTGTGTGTGTGTGTGTGTGTGTGTGTGTGTGTGTTCATTATCTCTCCTTGGTCACATAGCTCAGAGACTTATGGGCACCTCCTCCTTACAGCTGCAACATGTCCAGTCTATATTATCACTTGGATAACTGGAGAATGAATGTGTAAATGAATACATGTCTTTGTCTCCATTTCCGTCCAGCTAGCATGCTTATATATATATTGGTGCTATATATAATATATAGCATGATATTGAGCATCCTTGCATTGCAGAACGTGTGTAAAACCCATCTACCCGCGTGTCAAGGCTGTAGTGACTGACACACACGTGTGAGGGTGTGAGGAAATAAACAGGCTGTGCGCCCAGTGGGAGTATGTGTGTGTGTGTGTGTGTGTGTGTGTGTGTGTGTGTGTGTGTGTGTGTGTGTGTGTGTGTGTGTGTGTGTGTGTGTGTGTGTGTGTGTGTGTGTGTGTGTGTGTGTGTGTGTGTGTGTGTGTGTGTGAGAGAGAGAGAGAGAGAGAGAGAGAGAGAGAGAGAGAGAGAGAGAGAGAGAGAGAGAGAGAGAGAGAGAGAAAGAGAGAGAGAGAGAGAGAGAGAGAGAGAGAGAGAGAGAGAGCGAGAGAGAGAGAGAGAGAGAGAGAGAGCCTGCATGTATGGTTACCGGATACCTACAATCTGATATATATCACTTTCCAAAGATGCATAGCCGCGATGTTTGTGTGGGTGTGTTGTGAGGGCTCTAACAGGAGGGGTTAGGAGGGGGGTTCACTAACATGACAGCTCAGGGAAACATGTTTTTCGGAGGGCCTGCGGTTGAAAAAAATACACACATATTTATATATATATCTACTGTACATCTCGTAGTGATATTCTCACAACTCAAGGAGTGAGGGTGAGAATATGTTCACTATGGTACAGAATAGACATGGGAATGGACTGTATGCTCACTATGGTACAGAATAGACATGGGAATGGACCGTATGCTCACTATGGTACAGAATAGACATGGGAATGGACCGTATGCTCACTATGGTACAGAATAGACATGGGAATGGACCATAATTATGCTCACTATGGTACAGAATAGACATGGGAATGGACCGTATGCTCACTATGGTACAGAATGGACAGTATGCTCACTATGCTGCTGACTCAACACAGTATTCTGTAAACTCACTGTATCCTGATATTGCAGCCCGGTCTTGCTTAAAATATGTAAATGAAGTACTATTCGACCACAGCAAAAAAGGTACATAATGTACATGTATGTTATAGCCATATATGTATTGTATTGCAAATGTAACATGTGTGCATATTTTACAACTAAGTATATATTTTACATATTCAAAATGTTTTAACTTTTTCAGAAAACTCTTAAGTTCCCCTGCTGGGGATTGAACCCTAACCTTAACACTAATTTGATGTCTTAACCATAACCGCGGCTAAGCGAATGTTAAAACGAACCTTAACTCTAACTATAATCATAGTTAGATAGCAATGAGAGCACTTGCCCGTGACTGCAATGGTTGTTGGTTCAACTCCTGGTTGCAGCATTTGTTTTGGACTTTTGCCAGTACAATATGTAAATATATTACTTATGGCTATAACATAACATACATTATGTACCTTTTTTTCTGTGGTCGATTTTTTACTTAATTTACGTTTTCTAATCAGACCATGTTGGACATTGAGAAACCTGAATATGATAGTTGATATTATTATTATCCAGGATAAATGTTATTTTCACCTATTTGTGGTATGGTGGCCTATAGAGGATTGACAACCTGGATATGAAGATGATACAACCTGACTCTAAGACCATAACAGGGAAATGAGCTTGCAGCCATAATACTGTGTGTCATGTAAAAGCCACTTGTTGGTTATTGGGATGGTAGATGGGCTTCCTGATGAGAGGAGGCATACTCTAACCTTCCTGATGAGAGAGGAGGCAAACTCTAATCTTCCTGATGAGAGAGGAGGTAGACTCTAACCTTCCTGATGAGAGAGGAGGTACAGACTCTAACCTTCCTGATGAGAGAGGAGGCAGACTCTAACCTTCCTGACGAGAGAGGAGGTAGACTCTAACCTTCCTGATGAGAGAGGAGGTAGACTCTAACCTTCCTGATGAGAGAGGAGGCAGACTCTAACCTTCCTGATGAGAGAGGAGGTAGACTCTAACCTTCCTGATGAGAGAGGAGGTAGACTCTAACCTTCCTGACGAGAGAGGAGGCAGACTCTAACCTTCCTGATGAGAGAGGAGGTAGACTCTAACCTTCCTGATGAGAGAGGAGGTAGACTCTAACCTTCCTGATGAGAGAGGAGGCAGACTCTAACCTTCCTGATGAGAGAGGAGGTACAGACTCTAACCTTCCTGACGAGAGAGGAGGCAGACTCTAACCTTCCTGATGAGAGAGGAGGTAGAGACTCTAACCTTCCTGATGAGAGAGGAGGCAGACTCTAACCTTCCTGATGAGAGAGGAGGCAGAATCTAACCTTCCTGACGAGAGAGGAGGCAGACTCTAACCTTCCTGATGAGAGAGGAGGTAGACTCTAACCTTCCTGATGAGAGAGGAGGTAGACTCTAACCTTCCTGATGAGAGAGGAGGTAGAGACTCTAACCTTCCTGATGAGAGAGGAGGCAGACTCTAACCTTCCTGATGAGAGAGGAGGTAGATTCTAACCTTCCTGATGAGAGAGGAGGCAGACTCTAACCTTCCTGACGAGAGAGGAGGCAGACTCTAACCTTCCTGATGAGAGAGGAGGTAGAGACTCTAACCTTCCTGATGAGAGAGGAGGCGGACTCTAACCTTCCTGATGAGAGAGGAGGTAGAGACTCTAACCTTCCTGGTGAGAGAGGAGGTAGAGACTCTAACCTTCCTGACGAGAGAGGAGGCAGACTCTAACCTTCCTGATGAGAGAGGAGGTAGACTCTAACCTTCCTGATGAGAGAGGAGGCAGACTCTAACCTTCCTGACGAGAGAGGAGGCAGACTCTAACCTTCCTGATGAGAGAGGAGGTAGAGACTCTAACCTTCCTGGTGAGAGAGGAGGTAGAGACTCTAACCTTCCTGACGAGAGAGGAGGCAAACTCTAACCTTCCTGATGAGAGAGGAGGTAGACTCTAACCTTCCTGATGAGAGAGGAGGCAGACTCTAACCTTCCTGATGAGAGAGGAGGTAGATTCTAACCTTCCTGATGAGAGAGGAGGCAGATTCTAACCTTCTTGATGAGAGAGGAGGCAGATTCTAACCTTCCTGATGAGAGAGGAGGTAGACTCTAACCTTCCTGATGAGAGAGGAGGTAGACTCTAACCTTCCTGACGAGAGAGGAGGCAGACTCTAACCTTCCTGACGAGAGAGGAGGCAGATTCTAACCTTCCTGATGAGAGAGGAGGTACAGACTCTAACCTTCCTGATGAGAGAGGAGGTAGACTCTAACCTTCCAGATGAGAGAGGAGGTAGACTCTAACCTTCCTGATGAGAGAGGAGGTAGACTCTAACCTTCCTGATGAGAGAGGAGGTACAGACTCTAACCTTCCTGATGAGAGAGGAGGTACAGACTCTAACCTTCCCGATGAGAGAGGAGGTACAGACTCTAACCTTCCTGACAAGAGAGGAGGCAGACTCTAACCTTCCTGACGAGAGAGGAGGCAGACTCTAACCTTCCTGATGAGAGAGGAGGTAGATTCTAACCTTCCTGATGAGAGAGGAGGCAGACTCTAACCTTCCTGACGAGAGAGGAGGTAGATTCTAACCTTCCTGATGAGAGAGGAGGCAGACTCTAACCTTCCTGATGAGAGAGGAGGTAGACTCTAACCTTCCTGACAAGAGAGGAGGCAGACTCTAACCTTCCTGACGAGAGAGGAGGTAGAGACTCTAACCTTCCTGATGAGAGAGGAGGTAGACTCTAACCTTCCAGATGAGAGAGGAGGCAGACTCTAACCTTCCTGATGAGAGAGGAGGTAGAGACTCTAACCTTCCTGACGAGAGAGGAGGTAGACTCTAACCTTCCAGATGAGAGAGGAGGTAGACTCTAACCTTCCTGACGAGAGAGGAGGTAGACTCTAACCTTCCTGACGAGAGAGGAGGTAGACTCTAACCTTCCTGATGAGAGAGGAGGTACAGACTCTAACCTTCCTGATGAGAGAGGAGGTAGATTCTAACCTTCCTGATGAGAGAGGAGGCAGACTCTAACCTTCCTGACGAGAGAGGAGGCAGACTCTAACCTTCCTGATGAGAGAGGAGGTAGAGACTCTAACCTTCCTGGTGAGAGAGGAGGTAGAGACTCTAACCTTCCTGACGAGAGAGGAGGCAAACTCTAACCTTCCTGATGAGAGAGGAGGTAGACTCTAACCTTCCTGATGAGAGAGGAGGCAGACTCTAACCTTCCTGATGAGAGAGGAGGTAGATTCTAACCTTCCTGATGAGAGAGGAGGCAGATTCTAACCTTCTTGATGAGAGAGGAGGCAGATTCTAACCTTCCTGATGAGAGAGGAGGTAGACTCTAACCTTCCTGATGAGAGAGGAGGTAGACTCTAACCTTCCTGACGAGAGAGGAGGCAGACTCTAACCTTCCTGACGAGAGAGGAGGCAGATTCTAACCTTCCTGATGAGAGAGGAGGTACAGACTCTAACCTTCCTGATGAGAGAGGAGGTAGACTCTAACCTTCCAGATGAGAGAGGAGGTAGACTCTAACCTTCCTGATGAGAGAGGAGGTAGACTCTAACCTTCCTGATGAGAGAGGAGGTACAGACTCTAACCTTCCTGATGAGAGAGGAGGTACAGACTCTAACCTTCCCGATGAGAGAGGAGGTACAGACTCTAACCTTCCTGACAAGAGAGGAGGCAGACTCTAACCTTCCTGACGAGAGAGGAGGCAGACTCTAACCTTCCTGATGAGAGAGGAGGTAGATTCTAACCTTCCTGATGAGAGAGGAGGCAGACTCTAACCTTCCTGACGAGAGAGGAGGTAGATTCTAACCTTCCTGATGAGAGAGGAGGCAGACTCTAACCTTCCTGATGAGAGAGGAGGTAGACTCTAACCTTCCTGACAAGAGAGGAGGCAGACTCTAACCTTCCTGACGAGAGAGGAGGTAGAGACTCTAACCTTCCTGATGAGAGAGGAGGTAGACTCTAACCTTCCAGATGAGAGAGGAGGCAGACTCTAACCTTCCTGATGAGAGAGGAGGTAGAGACTCTAACCTTCCTGACGAGAGAGGAGGTAGACTCTAACCTTCCAGATGAGAGAGGAGGTAGACTCTAACCTTCCTGACGAGAGAGGAGGTAGACTCTAACCTTCCTGACGAGAGAGGAGGTAGACTCTAACCTTCCTGATGAGAGAGGAGGTACAGACTCTAACCTTCCTGATGAGAGAGGAGGTAGATTCTAACCTTCCTGATGAGAGAGGAGGTAGACTCTAACCTTCCTGATGAGAGAGGAGGTAGACTCTAACCTTCCTGACAAGAGAGGAGGTAGACTCTAACCTTCCTGACGAGAGAGGAGGCAGACTCTAACCTTCGTGATGAGAGAGGAGGTAGACTCTAACCTTCCTGATGAGAGAGGAGGCAGACTCTAACCTTCCTGATGAGAGAGGAGGCAGACTCTAACCTTCGTGATGAGAGAGGAGGTAGACTCTAACCTTCCTGATGAGAGAGGAGGTAGACTCTAACCTTCCTGATGAGAGAGGAGGTACAGACTCTAACCTTCCTGATGAGAGAGGAGGTAGACTCTAACCTTCCAGATGAGAGAGGAGGTAGACTCTAACCTTCCTGATGAGAGAGGAGGTAGACTCTAACCTTCCTGATGAGAGAGGAGGTACAGACTCTAACCTTCCTGATGAGAGAGGAGGTACAGACTCTAACCTTCCCGATGAGAGAGGAGGTACAGACTCTAACCTTCCTGACAAGAGAGGAGGCAGACTCTAACCTTCCTGACGAGAGAGGAGGCAGACTCTAACCTTCCTGATGAGAGAGGAGGTAGATTCTAACCTTCCTGATGAGAGAGGAGGCAGACTCTAACCTTCCTGACGAGAGCGGAGGTAGATTCTAACCTTCCTGATGAGAGAGGAGGCAGACTCTAACCTTCCTGATGAGAGAGGAGGTAGACTCTAACCTTCCTGACAAGAGAGGAGGCAGACTCTAACCTTCCTGACGAGAGAGGAGGTAGAGACTCTAACCTTCCTGATGAGAGAGGAGGTAGACTCTAACCTTCCAGATGAGAGAGGAGGCAGACTCTAACCTTCCTGATGAGAGAGGAGGTAGAGACTCTAACCTTCCTGACGAGAGAGGAGGTAGACTCTAACCTTCCAGATGAGAGAGGAGGTAGACTCTAACCTTCCTGACGAGAGAGGAGGTAGACTCTAACCTTCCTGACGAGAGAGGAGGTAGACTCTAACCTTCCTGATGAGAGAGGAGGTACAGACTCTAACCTTCCTGATGAGAGAGGAGGTCGATTCTAACCTTCCTGATGAGAGAGGAGGTAGACTCTAACCTTCCTGATGAGAGAGGAGGTAGACTCTAACCTTCCTGACAAGAGAGGAGGTAGACTCTAACCTTCCTGACGAGAGAGGAGGCAGACTCTAACCTTCGTGATGAGAGAGGAGGTAGACTCTAACCTTCCTGATGAGAGAGGAGGCAGACTCTAACCTTCCTGATGAGAGAGGAGGCAGACTCTAACCTTCGTGATGAGAGAGGAGGTATACTCTAACCTTCCTGATGAGAGAGGAGGTAGACTCTAACCTTCCTGATGAGAGAGGAGGTACAGACTCTAACCTTCCTGATGAGAGAGGAGGTAGACTCTAACCTTCCTGACGAGAGAGGAGGCAGACTCTAACCTTCCAGATGAGAGAGGAGGCAGACTCTAACCTTCCTGACGAGAGAGGAGGTGCATGATACATCAGACTGGTGCATCTGGGTACTTGGGCTCTACTCACTATCACGCCTATATACCTGTACTATTGGGGGGTGAAATAATCTCACCGAGTCCCCATAGATCGATATTGTACTTGTATATTATAAAAACTTCGCAGAACACTCACATTTATTTAAACGTTTGTTTTGTTAGTGCATCAAGTTAAGTCAGGCAATTATGGAGGTCATTCGCGCTATTGTCAAAATTTATGTTTGATCCATCTTCAGGCTTGCCTCTTCAGTCTTCCTCTATGGTATTTCCCCATTCAGCTGCAGGAGATTTCCCCATTTCCCTACCTGGACATTTAATATTATGCTTATGAATCTATGAATGACCGAACATTAAGAGGTCATTATTACAAACACAGACTAGTCCTTGTGTACTCTCCCCACAAGTCGCTCCGCCAAAAAGAGGTGTGGCGATCACAGCGCAGTGCTGATGACACGATGGTCTGGTCTGACGTACTGTGTACCTGCATTATGCCCTTAACCACAATACTGAGAGGTTACTGGTGTGAGTGGGAGGACTGGGTAGAGGGTCTGTGGTGGGGGGAGGGGGGGGGGGGTCATTACAGGCACCCAGAGAGCAGGACAGATGGTTAGACACTGGCCTGAGTTACACAGCAAAAGGCTGTAAAATCTCTATGGGAAAACCATGTGTGTGACACGCATACGCACGCACGCACACACACACACACACACACACACACACACACACACACACACACACACACACACACACACACACACACACACACACACACACACACACACACACACACACACACACACACACACACACACACACACACACACACACACACACACGCGCACGCATGCATGGCACACACCTTTGCCATGTGTGGTGGGAGGAAAGGTTTCCGAGGGCAAAGGGAGAAACAGACATTTAGAAAACGAATGGGACAGTTTGGGATCAATCACACGCACTAAGCACTTCCACAGCATGATGGGCTGTGAGATGAAAGGGCCTCCACGGAGTCCAGTCCCATTCTTAACGGTATACGCTCACACACACACAGACCGCCGAGACTAGTTCTGTCCCGCTTTACAGTTTTGGACCGTTGGGACTTGAGCAATACAACTATAGCAAAACTTACGTTTGTGTCCCTACTGTTCACAAAAACGGGACCATCTCTAAACGGAACTTATTCAACATCAGTAGATAATTCATAACGGCCTGTTTTATATTCAACATCAGTAGAGAATTCATAACGGCCTGTTTTATATTCAACATCAGTAGAGAATTCATAACGGCCTGTTTTATATTCAACATCAGTAGAGAATTCATAACGGCCGGTTTTATATTCAACACCAGTAGAGAATTCATACGGGTCTGTTTTATATTCAACATCAGTAGAGAATTCATAAGGGTCTGTTTTATATTCAACATCAGTAGAGAATTCATAACGGCCTGATTTATATTCAACATCAGTAGAGAATTCATAACGGCCTGTTTTATATTCGACATCAGTAGAGAATTCATAAGGGTCTGTTTTATATTCAACATCAGTAGAGAATTCATAAGGGTCTGTTTTATATTCAACATCAGTAGAGAATTGACTAGTGAATGTCTCACTTGAAGACTTCTCTCTCACTTCTGTCCTCTCTGTCTCACTCTGTCTCTCTGTCTCACTCTGTCTCTGTCTCACTCTGTCTCTCTGTCTCACTCTGTCTCTCTGTCTCACTCTGTCTCTCTGTCTCTCTGCTCTCTCTCCTGTCTCTCTGTCTCACTCTGTCTCTCTGTCTCACTCTGTCTCTCACTCTGTCTCTTCACACTCTGTCTCTCTGTCTCACTCTGTCTCCTCTGTCTCACACTCACTCCACCTCTGTCTCTCTGTCTCACTCTGTCTCTCTGTCTCACTCTGTCCGGCTCCTTCCTTCTATCTGAATGTACAGTTAAGGCCCTCTGGGTGAACGTGCAGAGAGCCAGTCAACATGGAAGTCTCCCACTACCACCAGTTCTTAGTGAAATACTGAAACGTGAACTGATACAATATAGCACCATACTATAAATCTAATGACAGATCCTTCCTTGCACTTTATGATCGGTTTCAAAGGAGAAAAAAAAGAATAATCCCCTTCAGGGGGCACAGCGGTACTGGAGCAGTCATTGTCCAATAAAAATGGCGCTTTTATGATGGTTACATCTTGAAATATCTCCCCTCGGTCATGAAGTGATCCCCCTGAGACAAGAGATATTTTGGTGTCGCTTCCAGGTGGAAAAACCCAGTGGTTCAAATCGGTTTTGTGGCGCGTAACATCTCAGCAACCAAAGTGACAAAAGCCAGATCGAATACATCCTGGTTCACACCCCTACACAGCTCTCTCTCTCTCTCTCTCTCTCTCTCCTCTCTCTCTCTCTCTCTCTCTCTCTCTCTCTCTCTCTCTCTCTCTCTCTCTCTCTCTCTTCTCTCTCTCTCTCTCTCTCTCTCTCTCTCTCTCTCTCTCTCTCTCTCTCTCTCTCTCCTCTCTCTCTCTCTCTCTCTCTCTCCTCTCTCTCTCTCTCTCCTCGTCAAATCCTAAAAAGGAGCATAACTGCAAGACAACGTCAACAAACGTCTCGCCCCGGCGCCCCCTGTCAGCACCTCAGGATCCGGGTGACACATCAGAGGCAAGGCAAGGCCACAGACAGGCGCCAAGGACCCAGCTAATCTGTTCACACATCTCTATGACTCTCTCTCTCTCTCTCTCTCTCTCTCTCTCTCTCTCTCTCTCTCTCTCTCTCTCTCTCTCTCTCTCTCTCTCTCTCTCTCTCTCTCTCTCTCTCTCTCTTATAAACTCACCCATATGCGTCTACACTTACAGATGGTTGCATTGGGGCGAGTCTATCTGAGGGAGGATCTGTTGGGAGACCACGAGGAGAGATGGGAGAGGCAAAGAGGTGCATTTTCTTTCTTTATCAACAAGTTACTGTGTGTTGGTCAACGTCAACCTCCATACTTGTTCTGCGATTTGCAGACATAAGCGGTGTGTGTGTGTGTGTGTGTGTGTGTGTGTGTGTGTCTGTGTGTGTGTGTGTGTGTGTGTGTGTCTGTGTGTGTGTCTGTGTGTGTGTCTGTGTATGTGTGTGTATGTATGTGTGTGTATGTGTGTGTGTGTGTGTGTGTGTGTGTGTGTGTGTGTGTGTGTGTGTGTGTGTGTAGTGTGTGTGTGTGTGTGTGTGTGTGTGTGTGTGTGTGTGTGTGTGTGTGTGTGTGTGTGTGTGAGTGATGCAGGTTGCATTAGTGACAAGATGTATGTACTAGTGATGTTAGGAAACACTCCCCTCTCTGATGTGGGGATCATATCAGTAATCTGACTCACAGGGTTACCCTCAGGTCAAAAGAAAACTTCTGTTAAATTCACTTCTTGTCATAATCACGGCGAGAGCCTTCCTCATCCCTTCTCCTTCCACACCATCACGGCGAGAGCCTTCCTCACCCCTCATCCTTCTACACCCTTATATGGGCAGCATCCGACCCCAGCATTCCCACGCTGCCAGAGGGACATCAATCAGCGCGGCTGTGAGGGATTCCCTCATCAACAAACCCCTACATCAGCCCACGGATCCTGCTCTCCCTCGTCGCAGTGTTAACCTAACAACCTAGGTACGACGACGCACACTAGCCTTGCTACCCTGTCGTTGTTTCCTACCTTGTCCTAATCCTTGTTCTCCCTGTGCCCAGGACCACCGCTCCCGAGCTACGCCGTCTCCCGAGACACCACCCGCCTGGACGCTCCTGCGCTGCACGAGGAGTGCACCTGCTCGCATCTATTAAAACCCACCTAAAACGCTCCATTCTCTCTCCTCCTGTGTTCTGCTATTGGGCTCCGCCACTGCTGCCCTAACAGGACACTGCGACCAAATGACGAGTTCAGCATCACAGAATTCCGGAGAATGGAGAGAGTTCCAGAGAGAGTTCCAGACCATCGCCAACGGACACGCCACTCTGGTAAACCAACACACACGCTCACTAGAGGAGACCACTGCCCAACTTCGCACTCTCACGCTCAGCTCTGCGGAGCGAGACAACCGATGTAACCGCTTTGATGCATACATCTCTGCCCAGCCAACCCCACCTGTTGCGCCCCCGTACAGAGAGCCCCATGTCCCCGCACCAGAACGCTACGATGGGGACGTCTCTAAATGTCGTGCCTTTATTTTTCAATGTTCACTAGTATTCAGTGATAAGTGATAAATCTAAAATCGCTTACCTGTCGGGTCTGCTCAAGGGTCCTGCGTTAGAATGGGCACCAGCTCTGCACTTCAGTCAGTCCTCCCTCTGCAATTCATTCTCCGCCTACATCGCCGACATGCAAAAGTTCTTCGACCACCCTCCCGGGGGCTCGGATGTTTCTGCTGGCTTGTTCGCCATCCGCCAAGGAAACCGCAGCGTGAGCGAATATTCTATTGAATTCCGTATCCTAGCAGCGGGCTCCGGGTGGAATGACATTCTGTTAAGAGGGGCATTCCGTCAAGGCCTCAGCGACATTCTAAAACACGAGTTGGCGTCCAAAGAAAGACCGAACTCCCTGGACGAGCTATTTGATTTAGCCAGGGAACTGGACACACGTCTTCGCGAGCGCCGCCGCGAAAAGACTAGCGGCACCCGCCCTCCGTTGTCCAATTCATCTCGCTCTCCTCCCCCCAGGCGCGCTTCTCGCGTCAAGCACAACCCCTCTGAGCCAATGGAACTTGACCAGTCTCATCTTCATCCCAACGAACGCCTCCACAGGCTCAAAACGGGGGCATGTATTTACTGCTGTCAGCTCGGTCACTTCCTCGATTCATGCCCGCTTCGCCCAAACAGCGGGTCTCTGCAGTAATGCTGGGCGCATGTTCGAGCCTAAATTATGTACCCAGCTCCGGTCCCAATATGCAATTCAGTGCCACGCTGTGTTGGAATGGCCAGTCGCTTCCCCTGTCCGCGCTGGTTGATTCAGGCGCTGGCGAAAACCTCATTGACGCTGGCGTCGTGTCCTGCTTCCGTATTGCTACCGACACTTTGCCTATCCCCCGCGACGCCCACGGTCTAAATGGGAGGCTACTCTCACGGATAACTCGCCACACCAAGCCACTCCGCCTGCTGCTCTCAGGGAATCACAACGAGGTTATTCATTTTCACGTCACTAATTCCCCCCATAATCCTATTGTACTCGGCATGCCCTGGTTGAAGTTACACAACCCAGTGATAAACTGGCCAATTGGTTCGTTCATGAGCTGGAGCGCTCACTGCCACGCTACCTGCCTACAGTCCGCTCTGCCACCACTGGAGGTCGCTGGTTCTCACGTTCCCAACTAACTCATTGACCTTTCCGCTATCCCTCCAATTTATCATGATCTAGAGGCTGTTTTTAGTAAACAGCATGCTCTCTCCTTGCCACCCCATCGCCTGTATGACTGTGCCATTGACCTGCTCCCGGGAGCCCCGCTCCCCGCTAGTCGCCTGTTCAATCTCTCGCGCCCGGAGAGGGAGTCCATGGAGAAATACTTCCACGAGTCCCTGGCCTCTGGCATTATCACCCCCTCCTCCTCTCCTGTCGGCGCTGGTTTCTTTTTTGTTTCCAATAAGGATGGCTCCCTTCGCCCCTGTATTGACTACCGTGGCCTCAACAACATCACGGTAAAGAACAAGTACCCCCTGCCATTAATTAACTCTGCTTTTGACCCCCTGCAAGGTGCCACCATTTTTACGAAGCTGGACCTCAGGAATGCCTATCACCTCGTCCGTGTCCGGGAGGGGGACGAATGGAAGACAGCCTTTAAGACCCCGCTCGGTCACTTCGAGTACAAGGTAATGCCCTTTGGGCTGACCAACGCCCCTGCTGTCTTCCAGGCCCTTGTCAATGACGTTCTCCGTGATGTCCTTAACCGCTCTGTTTTTGTTTATTTGGATGACATTCTGATTTTTTCCCGCTCTATGGAGGAGCACGTCCAGCATGTCCGCCGGGTCCTCCAACGCCTGCTGGAGAACAAGTTGTTTGTGAAGGCGGGGAAGTGTGAGTTCCACGTCTCCTCCATCGGGTTCCTCGGCTACATAATAGAGGGCGGCCAGATCCGGGCGGACCCGAGAAAATCAAGGCAGTGTCAGACTGGCCCAGACCCACCAACGTCAAGCAGCTCCAACGCTTCCTGGGATTTGCTAACTTCTATCAGCGTTTCATCAGGGACTACAGTCGGGTCGCTGCACCCCTCACCCAACTCACTTCGCCCTCCGTGCCCTTCGTCTGGTCCGCTAAGGTGGACTCCGCCTTCTCCGAGCTGCGTAGGTGCTTCACCTCTGCGCCCATCCTCGTCCAGCTGGACACGTCCCGCCAGTTCGTGGTGGAGGTGGACGCCTCGAGTACCGGGGTGGGGGCGGTACTACCTGCGCCTTCTTCTCTCGCCGCCTGACCACGGCGGAGGTCAACTATGATATTGGGAACCTGGAGTTCCTGGCAGTCAAGCTGGCCTTGGAGGAATGGAGGCACTGGCTGGAGGGCTCAGAGATCCCCTTACTGGTCTGTACGGACCATAACAACCTCGCCTACATCCAGACGGCCAAGCGCCTGAACTCCTGCCAGGCCCGCTGGGCGCTGTTCTTCGGCCGGATCAATTTCACCTTGACCTACAGGCCAGGCTCCAAGAACATTAAGCCGGACGCCCTCTCCCGGCAGTTTGTCCCCAAAGAGGGCCCCTCACACCCTGACACCAACCTCCCCTCCTCCTGCTTGGTGGCTTCCGCCACCTGGGAGATCCAGGCCGTCGTCCGAGAGGCCCAGCGCGCCCAGCCTGATCCAGGTAATGGCCCACCTAACCGGCTTTTTGTCCCCGACCTTGTCCACTCCCAGGTGCTCCAGTGGATCCACGCCTCCCGGTTCGCCTGTCATCCCGTGGTCGACCGTAACCTGTCCCTACTGAAGCGGCACTTCTGGTGGGTCTCCATGAGGGAAGACACCCGCACCTTCATCCTTGCCTGCACCGTCTGTGCTCGTGGGAAGGCTTCCCACTGACCACCTGCCGGGCTCCTCCGTCCGCTGCCTGTTTCTGGCCGGCCCTGGTCACACATCGCCCTGGACTTCGTCACCGGTCTGCCTCCCTCACACGGTAACACAGTCATTCTCACCATTGTCGATTGGTTCTCGAAGGCCGTTTACTTTGTCGCTCTCCCCAAACTTCCCTCTGATTCAGAGACTGCGGACCTGATGGTGATCCACGTCTTCTGCCTCCACGGGATCCCGGTGGACATCGTCTCCGACAGAGGGCCTCAGTTCATCTCCCAGGTCTGGAAGGCCTTCTGCCGAGCCCTGGGGGCCACGGTCAGCCTCTCCTCCGGATACCACCCGCAGACCAATGGCCAGTCGGAGAGGGCCAACCAGGACCTGGGGTCCGCCCTCCGCTGAGTCACAACCCGGGACTCCTCTGGCTGGAGCGCCTTCCTGCCATGGATCGAGTACACCCACAACTCCTTGTCCTACGCTGCCACAGGTCAGTCTCCCTTCGAGTCTTCTCTGGGCTACCAGCCTCCACTGTTCCCTACCCAGGAGGAGGAGATCTCAGTTCCCTCGGTGCAGGCGCACCTTCACCGCTGCAGGAGGATATGGGAGGACACCAGGGCCGCGCTGCTCCGCTCCGCTGACCAGAATCGCCGCTTCGCCGACTGCCACCGGCCCCCGACTATCAACCAGGTCAGGTGATTTGGCTCTCGTCTCGGGACCTGCCTCTAAAATCAGTTTCCCGGAAACTCACCCCCCGTTTTGTTGGCCCTTACAAAATTCTGTCTGTCATTAACCCCCCTCCACTGATCATAGACGACCATCCTGTCTACACCGTCCGGCAGTTACTGGACGTGCATCGTCGCGGTCGCGGCTTCCAGTACCTGGTGGACTGGGAGGGCTATGGCCCGGAGGAGCGCAGCTGGGTCTCCCGCCAGATGGTCCTGTGTCCTGAGCTCATCCGGGACTTCCATCGGGCCAACCCTGGCAAGCCTGGAGGGTCGCCAGGAGGCGCCCATAGAGGGGGGGTCCTGTCATAATCACGGCGAGAGCCTTCCTCACCCCTCCTCCTTCCACACCATCATGATGAGAGCCTTCCTCACCCCTCATCCTTCCACACCCTTATATGGGCAGCATCCGACCCCAGCATTCCCACGCTGCCAGAGGGGCATCAATCAGCATGGCTGTGAGGGATTCCCTCATCAACAAACCCCTACATCAGCCCACGGATCCTGCTCTCCCTCATCGCAGTGTTAACCTAACAACCTAGGTACGACAACGCACACTAGCCTTGCTACCCTGTCCTTGTTTCCTACCTTGTCCTAATCCTTGTTCTCCCTGTGCCCAGGACCACCGCTCCCGAGCTACGCCGTCTCCCAAGACACCACCCGCCTGGACGCTCCTGTGCTGCACGAGGAGTGCACCTGCTCGCATCTATTTGCACATTCCTGTACTGTCATACCTGTCTGCTTGGTGCCCACATTAAAACCCACCTAAAACGCTCCATTCTCTCTCCTCCTGTGTTCTGCTATTGGGCTCCGCCACTGCTGCCCTAACACTTCTAAAGCCCCAATCCAAATGTGTATGTGACATTTGTGTATGGGTGATATTGACGCAAATTATTGAAGAGGTTGAGTTGTAAATGGAAAATAAGCATTTTGGAACTTTATTATCCTATCAAAATATAGATCAGATGTATTTATTTTTACAAACATTACCAATAAATAAATAATAATAATAAGGAATAAAAACCATAACAAATCTTTACCATCTAGTGTTGATCCTTGTATCAAGAGCTCAAATGAAGAATGAAAACATTATCTCCATTTAATTTTTTGGGGCTAATCATTTGTTTGTGTTTGGTTCCCAGATTGGGCCTTTAAAACCCCAGTTTTACCCACTGATAAAGAGGGTGTAAGAAAATGTTTACGGTTTTAACAGTCTTAATCCCAACTTTTGCCCACAGGTTATGGTGTGGATTGACACTTATATGTCTGGTGACCCCATTTGCTGCCTGTCTGAATTGTCCCAGTTTGCTAACAACCGGGCCAGATCTCTGACCACGGGACCACGTAAGCTAATGACATTGCATCAACTACACTACTAGTAAGTATTGCATACCATTTAATGTCCACAATTCAGAACGATCCTTTTAATTGATGAGGAAAACACAGATTCAGAGTTGGTGTCTATCATCTGTCTCCTCTTCTGTATCCAGCTTTCAGTGAGGTGAGAGGAGAGAAGATGGAAGGAAAGAAGAGAGACAGGGGACAAAAGTTAAACGAGGAAAGCTAAAAATTACAGAGGAGAGGAGAGGAGAGGAGAAGGAGGGAGGGAGGGAGGGAGGGAGAGAAAACGGTTGCAGAACAGACCGGAGTGCCCTTGTGCCAGGCATGGTGTGTTTAAGATCCCTCCCCCCCATATTTTTTTTGGGATCAGGCATGTCCAACCGTCAGCGGCCTCATCTGAGAGCGCTCCGTTCCCACGACTACGCTCCGCCGGAGAGGCTGCTAGGAAGGATACGGTATTCCGACACAAATGTAGCATGAGCCCCCTTCGCCCTGACGGACAGGACGGGATGGGAGTGTGAGTGTCTGTGTGTGTGTGTGTGTGTGTGTGTGTGTGTGTGTGTGTGTGTGTGTGTGTGTGTGTGTGTGTGTGTGTGTGTGTGTCTGTCTGTGTCTGTGTGCATGTGTGATATCATCTCCCAGTACAACTATTACCCACACCTTTTCTTCCGGCTTAGTCCAACCAAATAAACACACCATACACACACGAATGCATGCACACACACGCACACACACATACACACACACACACACACACACACACACACACACACACACACACAAGCGGAGGCCTTGTGTCTGTAATTGAAATAAAACGGAGTGTGAGCAGAGGTTATGACCTGGTGGTTGCAGAGATGCTCTATTAAACCTGCTGAAGAGAAAGAGTTACAGTCCCTCTCCTCTTTCTCCTCTCTCTCTCTCTCTCTCTCTCTCTCTCTCTCTCTCTCTCTCTCTCTCTCTCTCTCTCTCTCTCTCTCTCTCTCTCTCTCTCTCTCTCTCTCTCTCTCTTCTCTCTCTCTCTCTCTCTCTCTCTCTCTCTCTCTCTCTCTCTCTCTCTCTCTCTCTCTCTCTCTCTCTCTCTCTCTCTCTCTCTCTCTCCCTCTTTCTTTATCACATTCCCACCATCTCTCACCATATAATACCTCCATGTTTCTCTGCCCCATTATCCCTGTATACACAGCCGTACTGAAATGCCTCACGCTCTTTCACCATTCTCTCACGAACACAACCGACACTACGCGACTCTGCATCTGCAAAAATCCTTCAGTAATGTGGTCAACTTTATGGAATACCAACACAAACACGTCCTTTTTGTCTTCTTGACAGCGGCAGAAAATTACATCTCAATTTCCCCACACGTCCCCCGATGAGATAATTATCTGGATATTGAGAGTGCTTTTGGGGATCTTTGGACTGTCATCGCGCTCTCCCTCAAAGGGTTTAATGTAAGAGCTGTGGCCAACATGATCCGCAGTGAAAGCCACAGCTCACTCAGTAGTGGTGCTAATGTTGAGGCTTTTGGACAGAATTGATATTTGCCAAGCATACGATAGGAAAATAAGATAGAAGACTGAATAAGTGTTAAAGGAATAGTTTGTATTTTTGGACAGTGGTATGAAATAGTTGCTAGTAGTATAGTTAGCAATGCCATTAGCTTAACTCTGCATCCTGTGGTTGGAGTCTGAACAAGAATGTTCCGACAGGCAGCAAACAGGTAGCAAACCACAAAGAGCATTGTCTTGAGCTACACTTCATGTTAGAAGACGGCCCAGTGAGAAGTAAAACGTTATGCTGGGACTGGTTCCAACACATCACGTTGTTCTGAAGCTTAAAGGAACACGCCAACTCTTTGGGGAAATTTGCTTATTTGCCATCTACCCTGGAGTTAGACAAGCAGATAACCTTTTCTTCTCTGTGCTGCATTAGGCTTCGGAACAGCCGCACTGTTAGCCTAGCTTAGCGTCATTCACTGGAAGTAGGTGTGCCAGTGTAGCCTAGTTCCAACAGTCACGAAATACACTCCAAATACAACTCCAAAACGTTCCTGTAAACATGTTGTGACCTGTGTATTTACCAATGTGGATTTGATTTTTTTAAAATTAGACATTTTCTTTTTCTAAGCTGATATACTCGGATTTTTTTTGCCAAACCACTGCTGCCTGGGCATCACCTCAAAGCCCTGTTGTTTTTTGAAAAACAGGGTAGATTATTAAAAAAAAGAATTGTAGATACAGTACTGAATTTTGCCATCCGGACACATGCAATATGAAATATGAATATAGAATATCAGCCCTATAAATTATCTTATTATGGCCAAGTCATACATCTATGGATCGGCCCAAATCGCCTCTTTCTATTTTTACCGGATTGCGATTTTTTTTTGCTAGATGTTCACAGAAAGGTAAAGAAACAATATACATTGTATTTTATGGCAATAACGTTGAGGTTTGTTCGATCCATGAGATATAATAAACAATCTTTGTAAAATAAAAATGGTTAGGCTTCCTATGTCTGCGGCTGGTGTGAGCTGGGTAGTGTAGTTTTATGAAATGTCGACGTCCATCAGAAGCCCTGGGTCTCCTCTTTCTTAGGACTAAAACAATGTCATGATAGCGTCATGTCCTCGCGTCTAAATCATCCGGTTTCCGATGCAATGCGCAGAGATTTTTATAAGCTCATATTTCGCTAATAACACTTAACAAACAAACTTAACAAACCTACCAAACGTAGTTCTGAAAATATACACTTTGACTGCTGTTTTGATAGGGTTAGGGTCTTTACTCTCTCTTATTTGAAAAAGAAACACAACTCACTTAATACGTACTGTATTGATCTATTTCTGACGTGAAATAATCTCGCCTGGTACCGGGCCCATCGGGCTTAAGAGGTTAAACCTTTGCAACTAAAGTACTAGCACGTATTTCATACCACATAAAGTCCGAAAATCCGAACTATCCCCATAACCCTTAAAGGGGGATTCTAGAGTAGATTCTAGAGAGAAGATCACATCATTTCTACGGGCTGCTCAATTGGATGTTTTTCTACTTGCTCCCCTTTCCTCACGCCTAAGACAGCGCCCACTCCACACCTATACCTGCTCACCTAGAGCCTGTGTTTCATCATGTTCTATTTAGCTGGGGGGGGGGGGGGGGGCAGTGGTTTGGGAGGTAGAGCGGTCGTCTGGTAATCTAGAAGGTTCCCAGTTCGATTCCGGCTTGTCCCGGGTAACATGTCCTTGAACAAGACACTTAACCCCTCACTGCTCTGATGAGCTGATCGGCACCGTGCATGGTCGCCTCCGCCCGTTGGTGTGTGAATGTGAGGCGTGAGTTGTAAAGCGCTTTGGATGAAAGCTTCTATATAAATCCAATCCATTTACCATTTCCATCCATTTGTCATTCAACTCTTGTGGAGGAAGAAGTCATTGTCTACCAGACTTCCACAGTCTGGACTCTAAACGTGCGACTACTCAATTCCCACATCTTGTAGACTACTTTTCCAATTCAACGGCATGGAACATTTTCTCGTGGCTTCTTTTGCGGCAAAGTATAAATCTCAGAGTGTTAGTGTTTCCATTATTTTGACCCTATCCTATATCCTATATCCCCCCCCACACACACACACACACACGTGCGCGCGCACACACACATCCTCTGTTCCGGTACCCACACTCCAAGCCACCCACCATGGTCCATTTCCAAGCAGGAACCACACCGATGTCATCATGCCCCCAAGTCGACGTGCACTCTTTCCTTCTCTCTCTCTCTCTCACTTTCCTTTCCCTCTGTTCCTTGCTTCATCTCCTTACTCCTCTCTCTCTCTCTCTCTCTCTCTCTCTCTCTCTCTCTCTCTCTCTCTCTCTCTCTCTCTCTCTCTCTCTCTCTCTCTCTCTCTCTCTCTCTCTCTCTCTCGTTTGTTTTCTCTTAGTGCTAATCTAAATTCCTTGTGAACACCTTCTATCACGCCTGATGATCCATGGAAAACTGCCCCCCCCCCCCCCCCCCCGCACAGACCGTTTCATCACTTCCCCATCACATACACATACTCACACACACACTACACATATATGTCCATGCACATACGCACACATTAGCATGTCCCTAGCCTTGACCTTTGACTTCATCTCCATAATTCCATGGTGTTGGGATCCCACACACACTGGCCTCTGAGCGCTAACAGATAAATCCACTGGACTTTCACCAGATAAACACAGTGGAGTGTTCAGTGCATGTGTGTGTGTGTGTGTGTGTGTGTGTGTGTCTGTGTGTGTGTATCTGTGTGTGTGTGTGTGTCTGTGTGTGTGTCTGTGTGTGTGTATGTGTACGTGCGTGTGTGTGTGTGTGTGTGTGTGCGTGCGTGCATGCATGCATGTGTGTGTGTGTGTCTGTGTGTGTGTGTGTGTGTCTGTGTCCTATTCATTTAATTAATTGAACAAGGAAGTTCAAAAGTGCTTCACAAGAAAAGAAACATGAAGACCCCTCCCCTAGAAGACCCTCCCTGCTACACGCCACACATATCTCTGTAAACAACTAATTTATTCAAGTGA
>NC_140169.1:103435875-103443375 GCF_963971535.1 Notolepis coatsorum | reverse complement strand
TTGGTATCGTGAAGCACAGTCACGAAGGGCTGGGGTGAGTAGCGTGCTATGGGTTAAACTCACTCTCACATCCTCAAAAGACGCATAGACACGGTACAAAGAAGTGAATTCACCTCTTGGTATAGCGGCCTGTGTTGTTGCCTGCGGCGTGGGAGACCGGGGTTCAAAACTCCCTTGGGCATCGAAGTTTGAGGTGACATTGTCACAACCGTTACATATATATATATTAGAGCTGGGCCGTTAACGCGTTAACGTGCTGCGTTAACGCTATACTAGTATCGCGCGATAATATAATTAACGCATTAATCTAAAAAAAAAAAAAAAAAAAAAAAATCACACCTGGGAGCTGCCCAGTACAACCACAGTTGACACCATTGGCCACTGAGCAACTCCACTGGAGCAGTTGATTCAAGCCATGTCACATAGTTCAAGTTTGAAATTATTCTTTCTGTTTTGCTCCTGAGAGTGTGCTAGATACTGTACTGTACTGGTAATATTATTTATTTGTGTTAACTTCTGAATAAAACAACTTATTAAACACAAGTACATCTTATTGAACATTATTTTGATATTTCATTACCAATTATCATAGCAAAACAGCTTTTTCAAACAGTCTGTAATGCATTTTGGAAACGGGAGATGGGCTCATGGTGTAATGGGCCACCTGGCCTGAGAAACATAAGGAGGAAAGAAAAAGTAAGGACTTACTTCTGGTCATTATTTGGGTAGAACACACATATTTTGAATGCCTTCGGCAGGTTTTTTTTAATTTTTTTTAGACATTTTAATCTAGATTAATCTAGATTAAATCCAGGATTGCAGATAGATTAATCTAGATTAAAAAAAATAATCTATGCCCACCTCTAATATATATATATATATTAGGGATACATGGGTTGACTTGAGCATGAACATACTAGCTAGCTACCACGATTTGAACATGTGCCAGTTACTGTCTGTCAGTTGATTTGTTAGTAGGCTACATAACTTCTACATAAACACTAACCTCACTAACATTAGTCAGTTGATTTGTTAGTAGGCTACATAACTCTACATAAACACTAACCTCACTAACATTAGTCGGTTGATTTGTTAATAGGCTACATAACTTCTACATAAACACTATAACCTCACTAACATTAATCAGTTAATTTGTTAGTAGGCTACATAACTTCTACATAAACACTAACCGCACTAACATTAATCAGTTGATTTGTTAGTAGGCTACATAACTTCTACATAAACACTAACCGCACTAACATTAATCAGTTGATTTGTTAGTATAGGCTACATAACTTCTACATAAACACTAACCGCACTAACATTAATCAGTTGATTTGTTAGTATAGGCTACATAACTTCTACATAAACACTAACCGCACTAACATTAATCAATTGATTTGTTAGTATAGGCTACATAACTTCTACATAAACACTAACCGCACTAACATTAATCAGTTGATTTGTTAGTATAGGCTACATAACTTCTACATAAACACTAACCGCACTAACATTAATCAATTGATTTGTTAGTAGGCTATATAACTTCTACATAAACACTAACCTCACTAACATTAGTCGGTTGATTTGTTAGTAGGCTACATAACTTCTACATAAACACTAACCTCACTAACATTAGTCGGTTGATTTGTTAGTAGGCTACATAACTTCTACATGAACACTAACCTCACTAACATTAATCAGTTGATTTGTTAGTAGGCTACATAACTTCTACATAAACACTAACCTCACTAACATTAGTCGGTTGATTTGTTAGTAGGCTACATAACTTCTACATAAACACTAACCTCACTAACATTAGTCGGTTGATTTGTTAGTAGGCTACATAACTTCTACATGAACACTAACCTCACTAACATTAGTCGGTTGATTTGTTAGTAGGCTACATAACTTCTACATGAACACTAACCTCACCGGGCCTCACCATCGGCCTCTCTTTTTTATTATAGAGTCTATTTTAGAGCTGTTCTCCCTGAATGACTGTAGATCCACCGCGGTGCTGCTAATTTCAGACACGGGGAAAGGAGATGCTAAATATAACAAACACAGAACCGTTTCAGACCCACCGGATGCTTTGCCCGCTCTGCACATAAACTTCTAACACCATCTTCAAACACATAACACACATGGACATTATGCACACAGTCAAGTGGGTTCACAGACGCACAGTTCACACACAGACGTGCGCGTGCACAAGCATAAACGCAAACAAAGTGGACGTAGATGCCATGCGGTAAACATAGACGCTCTATATGCAAGGCTATAAAGTGTTCGCTGCGAGGCAAGGCTCTTAGAAAACCTTTTTTTTTGGCGAAAGGTCAGAAACGAACAGACACAGCCGAAAATCCTCAAGATGTACCTACAGGCTATGGCCGGGGTTGTGTAGCAAAACATAGATGTTCTATATGTGCCTTATCCTATAAAGGATGGAGGTCTGAGAAAGACATTTATAGACTGGAGGTCTGGCGTGTCATTATCAAGTTCAAACAGCAGTGTTTATTTTAAATAACACGTCCTGTGTGTAGACTGTTGCTAACTGGGGCATGGTGTATAGATCAAAGACATTTATCCCACTACCTACACACACACAGTCACACACGCACACCACATACACACACACATACATAGACACACACACACACACACACACACACACACACACATACATACACACACACACATCCACGTGGAGTGGAGCGGCTAAGTGCTTATTTTCGTCAGAAACTTTCAGTTGATGATACAAGCCTGAAAATTGGCATGAGCAGTCTTCATGGGTCACTTGACAAGAAAACTGTCCCAGTCATTTGAAATTTCAAGATGGCGGCCATTTTCCAAGATGGCCGACACCTTAGTGGAGCAAGTTATATAATGGTTTATTTGGTGATACAAGCATTCAAATTGGCATGAGCAGTCTCTGTTTCAAGTTTCTTTAATAGTTGTCATACAGAAGTACAGAATACTTTTATACAAAATGCTTCTTACTGTTTAGCTCCAGAGACTGTGTTAGACAAGATAAGTATGAAATAAAATAGTATAGCATGTAAAATAGAAGTAAAAATAGAGGTCACAGTGTTCAGTATAGACATATGTACAATGTTCGATGCAGAATAGAAGTAACTGAGCTACCATACAATATACAATATACTATGCAATGTACTAATATACAATACTATATAGTGCAGAGCAGAAATGGGATGAGGTACAATTTAGGTACAATTTACAGTAAGGTGTACGAGTTGTAGTGCAAATCCTTTACCAATAAATATAAAGTGTAAAGTGTGTTTAGGTGTTCTAAAGTGTGTAAAGTGGGTGCTGCAGTGAGTTGTTTGTTTAAAGTGAGTGTGTGCGTGTGGGTGTGTGTGCTGTGTGCATATGATGGTTGTTGCATAGTGTTTATTGTTCGTTGAGCAGCCTGATGGCCTGGGGATAGAAGCTTCTTCTGAGTCTTTCTGTGCTCGCCTTAAGACTCCGGTATCGCTTGCCTGACCGCAGCAGTTCAAAGAGGCAGTTGTTCGGGTGGCTGGAGTCCTTGATGATTCTCTTAGCCTTCCCCCTGCACCGCTTGTTGTAAATGTTCTGGAGGGTGGAAAGCCCCCCTCCAATTGTGCGTTCGGCTGAACGTGTCACTCTTTGTAGTCTGCTACGGTCTTGTGCAGTGCTATTCCCAAACCAGGAGGTGATGTTGCCAGTCAGGATGCTCTCGATTGTACATGAGTAGAAGTTCCTAAGGATCTTCTGACTGACTTGGAACTTCCTTAGGCGCCTGAGGAAGTAGAGGCGTTGTCGTGCCTTCTTCACAACACTGTCAATGTGTGTGGTCCATGTCAAGTCCTCGGATATGTGGGCTCCGAGGTACTTGAAACTGTTCACTCTCTCAACCGGTGCCCCGTCGATGCTGAGGGGGCTGTAGTCCTTGACCCCCGACCTCCTGAAGTCCACAATCATCTCTTTTGTTTTGCTGACGTTCAGGGAGAGGCAGTTCTCCTGACACCACTGTGACAGATTCTCTACCTCTTCCAGGTAGGCCCTCTCGTCGTTGGCAGAGATCAGGCCCACCACTACTGTGTCATCAGCAAATTTGATGATTGTGTTGTTGTTCCGCTGTGCCACGCAGTCATGTGTAATAATAATAATGCAGGACCTGTTGCAGAGGTCTTTATTCGGCATGCAACGACACTCAATGTTTTAGCGGTACACACAGCGGTTAGTTATTTTTATTTTTTTTAACACACACACCGGAACACACACGCATGCATTGTCTCTTTAGAATCGCCGATGCGATTCGTCTCTGCGATTAACCCATCCCGTCGTCCTTCCCCCCCAAGGGCAGCCGGGAGCAGACAGGCGTCAACGTGAGCCGCGCCAGGGGACCAATCCAAGTGCTCCTGTCCGTCTTCGTCAAGGATGCCACAGCGTTAGCGATCTGTTGTTGTGCATGTTTTTCCATTGGGTTTATCTTATCGGGGGGGAAACCCTTGGGAGCACGGGGAGAACATGCAAACTCCACACAGAAAGGCCTGGGAGATACCCCACCTGGGTACCTGGCATCATGGAAACCTGGTCCCCAAGCGGGAATCGAACCCTGGACCTTCTTGCTGTGAGGCGACAGTGTTAACCACTACACCACCGTGCCGCCGTGTGTACAGGGAGTAGAGAAGGGGGCTCAGAACACAGCCCTGGGGGGCCCCTATGTTGAGCGTGATGGATGAGGAGGTGCAGTTGCCTGCTCTTACCACCTGGGGTCTGCCCGTCAGGAAGTCCAAGACCCACTGGCAGAGGTCATAGTTCAAGCCCAGGTCCCTGAGCTTGGCTATGAGTTTGGAGGGGACTATGGTATTGAATGCTGAGCTGTAGTCAATGAACAGCATTCTCACATAGTTCCCCTGCCTCTTGTCCAGGTGTGATGCTGCTGTGTGCAGCACATGGGCTATGGCATCCTCCGTGGATCTGTTAGGGCGGTATGCAAATTGCAGGGGGTCCAGGTTGATGGGGAGGGAGGAACAGATGTAGCCCTTCACTAGCTTCTCAAAGCACTTCATGGCTATGGAGGTGAGGGCTACAGGGCGGTAGTCGTTGAGGCAAGCGGGCGTAGATTTTTTGGGTACAGGGATGATGGTGGACTTCTTCAGACAGGTGGGGATGACAGCCTGTTCTAAGGACAGGTTAAAGATGTCAGTGAATACCGGGGCCAGTTGGTCGGCACAGACTTTTAGGACGCGGCCGGGGATGCCGTCCGGTCCTGCTGCCTTTCACTTTTTTAAAGGTCCGCCTCACCTCATGCTCTGTTACCCTGTGGGTCACTTGACAATAAGCCACCTACAGTTACTTGAAATATCAAGATGGCGGCTATTTTTCTGGATGACTGCTGCCCACCATGTGGATCTTTAAATGATACATTTTCTCATAGAAATGTATTGGGTCGGGGGCTCCAGTAGCTCACCGCATATCTCGGCGCTATTTCTGCGTCGGGGAAAACCGTGCTGCGTCACGGATCTGGTGGACTCCGAGTTCGATTCCCGGACCCGCCGTCATTTGCCAGAATGTCTTCCCCTGATCTATATCCCGTTTCACCCTGTATCTGTCGGTCATGCTTGACCAGAAAAGCGATAAACGCTAAAACATAAAGTTTAAAAAAAAAAAAAATGTATTGGGTTCCTCAAAAGGCTCTGTCAAAAGAGGTTGTTTGACTGTGTTTTGTCTGACTCCTCGCCCACAACCTGTCCAGTTTGGTAAAACCAGGAGTCAGGAGTTGCCTCCCACCGGCATAGCTCAAATGTGACTTGATATCTACACCATGTTAAATATTGCAGATGAACTGAACAAGCGTTGGTGGAACAGATTATTCAACAAATCCCTCATGGAATTTGTTGTCAAACTTTGTCTTGTGATTAATAATATTTTACCTTTATTTTACCAGGTAGTCACTTGAGAATATATATTTTTTTAAGATTCTATGAGGGAAAAAAACTGAAGTGGCTGGGAGTGTTTTCCTGTCAAGCAACCCTTGACTGCTGCTGCTCATACCAATGTTCATGCTTGTATCACCATAATAAACCATTATATCACTTAACACATTGGACGCCAGAGGTCGCTGTGGGCGTATGGCCGTTTGTGCCAGCGCTCTAATGCAATGGGGGTAGATGCCGGTGTTTGTAGTGCTAAAACTATATTAAATAATATAGCTATGGATCTAATAACAACGTCGATTGTCAGTGAGTTTCTTCTGGTCAACATGCAAAAAACAGACAAACTTAAACAAACTTTTTTCATCCATACATTTCCGTTTTATACCGTGGTGAATATGAGTATAGTTTTAGAGTGATCCTGTAGAGTGCGCAACGACCAGGAAGGGGATTGGGAATTGGCATAACGACTAACATTGGGATAAGAGAAAATAAACGGATAAAGGAGGGGGAAAAAAATAATACAAAAAAAAATAATAATAAACTACCCTCCCACACAGGGCATTTTGGGGTAGAACACATAGTAGACTACTACAAAAACCTAGGGGTCCACAAAGACGACTTCAAACTTAAAATGGTAACAACAGATGAGGTACTCAAAAAACTGAGCGCCCTCCAGCCTAACAAGGCCACTGGCCATGACAACATCCCCTCCAAATTCCTCAGAGACCCCAGGAACAAAGGAATCATCAGGCGGCGAGGGAAGAGAGCTGGAATCCGGAACAGACTGAGAACCAGGCGACACCGAACGCCACTACCCAGTATATTGCTAGCCAATGTACAATCAATTGACAACAAACTAGACGACATCCGAGCAAGGATTAAATTCCAGAGAGACGTTAGAGACTGCAATGTTCTCTGCTTCATTGAAACGTGGCTGTCGCCAGAAACCCCAGATCACGCCATCCAACCGGCCGATCACTTCTTCATTCACCGCAAGGATAGAACAGCAGAATCCGGCAAACAGCGTGGAGGAGGTATCGCCTTCATGTTGAACAACAATTGGAGCGATCCAGCCAACGTGAAGGAATTATCGAACCACTGCTGCCCCAACCTGGAATATATAACCATCAAGTGTCGACCTTTCTTCCTCCCGAGGGAGTTAACGGCGATCATTCTGGTCGGAGTGTATATTCCACCGCAAGCCAGCAATAGTGCCGTGCTCTCCAGGCTCCACGACGAGGTAAACAAACTCCAAGCAGCGAACGTTAACGCCGCCATTGTAGTAGTGGGTGATTTCAATAGCGCCAATCTGAGAAAGGTTTTGCCTGACTTCTATCAGCATGTGACGGGTCCTACTAATCACCCCAAAGTACCAGAAAATACCAGAAACTACCCCAAAATACCCCAACGTATACCCCAAAATACCAGAAACGACCCCAAAATACCAGAAAATACCAGAAACTACCCCAAAATACCCCAAAGTATACCCCAAAATACCAGAAACTACCCAAAAATACCCCAAAAAACCAGAAACTACCCCAAAATACCCCAAAGTATACCCCAAAATACCAGA
>NC_140169.1:103410875-103433375 GCF_963971535.1 Notolepis coatsorum | reverse complement strand
GAGAGAGAGAGAGAAGAAGGGAGAGAGAGGGAGGGAGGGAGAGAGAAAGATGGATAGAGAGAGAGAGAGAGAGAGAGGGGGGGGGAGATGGAGAGAGAGAGAAGGGGGAGAGAGGGAGATGGAGAGAGAGAAGGGGGATAGAGGGAGATTGAGAGAGAGAAGGGGGAGAGAGAGGAAGAGAGAGAAGAAGGGAGAGAGAGGGATGGAGGGAGAGAGAAAGATGGATAGAGAGAGAGAGGGAGAAGAGGGGGAGAAGGAGCTATTTATATAGCTCTTTTATCCAAAGCGCTTTACAATTTATGCCTCACATTCACTCACACACCGACGGCGGAGGCAACCATGCCAGGTGCCAATCTGCTCACCAGGAGGAGCAGGGCTTAAGTGTCTTGCTCAAGGACACTCGGACACGCCGCCGGGAGGAGCCGGAATCGAACTGGGAATCTTCTGATTAACCAGACGAGCGCTCGGCTCTACCTCCTGAGCCCTCTACGTTTTTTATGTCTCACTCTTTGTCTCACTAAACCTTTACTGCGTTAATCCCTTCCTGGATGCAGCCAGAGTACAGAGTGCCTCAGTCACTACAGCCATAATGTGGAGACATACACACACACACACACACACACACGCACACTCGCACACACACACACACACACACGCACACACACACACACACGCATACTATTACACACTATTACACTATTACACTATTACACACTATTACACTATTACACACTATTACACTATTACACACTATTACACTATTACACACTATTACACAAAATTACACTATTATACTATTACACACTATTACACTATTACACACTATTACACTATTACACACTATTACACTATTACACACTATTACACTATTACACTATTACACACTATTACACTATTACACTATTACACTATTACACACTATTACACTATTACACTATTACACTATTACACACTATTACACACTATTACACTATTACACTAGCACACTATTACACACTATTACACACTATTACACTATTACACTATTACACACTATTACACTATTACACTATTACACACTATTACACTATTACACACTATTACACTATTACACTATTACACACTATTACACTATTACACTATTACACACTATTACACACTATTACACTATTACACTATTACACACTATTACACGTTTACACACTATTACACACCATTACACTATTACACACTATTACACTATTACACTATTACATGTTTACACACTATTACACACTATTACACTATTACACACTATTATACTATTACACACTATTACAATATTACACACTATTACACTATTACACACTATTACACTATTACACTATTACACACTATTACACTATTACACACTATTACACTATTACACACTATCACACTATTACACTATTACACACTATTACACTATTACACACTATTACCACTATTACACTATTACACTATTACACACTATTTGGGGTACTTTGGGGTATTTTGGGGTATTTTCTGTTATTTTCTGGTACTTTGGGGTATACTTTGGGGTATTTTGGGGTATTTTCTGGTACTTTGGGGTATACTTTGGGGTATTTTGGGGTACTTTGGGGTATTTTGGGGTATTTTCTGGTATTTTCTGGTACTTTGGGGTATTTTAGGGTATTTTGGGGTAGTTTCTGGTATTTTGGGGTATACTTTGGGGTATTTTGGGGTAGTTTCTGGTATTTTCTGGTATTTTCTGGTATTTTGGGGTATTTTGGGGTAGTTTCTGGTATTTTCTGGTATTTTCTGGTACTTTGTGGTGATTAGTAGGACCCCATGTGACTTGTAACACCAGAGGCGGTAACATTTTAGACCACTGTTACACGCAATTCAAGGGTGGATACAAGTCTCAGGCTGCTAGTGGCTTTGGGAAATCTGATCATGCGGCCATATTGCTTTCTCCAAAGTACAAACAAAAAATCAAGAGCACACCGGTAGTCTCGCGAGAGGTGCAGAAATGGGATGTGGCGTCAGAGGAGACGCTCCAAGCTGCGCTTGAATGCACAGACTGGAGCGTGTTCCGCGACACAGATAACATTAATGTCTACACGGAGACAGTGCTGGACTTTGTTCGTACTTTGGTGGAAGAAACAATCCCCACTACCACAATTAAAGTTTACCCAAATCAAAAACCCTGGGTAGACAAATCTGTCCGTGAAGCTCTGAAAGCGCGCACCAAAGCATACAACGACGGCCTGGTGGCAGGCAACATGAATGACCACAAGGTGGCGTGATACAACGTAAGGAGGACAGTAATAGAGGCAAAACGGCGCTACAGGGATAAAATTGAACTCCAGTTTGAACAGGCTGACTCCAGAGCTATGTGGCAGGGGCTCAAAACGATGACAGACTACAAAGGCACCTCCCTCAAACTGAACAGTGACATCTCCTTAGCAAATGACCTCAATACCTTCTATGCGAGGTTTGATGCTGGTAATAACAACACAAGCCCACAAGCCACGGCAATGGGGGGGGGGGGGGGGGGGTCTGCTGCTGATGGAGACTCAGTGTTCAGGGTAACAGAGCATGAGGTGAGGCGGACCTTTAAAAAAGTGAATATCAGGAAGGCAGCAGGACCGGACGGCATCCCCGGCCGCGTCCTAAAAGTCTGTGCCGACCAACTGGCCCCGGTATTCACTGACATATTTAACCTGTCCTTAGAACAGGCTGTCATCCCCACCTGCCTGAAGAAGTCCACTATTATCCCTGTACCCAAAAAATCCAAGCCTGCTTGCCTCAACGACTACCGCCCTGTAGCTCTCACCTCCATAGCCATGAAGTGCTTTGAGAAGCTAGTAAAGGGCTACATCTGCTCCTCCCTCCCCATCAACATGGACCCCCTGCAATTTGCATACCGCCCCAACAGGTCCACGGAGGACGCCATAGCCCATGTGATGCACACAGCAGCATCACACCTGGACAAGAGGAAGGGGAACTATGTGAGAATGCTATTCATCGACTACAGCTCGGCATTCAATACCATAGTCCCCTCCAAACTCATAGCCAAGCTCAGGGACCTGGGCTTGAACTATGACCTCTGCCAGTGGGTCTTGGACTTCCTGACGGGCAGACCCCAGGTGGTGAGAGCAGGCAACTGCACCTCCTCATCCATCACCCTCAACATAGGGGCCCCCCAGGGCTGTGTTCTGAGTCCCCTCCTCTACTCCCTGTACACACACGACTGTGTGGCTCAGCGAAGTAGCAACACAATCATCAAATTTGCTGACGACACAGTGGTGGTGGGCCTGATCTCTGCAAACGACGAGAGGGCCTACCTGGAAGAGGTCAAGGTCCTGGCGGGATGGTGCCAGGAAAACAGCCTCTCCCTGAACGTCAGCAAAACAAAGGAGATGATTGTGGACTTCAGGAGGTCGGGGGTCAAGGACTACAGCCCCCTCAGCATCGACGGGGCACCGGTTGAGAGAGTGAACAGCTTTAAGTACCTCGGAGCCTACATATCCGAGGACTTGACATGGACCACACACATTGACAGTGTTGTGAAGAAGGCACGACAACGCCTCTACTTCCTCAGGCGCCTAAGGAAGTTCCAAGTCAGTCAGAAGATCCTGAAGAACTTCTACTCATGTACAATAGAGAGCATCCTGACTGGCAACATCACCTCCTGGTTTGGGAATAGCACTGCACAAGACCGAAGCAGACTACAAAGAGTGACACGTTCAGCCGAACGCACAATTGGAGGGGGGCTCCCCACCCTCCAGAACATTTACAACAAGCGGTGCAGCGGCAAGGCTAAGAGAATCATTAAGGACTCCAGTCACCCGAACAACTGCCTCTTTGAACTGCTGCGGTCAGGCAAGCGATACCGGAGTCTCAAGGCGAGCACAGAAAGACTCAGAAGAAGCTTCTATCCCCAGGCCATCAGGCTGCTCAACGAACAATGAACACTACACAACAACCATCAAATGCACATAGCACACACATCCACACGCACACACTCACTTTAAACAAACACACTGTAGCACCCACTCCCCACACTTTATATTTATTGATAAAGGATTTGCACTACAACTCGTACACCTTACTGTAAATTGTACCTAAATTGTACCTCATCCCATTTCTGCTTTGCACTATATAGTATTGTATATTAGTACACTGCATAGTATTGTATATTATATGGTAACTCAGTTACGTCTATTCTGCATCGAACATTGTACATATGTCTATACTGAACACTGTGACCTCATTTTCTACTTCTAATTTACATGCTATACTATGTTATTTGATACTTATCTTGCCTAGCACAGTCTCTGGAGCGTAACAGTAAGAAGCATTTTGTATAAACGTATTCTGTACTTCTGTATGACAACTATTAAAGAAACTTGAAACTTGAGACTCAGCAGCCACCATCACCCCAGTCATCACACACATAATAAACCTCTCCATAAAACAGGGACACGTCCCCAAGGACTTCAAAATTGCGAGAGCGACCCCCCTGCACAAAAAAGGCAGCAAATTAGACCCAGGCAACTACCGCCCTGTTTCTATTCAAATCAAATCAAATCAAATTTATTTATAAGGCCCAACAACACACGTTAATGTCCCCATGGGCCGTACATGTCTTCTTTAAACAAGTCAAGAAGAAAACATAAAAATAAGTCAAGAACAGAACAAGGACACCATAAGGTCCAACACATTTAAAATAAATGCAAATAAATGAATGAATGCAAGCACTCCCAGACATACCCCACGCGAAGGTAAGGAAAAACTCACTAAAACCTAACAATAGGTGTTACGGACGGTGTCCTTATGTATGTATATAGAGGGAGTAATGTATCTTATGTTGTATATATAGGCATGTTTTGTTTGTTGTTGTCTTGTCTCCCTCTTGTGTCTACATATCCCACTCTCAGGTTCCCAGTTGCAGCAGCAGCTGGTCAATCAGCAACTCACCCCGGTGCAGCGGCAGCTGAGACTCGTTCTGCAATCAACATCCACTCTCCCTTCATATACCCTTTTTGTTTCAGTGTTAGTTGGCTCCCTGGTTCGTTTGGTCTGTGTGTTGTGGTAACTATTCTTGGTCTGTGTGAGGGAGCTCTTTGTGTGTTCTGGTAATAGATCTGTTGAAGGCTCTGGCACTTTGTGCTGTTAGTTTAGGAGGTGTGTTTAGTGTTGTGTATCTTTATTATATAAACTGTATCTTTAGTGTTGTATCTTTGGTGTAGAGCTGGTGGCAGAGCTCTGGTTCATTAGAATTGTTCTTTAGTGGAATCATAGTAACTTTTGGTGTTCATTATCTTTTGTGTACATTTCTGCTTTGTTCCTAACCCGTGTATATTTATTCCTCGTCACCCAGCCTATGGTGATTGTTTTTCTTGTGTATTAATCTTTTGTTTCGCACACAGGGACATTGAGGGCAGGAAGATACCCTGGGTCTACATTCTGCATCACGTAGGAGAACTACTGTTAAAGACACCAGCTTTAGAGTGAGCACCACCTCCTGTACTTTGGGGCGTCCGCGCCTGTAAAGGGGGGGGGGGTGGGTTTTTGTTTCCTTTTGATATTATTTGGTGCTCACTGGTAGGTCCTCTTTGCTCTCTGTGTTTCTGATCCTCATTTGTGAAATAAATATTATTATTTATTTCAATCTGTCTCTGGCGTTTTGTGTCACTGCACTCTCACCTACCCTGTCTGTGGCCTTGTGTTGCGTCTCCCCACGGGGGTACGTAACAATAGGTAAAAATGCTCCACAGGCAGTGTGGAGGAGAGAAACCTTAGAAGGGCCATTCAAGGGGGGATCTCCCTTCTTAGATATCGGTGATAGTAGTGTTGCAGACGGACAGTGGGTAAGCATGCACTCAAGTGTGTAGTGAAACACAGATGAGTGCATGCAATAGCAACTGAACATTTTGAAAGATTAAAGATAGAGCTGATAGCGATAGCAACTGAACATTTTGAAAGATTGAAGATAGAGCTGATAGCGAATCTATTTGAGGCACAGGGGCGGCGCAGAGAGGGTCGCGTCCTCCCCGTCTTAATCACGGGACATTCAACACTCCGGTCATTGCTCAGGGACAGCCGGAGACAGGGAGATAGGGGGCGGCGCAGAGAGGGTCGCAAACTCCCCGACATCATCGCGGGACGTCCGGCACTCCAGTCACCACTACGAGACCTTCGTAGACAGGGGGGCACGCAGAGGGGGTTGCAACCTCCCGGCCTTCATCACGGGACGTCCGACACTCCGGTCAGCACTCCAGGACGGCAACTCACAGGGGGACAGGGAGGCGGGACAGGCGTTAGACAGCTCATGTGATTGTAGTGGGCGGACATAGCAATAGATACAAGTGGTAAGCATATATGTGAATGGAGTAAATATATGAAGTAAGCATATTATGTGAATAGAATAGAAGTACTTAACTCAGCAATGAAACCGCGTTGACTGTTAATCTGTTAACAGTCTGTTAATACTGTTAATCAGTTGACAGGACCACGGACAGACGACGGTAGATAACTGATAACTATTCTTACCTCCATCTCGAAAGTCATGGAAAAAATTGTCTATGAACAGGTCGAAAAGCACCTTGCGGAAAAAAATCGAATCTACGAATTCCAATCTGGCTTCAGAACATCCCACTCCACTGACACATGCCTTCTCTATTTGAACGACCACATCAAACAAGAGGTGGACGCGGGCAAATACTGTGGCATGGTCATGCTGGACCTACAAAAGGCCTTCGACACTGTCAATGGTATGGTATGGTATGGTATTTATTTTAGACAACAAAACATATACAGATCATTACATCACATATTTTCTTTTGTCAAGGAGAGGAACAAAAAGCCAATGACTTATTTACATCGTTGTCCTTGGAAGTCAAGGATGCTTGAAAAAACAACACATACAACTCATTACAGAAAATCATTCACAATTATTACATTTGCATAGCAATAATGGCACAACCCTTAATTAATATCAACATGTACATTTGTTGAAACATGTTACTCTAGCCTTGAGTCTGTGTGTCTCTGAAGCACCCCGAGGGGAGGGGTTGGTGGGGTGGGAGGGAGGACGGAGAGAGATTCCGGCTTTGACTGATTACAGTTGCCATCAGCTAGTACCGGAGGGGGAGGTTATTATGACTACTAATCAATCACTCCATTCTGATTGACAAGCTAAAAGCAATTGGTTTTGATAGTCTATCAGTGAGCTGGATGCAATCCAACTAGATTCTTGTACCGGATCTCCTCTCTGGTAAACAAGAATACCCTGAAGACTCTGGCAGGAGCACTCATTCAAGGGTACTACGACTATGCTTGCACCTCATGATGGTACCAAAGCACCTCAAAGGCGCTAAAAACAAAATTACAAACATCACAAAACAAACTGGTCAGACTACTGCTTGACCTTACTCCTAGAACCCACCTCACCCCTGCCCACTTTGACAACATAGGATGGCTTAGAGTAGATGACAGAGTACAGCAACTTGCAATGGGCCTGGTCTACAAGATACACTACACGACTAAGGTACCCATGTACATGTCAAAATATTTCCAAAAGGTCAGTGAATACCACGACCACAACACCAGAGGGAGCTCCACAAATCATGTTAAACCCAGATTCGACTCAAACAAGGGACTAAACACGTTTCGCAATTATGCCACATCAATGTGGAACACCCTACCCACAGCTGTAAAGGAATGTGAATCACTACCCACTTTCAAAACCACTCTCAAAGAGCACCTACGAGAGACTGCAATTCGAAACTGGCCCCTGTAAATGTCCTAACGCAACCCCCTCCAATGTACAATAAATGTCCTATTAAACCCAATAATACACAAGACCCTCTTCTCGGGACCAAGTAAGGTTTTGTCGATAATCCAATGTACAGTTACCCCCCCCCCCACCCCGCCTACCCAACACCCCCACCCCACCCCACCCCAACCCACCCCACCCCACCACCTCCAATGTACAGTTTTCCCCCCCACCCCACCTACCAACCTCCTACCTACCAACCTCCTCCAATGTACAGTTTCTTCGTCAAATGTATATACTCTCTTTTTTAGACTCTTCTTGTATCACAAACAGTACTGTATTTGTAAATCTGGTATGTTGTGGCGATAAGAAAGTAGTGAGCCAGAGTACTTTACTTATCCTGCACATAGCATTTACAATAACAAGAACCTGTCACCCGGAACCGGAAGTGGCATTTAACCTTTCCCCTAACCAGTACAACCCACACTCTTAAAGGCACAAGCCCACCTTGGTGAATGTCTCTTAATATAGGTCACCACACAGCCCCCCCCCCAGAATTCACCAAAACAAAAACTGCAACTAATTAATAGCCAGTGATCAGTCCATCAATGAACAGATTACCGCATGAAATAGTCAACGTGGAGGGGGACGGATCAAGCGGCCGAACCGACTGCGCTTAACCAGAGGGGGATTAAGGGAGAGAAGTGGGACCAGCGGCCGGGCCACGGAAGGGGCCAAGGCCGGAACAGAGGACGGGGCAGGGGTCTGAGCCGAAACCGGGGGGCACCCCCGCCGCGGGGGTAGGGCCAACTGAACTGGTTCGTCCTTGTCCAAGTGGGCAGGCTTAAGATGGTCTATAGTGACCCGCTCCGGCCTGCCCCCCATGTCCACAACAAAGTTTTTAGTGCCTGTCTCCAGGACACGGAAAGGCCCATCATAAGGGGGCTGCAGCGGGGTCCGATGGCTGTCGTGCCGGATGAACACATATTTGGCCAATGGCAGGTCCCTGGGGATGTAGGACTGGGGAAGGCAGTGGCGGGATGTTGGAATGGGAATAAGGGCATCGACAACACCCCGGGACACTGTTCGATGGGAGGCGACGGACCAGAAAGCTGTGGCCTCCGGAATAAACTCCCCAGGGACCCGCAGCGGCTGGCCGTACACCAGCTCGGCGGACGAGGCCTGGAGGTCCTCTTTGGGGGCAGAACGAAGACCAAGCAAAACCCACGGGAGGCGGTCAACCCAGTTGCCATCCGTAAGGGCAGCCCGAAGAGCGGCCTTCATGTCCCTATGGAACCGCTCGCAAAGCCTGTTGCCCTGCGGGTTGTACGCCGTAGTGCGGTGGATCTTCACCCCCAGGTGCTCTGCAACTGCAGTCCAGAGCTCCGAAGTGAACTGGGGGCCCCTGTTGCTTGTGATGTCCCCCGGTGTGCCAAAACGGGCCACCCAGCAGCCGATGAAAGCCCGGGCCACCTCCGCTGCCGTAGTGGAGGACAGTGGAACAGCCTCCGGCCACCTGGTGGTCCTGTCCACCATGGTGAGGAGGTGAGTATATCCGCGGGAGGGGGGCAGGGGGCCCACCAGGTCCACATTCACGTGATCGAACCGCCTCTCCGGCACTATAAACGGTGCCAAAGGGGCTTTGGTATGGCGGTGCACCTTGGCGCGCTGGCACGCCACACATGAGCCAGCCCAGGTCCTAACATCCTTCCGGAGGCCAGGCCACACAAACTTGACCCCCACCAGCTTAGTCGAGGCCTTCACACCTGGGTGGGAAAGGCCGTGGATCATGTTAAAAACCCGGCGCCGCCAGGCCGTAGGCACCATAGGGTGCGGTTGGCCAGTGGAGATGTCGCAGAGGAGAGTGGCATTAGCTGTGTCGAACACCACATCCTCCAGCTGCAGTGCAGTAGGGCCCGTCCGGTAGGCCTGAATGTCTGAGTCTGTGGCTTGGTCTGCCGCCATGGCGGCATAATCGAGTCCACCAGCAGCCGCCGGCCGGACAAGGAGTCAGTGATGAACAACAGCTTGCAGTCATGGCCGGCACCCACAGCCACTAATGAGTGCCGGCCCTGGCGTTTCCCTGCCCCTTGAAGCTGCATGGCTTGCGACACTGCTTGGCCCTGTCCCCAAACCTGGCATGGTAATAACAGAGCCCGTCGTCGGGTTGGCGTCGGGCTGTCACCGCAGCCACGGTGTCTGTATAAACATCCAGTGGTGGGGCTGAGGTGCCCTGGTGGGGCAGCAGTGCATGGACAAACTGCTGCTGCCTGTTGACCAGGAAAACCCTGTCTGCTTCTGCAGCCAGGCCGCGATAGTCTTTGGTGGAGGAGAGGAGGGAACTGGCCAGTGCCGTGCGCACAGGCACTGGAAGCTGCCGTAGGAAAATGTGCGTGAACAGAAAGGAGGGATCAGCTGATCCCAGCACAGCCAGCATCTTCTCCATCAACTCTGATGGTTTGCCGTCACCGAGGCCGTTGAGGGACAGCAGGCGCCGCTTTCTCTAACTCTGACAGTTCATACAGCTTCAGAAGGAATGTCTTTAGCGCATTGTACTTGTCAGCTGCCGGCGAATCCTCCAACAGCATCATCGCCCGTGCCGTCGTCGAAGCATCCAACGCCGCCACCACATGGAAGTATTTGGTTATGTCCTGCGTTATTCCTCTCAGCTGGAATTGGGCTTCGATGTGTTGAAACCACGGCCGGGGATTATGCTGCCAAAAGTCGGGCAACTTGACTGTCGCAGCGTAAATGTTCGCTTGCAACATATTAGCGTCGTTAGCATTCGGCTTGCGGTTGCGCAACGCCGTTGTCTTGAGACATAACGGTAATGTTGTTTAACGTTAACAAATGTTCTTCACAGGGTCACCAATGTGGCGATAAGAAAGTAGTGAGCCAGAGACGTAGGTCGAGTTGAGTACTTTACTTATCCTGCACATAGCATTTACAATAACAACAACCCGTCACCCGGAACCGGAAGTGGCATTTAACCTTTCCCCTAACCAGTACAACCCACAATCTTAAAGGCACAAGCCCACCTTGGTGAATGTCTCTTAATATAGGTCACCACAATGTCATAAATGTATAGATGTAGCAGTACTGTTAGGGTTTGTGGCGAGGGGAGGTGATATAACCCAAATGCTTGACAACGGTAATAAGAGAGAAAGCAGAGTCAACAGAGTAGGTGTAATGAAAAGGGCTTTACTGCGCAGTAGACACAGGTACACGTTACAGGGGTACAAAACAAAACCGAACTGTAAGCACAAAAGAAAACCTCAGCCAAGCTGGAAAACGTGGACTAGAAAATAGAGGAACGGACTCACAAGGAAATACAGGAATACAAGGCTTTCACGAGGGGAACACAAGGAAGGCAGAACAGCACGGAAAGGTGCTGGGGGGAACAACAAAACAATGGCGCAACACTCGTAGACAGGGAGCGGCATGAATATATACAGGTACTAATTATAATAGACAAGGAACACCTAGGGGCTGACAGGACACAAGAATAATAATACAACACTGGGAATACAGGACTAGACGAACATATGAATATGAATACACACTGGACTAAATAGGCAGGGACATTACACAGGGAGCATGATAGAAATGATAGACAACAGACTTGACAGAATAGGTAAATAAAGACCCATACAAAGGGTGGCGGCCTGTAGCACCTGTAGTACCGCGAACAGACCGCCAGAGGGCGGCAGAGGATTGTTCAGAGAGTTCAGATTATGACAGTACCCCCCCCCCCCCCCCCCCCCCCCCGAAGGAGCGGCTCCCAGACGACCCACAAGACCGACCAGGGACAGGCAGGGCGAAGTGCCGAGACCCCAGAAAAAACTGGGGATGAGGACACGGAAAACTGGAGCCGGGGGGTGGAGAAAAGAACCCAGGAGGGGCACAGTAGCAGGGGGGCCGGGGAACAGGACCAGAGGGGAGCCCGGAGAAGGGCGCACGGGGCACGGGACCAGGGGCACTGGAGAGGGGGACAGAGGCCCGGAGAGGGGGGCTGGAGACAGGGACAGAGGCCCGGAGAGGGGGGCTGGAGACGGGGATAGAGGACCGGTGAGGAGGGCTGGAGATGGGGACAGAGGCCCGGTGAGGGGGGCTGGAGACGGGGACAGGGGCCCGGTGAGGGGGGCCGGAGACGGGGACAGGGGCCTGGTGAGGGGTCAAATGTATATACTCTCTTTTTTAGACTCTTCTTGTATCACAAACAGTACTGTATTTGTAAATCTGGTATGTTGTGGCGATAAGAAAGTAGTGAGCCAGAGTACTTTACTTATCCTGCACATAGCATTTACAATAACAAGAACCTGTCACCCGGAACCGGAAGTGGCATTTAACCTTTCCCCTAACCAGTACAACCCACACTCTTAAAGGCACAAGCCCACCTTGGTGAATGTCTCTTAATATAGGTCACCACACAGCCCCCCCCCCCAGAATTCACCAAAACAAAAACTGCAACTAATTAATAGCCAGTGATCAGTCCATCAATGAACAGATTACCGCATGAAATAGTCAACGTGGAGGGGGACGGATCAAGCGGCCGAACCGACTGCGCTTAACCAGAGGGGGATTAAGGGAGAGAAGTGGGACCAGCGGCCGGGCCACGGAAGGGGCCAAGGCCGGAACAGAGGACGGGGCAGGGGTCTGAGCCGAAACCGGGGGGCACCCCCGCCGCGGGGGTAGGGCCAACTGAACTGGTTCGTCCTTGTCCAAGTGGGCAGGCTTAAGATGGTCTATAGTGACCCGCTCCGGCCTGCCCCCCATGTCCACAACAAAGTTTTTAGTGCCTGTCTCCAGGACACGGAAAGGCCCATCATAAGGGGGCTGCAGCGGGGTCCGATGGCTGTCGTGCCGGATGAACACATATTTGGCCAATGGCAGGTCCCTGGGGATGTAGGACTGGGGAAGGCAGTGGCGGGATGTTGGAATGGGAATAAGGGCATCGACAACACCCCGGGACACTGTTCGATGGGAGGCGACGGACCAGGAAGCTGTGGCCTCCGGAATAAACTCCCCAGGGACCCGCAGCGGCTGGCCGTACACCAGCTCGGCGGACGAGGCCTGGAGGTCCTCTTTGGGGGCAGAACGAAGACCAAGCAAAACCCACGGGAGGCGGTCAACCCAGTTGCCATCCGTAAGGGCAGCCCGAAGAGCGGCCTTCATGTCCCTATGGAACCGCTCGCAAAGCCCGTTGCCCTGCGGGTTGTACGCCGTAGTGCGGTGGATCTTCACCCCCAGGTGCTCTGCAACTGCAGTCCAGAGCTCCAAAGTGAACTGGGGGCCCCTGTTGCTTGTGATGTCCCCCGGTGTGCCAAAACGGGCCACCCAGCAGCCGATGAAAGCCCGGGCCACCTCCGCTGCCGTAGTGGAGGACAGTGGAACAGCCTCCGGCCACCTGGTGGTCCTGTCCACCATGGTGAGGAGGTGAGTATATCCGCGGGAGGGGGGCAGGGGGCCCACCAGGTCCACATTCACGTGATCGAACCGCCTCTCCGGCACTATAAACGGTGCCAAAGGGGCTTTGGTATGGCGGTGCACCTTGGCGCGCTGGCACGCCACACATGAGCCAGCCCAGGTCCTAACATCCTTCCGGAGGCCAGGCCACACAAACTTGACCCCCACCAGCTTAGTCGAGGCCTTCACACCTGGGTGGGAAAGGCCGTGGATCATGTTAAAAACCCGGCGCCGCCAGGCCGTAGGCACCATAGGGCGCGGTTGGCCAGTGGAGATGTCGCAGAGGAGAGTGGCATTAGCTGTGTCGAACACCACATCCTCCAGCTGCAGTGCAGTAGGGCCCGTCCGGTAGGCCTGAATGTCTGAGTCTGTGGCTTGGTCTGCCGCCATGGCGGCATAATCGAGTCCACCAGCAGCCGCCGGCCGGACAAGGAGTCAGTGATGAACAACAGCTTGCAGTCATGGCCGGCACCCACAGCCACTAATGAGTGCCGGCCCTGGCGTTTCCCTGCCCCTTGAAGCTGCATGGCTTGCGACACTGCTTGGCCCTGTCCCCAAACCTGGCATGGTAATAACAGAGCCCGTCGTCGGGTTGGCGTCGGGCTGTCACCGCAGCCACGGTGTCTGTATAAACATCCAGTGGTGGGGCTGAGGTGCCCTGGTGGGGCAGCAGTGCATGGACAAACTGCTGCTGCCTGTTGACCAGGAAAACCCTGTCTGCTTCTGCAGCCAGGCCGCGATAGTCTTTGGTGGAGGAGAGGAGGGAACTGGCCAGTGCCGTGCGCACAGGCACTGGAAGCTGCCGTAGGAAAATGTGCGTGAACAGAAAGGAGGGATCAGCTGATCCCAGCACAGCCAGCATCTTCTCCATCAACTCTGATGGTTTGCCGTCACCGAGGCCATTGAGGGACAGCAGGCGCCGCTTTCTCTAACTCTGACAGTTCATACAGCTTCAGAAGGAATGTCTTTAGCGCATTGTACTTGTCAGCTGCCGGCGAATCCTCCAACAGCATCATCGCCCGTGCCGTCGTCGAAGCATCCAACGCCGCCACCACATGGAAGTATTTGGTTATGTCCTGCGTTATTCCTCTCAGCTGGAATTGGGCTTCGATGTGTTGAAACCACGGCCGGGGGAAGTCGGGCAACTTGACTGTCGCAGCGTAAATGTTCGCTTGCAACATATTAGCGTCGTTAGCATTCGGCTTGCGGTTGCGCAACGCCGTTGTCTTGAGACATAACGGTAATGTTGTTTAACGTTAACAAATGTTCTTCACAGGGTCACCAATGTGGCGATAAGAAAGTAGTGAGCCAGAGACGTAGGTCGAGTTGAGTACTTTACTTATCCTGCACATAGCATTTACAATAACAACAACCCGTCACCCGGAACCGGAAGTGGCATTTAACCTTTCCCCTAACCAGTACAACCCACAATCTTAAAGGCACAAGCCCACCTTGGTGAATGTCTCTTAATATAGGTCACCACAATGTCATAAATGTATAGATGTAGCAGTACTGTTAGGGTTTGTGGCGAGGGGAGGTGATATAACCCAAATGCTTGACAACGGTAATAAGAGAGAAAGCAGAGTCAACAGAGTAGGTGTAATGAAAAGGGCTTTACTGCGCAGTAGACACAGGTACACGTTACAGGGGTACAAAACAAAACCGAACTGTAAGCACAAAAGAAAACCTCAGCCAAGCTGGAAAACGTGGACTAGAAAATAGAGGAACGGACTCACAAGGAAATACAGGAATACAAGGCTTTCACGAGGGGAACACAAGGAAGGCAGAACAGCACGGAAAGGTGCTGGGGGGAACAACAAAACAATGGCGCAACACTCGTAGACAGGGAGCGGCATGAATATATACAGGTACTAATTATAATAGACAAGGAACACCTGGGGGCTGACAGGACACAAGAATAATAATACAACACTGGGAATACAGGACTAGACGAACATATGAATATGAATACACACTGGACTAAATAGGCAGGGACATTACACAGGGAGCATGATAGAAATGATAGACAACAGACTTGACAGAATAGGTAAATAAAGACCCATACAAAGGGTGGCGGCCTGTAGCACCTGTAGTACCGCGAACAGACCGCCAGAGGGCGGCAGAGGATTGTTCAGAGAGTTCAGATTATGACAGTACCCCCCCCCCCCCCCCCCCCGAAGGAGCGGCTCCCAGACGACCCACAAGACCGACCAGGGACAGGCAGGGCGAAGTGCCGAGACCCCGGAAAAAACTGGGGATGAGGACACGGAAAACTGGAGCCGGGGGGTGGAGAAAAGAACCCAGGAGGGGCACAGTAGCAGGGGGGCCGGGGAACAGGACCAGAGGGGAGCCCGGAGAAGGGCGCACGGGGCACGGGACCAGGGGCACTGGAGAGGGGGACAGAGGCCCGGAGAGGGGGGCTGGAGACAGGGACAGAGGCCCGGAGAGGGGGGCTGGAGACGGGGATAGAGGACCGGTGAGGAGGGCTGGAGATGGGGACAGAGGCCCGGTGAGGGGGGCTGGAGACGGGGACAGGGGCCCGGTGAGGGGGGCCGGAGACGGGGACAGGGGCCTGGTGAGGGGGGCTGGAGACGGGACAGGGGCCCGGTGAGGGGGGCTGGAGACGGGGACAGGGGCCCAGTGAGGGGGGCTGGAGACGGGGACAGAGGACCGGTGAGGGGTCCCGGAACAAAGGGGCGAGGGCGACAACTCCAGAGCAGGACCCCGGACGGGGGCCACTCCAGGTGCGGACCCCGAGATCTAACCAGGGGGCCCGGAGAAGAGGGACGAAGGCGACAACCCCGGAGCAGGACCCCGGACGGGGGCCACTCCAGGTGCAGACCTTGGGATTGAACCAGGGGGCCCGGAGAAGAGGGGCGAAGGCGACAACACGGACGGGGGCCACTCCAGGTGCAGACCCCGAGACCGAACCAGGGGGCCCGGAGAAGAGGGGCGAAGGCGACGACCCCGGAGTAGGACCCCGGATGGGGGCCACTCCAGGTGCAGATCTCAGGACCGAACCAGGGGGCCCGGAGAAGTGGGGCAAATGTGACGACCCCGGAGAAGGACCCCGGACGGGGAACACTCCAGGTGCAGATCTCGGGACCGGGCGCAGGACCCTGCATGGGGATCCCTCCCGGCGTAGACCTCGGTGCAGACCTCGGCGTTGACCACGGCGCAGACCACGGCGTAGACCACGGCGCAGGGCTGGGCCAGACGAGGAGCCGGGACCAGACAAGGAGCCGGGACCAGACGAGGAGCCGGGACCAGACGAGGAGCCGGGACCAGACGAGGAGCTGCCCACTTTGACAACTTAGGATGGCTTAGAGTAGACGACAGAGTACAGCAACTTGCAATAGGCCTGGTCTACAAGATACACTACACCACTCAGGTACCTATGTACATGTCGAAATATGTCGAAATAGGTCAGTGAATACCACGCCCACAACACCAGAGGGAGTTTCACAAATCATGTGCAACCCAGATTCGGCACGAACAAGGGACTAAACACGTTTTGCAATTATGCCACAACAATGTGGAACGCCCCTACCGACAGCCGTAAAATCTTTTGAATCCCTACCCACATTCAAAACCGCTCTTAAAGAGCACATAAGGGAGGCTGCAATTCGAAACTGGCCACCGTAAATTGCACAATGTTGTTTTTTACTGGATTCTATTATATGTTGTACCACTGTATTGCACATTGTTGCGGGCAAGACCACCCGCATTTCATTGTATACTTGTATGCCGTGACAAATAAAACTCTTGACTTGACTTGATCTTCTTGGCCTCTTGACATGGATATCTTCGGTGTCTTCAGCAGCAGTAGATGCTCTCTTTTGGGCCCTAACTTTAAATGAGCTGACATTGAACCCCACTCTGAGTTTAACAGCAGTGATATACCACCAGTGTGCCCTGGTAGTGCAGATATTCACTCTTGTCTAATCTATCTATGATCAATAAATCAACACAACTGTATTTTGATGTGTTGAAAGTTGTTCTTTAGCATAATCTAAAACATATAAAATAAAATGACACCAATCTGTGTTTTTTTTCACAGAAAGGTAATGAAACTAACTATGTTCTATTTTATGGCAATAACGTTCAGGTTTGTTCGACTCGTGAGATATGATCCCAAAAATAACGTAAAAAGAAAGGTTTGCGCTAAAAGTCAGATGATTGACAGGGCTGGTGTGAGCTGGGAAGTGTAGTTTTATGAAATTCACCGGGCCCGTCGGGCTTAAGGGATTAACTGCTCCACTAAGGTGTCGGCCATCTTGAAAAATGGCCACCATCTTCAAATGTCTCTGACAATTTTCTCGTCAAGTGACCCATGGAGACTGCGCATGCCAATTTTCACGCTTATATCACAAATTGAAAGATTGTAGCACTTATCTGCTCCACTATTATGACAGATAGCTGCAGTATGGAATGTTGGCACTCTGTGGCCATGAGATGTAACTGCACCTTGTTTAAACATGGAGGATAAGGGGGGTGTCTGGGTAAAAGCACTAGCCTACCACCACAGAGACCCGGATTCAATTCTCTGTAGCGGTATTTCCGGCTTGGTCAGACATTTGGCAGTGTTTGCGGGTGAGAAGCCAGTGCTGTATTAGTCCTGGTCGTTGCAATAGTGACTCCTACTGGTCGTTCAGCAAGGAGGGGATCTGGGGCAGATAGTGTGAACCTCCGCACACATTATAAGCTCTCCCAGTGAAACTCCTCGCTGTCAGAACCAGGACCGTTTCTCCCAAACGACTTTCGGGAGAAAATGGGAGAAAAAGAAAAAAGATAACTTTGGGCACCTTTGACATTATATGCTCAAAAACGTTGACATGTTTATGGTTTTGCAACACTGGTCTAGCCCGGCCATGAGGTGCTCATATGGGAGATTTCAGGCATCACTGTTGGGAGGGTTTTCTTTTGTTCAGCCCGACTCTGTCCAACTCTCGCTAAAGAACCAATATTTCCTCATGAAAGAGTTACACAGTGTAGTGCAGGTTTAACGTACACACGTTGTCTCCAAAAGTTCCTGAAAAACACATCCTTACATCAATTACATTAACAACGATGGCCGCAGTAATTTAACCCCCACCCACCCCCAACCCCCCCCCCCCCCCACACACACACACACACACCTCACCCTCACCCCTAGGGTACCTCTGTACATGGCCCTGTAATGTATGGCCCTGTAATGTTAACGCTGTTGTCCTTGTCTGTCAGCACCCACACACACACACCAGCACCACTGGCAGGGGAGCATGTAAGCAGTCAAAATAACATTATCTCAGAGTAAACATCCATAGACACCGCTATCACAAAGAGAGAGAAAGGGAAGGAGGAGGGAGGGAGGGAGGGAGGGAGGGAGGGAGGGAGGGAGGGAGGGAATAAGGGAGGGAAGGGTGAAAGAGGGAGATAAAGAGACGTTAGAGAAAGATATGAGTGGAGAAAGAGAGAGGGGGGAGGGAGGAAATAAGGCAGGGAAGGGGGAAAGAGAGAGAGAGAGAGAGAGAGAGAGAGAGAGAGAGAGAGAGAGAGAGAGAGAGAGAGAGAGAGAGAGAGAGAGAGAGAGAGAGAGAGAGAGAGAGAGAGGGAGAGAGAGAGAGAGAGATGATAGAAAGATAAGAGTGGATAAAGAGAGAGGGGGTATAGTGGTGTTGAGTGAAGGAAACCCACAGCCTTACACTAGATTTAGCCAATAGACAACTTGACCGTGAAGTCATGTGTCGGAAGCTAAATGAACCCGGTTCACTCTCTTCAAGAGTGCTTTTCTTTGTCGGGTGATTGTGCAAGCATAATACTCAGCATAATACTCCAGATGTATAGATTGAGAAGTCGTACGTTTTTTGTTGAGTCGGAAATTATTTAGTTCAACAATAGCTGGCTTGTGCAAAGGTTTTTGCAAAGAAAATGTTTAAATGCAAAGACAAATACCTTTTGTTTTCATCATCATGATTGAAAGAGGGGAGACCACCACTCTCACAGAAATATTTATAGCCATTGCTACATACTCTATATCCTGATTTGTAACAAAATATTAAATTAATCCTAGGATTATGTTCATTTGTACAATTGTTGCTGTGTCTAAAAGGTGCTACAATTCGTACACAGTCCACGCAATTATGGATGTAAAGACCTTTAAAGGGGAACTATCTTATAAATGGCCTTTTTCAGTGTTTAGCATTGTTTCCTAGCTATGTGGACTTATATTAATAGGATCTATGTCTCTAATTCTCATATTGGCGCATTCTTCCAATTCTCCTCTCACAATATTCACCCTCACTGAACTGAGTCATCTGAAATGTGCATATCTGTGATTTCAGAGGTTTCTCAGCTGCATAATAATGTGGCAGTTGATGTGGCAGTTGCCACCAGGCCACACAGTGTTGGAGCCCAGCCTCAAAACGGCTTAAGATCTTGAGGTAGAAAAATGCTGTTTTTGAGTACTTGATTAGAAATACAAAACAATGAATTTCTTTGAAAAAAACCTTACAGAGGTGTTCCATAGACTCACATGAATTGTGTAAAAGTGCCCAAATAGTGAAAGAAATAGTAAAATATTTCCCTTTAACCTCTTTTGAGCGGTCACCTATGGGTCAACTACTGTATACCGTAAGCCCCCCTAACTGTGCCACTGTAGTGTGAGTAGGCCACGCGTCTCCCTCGCTTGTGATCATCCCTCAGTCCAAAATCTTGTTGGTCGTTATCTTACACCAGTGACTAAAACATTGACCTAGATCTACGCTGCTGATCTTTAACCAATTTCAATGGCTGATCTTTAACCAATTCAATGGTTCAGGTCATTGGCTAACTGTCAAACCTTTTCACAAAGTTTCAGTCAAATTGTAAGAAATCATAGTTACAGACACTAGCACACACTTTGTGCGTGTGTGTAACTAAAATACTCCATGACCAATGATCTCCAAGCACACTAATATACGCTAATATACACTCGGGCAGATAACATGTCTGAGTATACAGCATGTGCGCATGAGCATGTGTGTGTGTGTGGTGTGTGTGTGTGTGTGTGTGTGTGTGTGTGTGTGTGTGTGTGTGTGTGTGTGTGTGTGTGTGTGCGTGCGTGCGCGCGCGGTGTGTGTGTGTGTGTGTGTGTGTGTGTGTGTGTGTGTGTGTGTGTGTGTGTGTGTGTGTGTGTGTGTGTGTGTGTGTGTGTGTGTGTGGATAAAGCTGGAAATGTTACAGCGATACATTGTCAGTGAGGTGGAAAGGTGGCACTGTGTAATCTGGATGAGGGATCTACACACACACACACACACACACACACACACACACACACACACACACACACACACACACACACACACACACACACACACACACACACACGCACACACACACACACACACACACACACACACACACACACACACACAGACACACACACACACATACAAATACACAGCTTTCTACACACCTCTTATCCATGTGGGATTACCACACACTTGATAACACCACAGTCACCACAACACGCCAGCCCGCATCAGACATCAATAGTGTGTGTGCGTGTATGTGTGTGTGTGTGTGTGTGTGTGTGTGTGTGTGTGTGTGTGTGTGTGTGTGTGTGTGTGTGTGTGTGTGTGTGTGTGTGTGTGTGAGTGTGTGTGCATGTTCAGGTATGTGTGTGCTCATGTGTTTTTGTGTTCATTTGTAAGTTGTTTGTGTGTGTCTGTGTTGTGTGTGTGTGTGTGTGTGTGTGTGTGTGTGTGTGTGTGTGTGTGCGTGTGTGTGTGTGTGTGTGTGTATGTGTGTGTGTATGTGTGTGTGTGTGTAGGTATGTGTGTAGGTATGTGTGTGTGGTGCATGTATATGTGTCTGAGACTGTGTGTATGTATTGTGTGTGTGTGTGTGTGTGTGTGTGTGTGTGTGTTTGTACACACATGTGCATGCCGTGTGTGTGTGTGTGTGTGTGTGGTGTGTGTGTGTGTGTGTGTGTGTGTGTGTGTGTGTGTGTGTGTGTGTGTGTGTGTGTGTGCCTTTGAGTGTGTGTGTGTGTGTGTGTGCCTTTGTGAGTGTGCGTGTGTGTGCCTGTGAGAGTGTGTGTGTGTGTGTGTGTGTGTTTGTTTTTGTAACCTTTATTTTAACTCGAAGGACATTGAGGTTTCCCTCATTTACAATGACGACGAGTTTACACACACATGAGCAACAAATGAAAATATAAAAAAATAATAGAAGAAACTAAAGACAATTGCAATTTGACAAACAGAGATTTAACACCAGATGTTTAACACTTTGATTGCCAGCAGGGGGTGCACTATTTATCGCTTGAGTGCCAGCGTTTTAGTCAATGAGAGGGCGAGCACATTTTGTGAACGCATAAACGATATCTTAAATTATGGCTATGTGTCTAATACGCCTGTCACTTATCAATGACTTGCTTGCAGTCAACATGTACAAATGTACATTTCCGTTTTATACCGTTTTGAATACGAGTATAGTTTTGGAAATTTCTAGAAAAAATTAAGATTCCGCAGGAATCGCCCTTTACTGGAATACACAAATACACAAAACATGTTGTCATTTTCCGGCTGATTTATGAATCGTTTTCAAATAAACGCTAGATTATCGATACTATATGTGTACAGAAGCGGGCTGAAAAATCGATTATCTATGACCTGGTCAGCGCTAACGTCATACACGCACACACAGCCACACACAGACAAAACATCTGATTACCCCAAACTGGTAAAATAGATTCCTTACCTCAGATCAGATGTTCTGCAAAAAGATTATTCCAATTCCTGATCGCCATTCCAAATATCGATCGCGTTATTGATCCAACATTAGACCTCGAAACAGATAATCCACGCTGCTTTCGGTTGCCCCAATGAATGCAATAGTCTTGGGTTACAGTACATGCCTGAGAAGTAAAATGTGGAATCCGGAGGTTTTTTTTCACATGCATTTTCATTGAGTCCATTCCAATGGCTGCAATACCATCCGGGAGACGATAGGGGGCGGTATTTGCCCTTTTCGAGCTCAGAGACAGTCCCAATGATAACGTGAGGCTGGATTGATGAAAAATGAATGGATATCACTAATAAAAGAAATAACGATAAAATAACGAGATTTCTCGTCATTGCCTCTCAACGCATGGCGGCCAACAACGAGATTTATCGTTGTTGGCACTCAATGTGTTAAAGCAGAAGCAGATGGGAGGACCTCTTGAGGTGTATTGTATTGTTTTATTGTATTGTATTAGTTGTATTGTATTGATTTTATTGTATTGTATTGATTTGTGCGGACCCCAATAATAGTAGCCTATGCCTGTG
>NC_140169.1:103395141-103407641 GCF_963971535.1 Notolepis coatsorum | reverse complement strand
TTCTGCAATCTGTTAATAAAGTTCTCATTCATTCATTCATTCAAACATAGACGATATTGAACAAGCCATAATCCACGTATTTTCAATCCAAAAGAAGAGAGAGAGAGAGAGAGAGAGAGAGAGAGAGAGAGAGAGAGAGAGAGAGAGAGAGAGAGAGAGAGAGAGAGAGAGAGAGAGAGAGAGAGAGAGAGAGAGAGACTCACTGTTTAGTTGACACGTCCAGGGCAGGACTCAGGGCTTGCCTTGATAAAGTGTATAATCCACTGTTGATGTATTCCAGACCACTGTCCACTGTGTCCAGACTGCATCCGCCATATAGCTTGTTAGCCAAGTGTTAGCTTGGTAGCAGAAGCACCACACAACACAAGTACTTCATTCCTTTGTCCATTTCCGCTCGAACAGACTGCAAACTACATGGCGTTCTATCGCCATGCTCTAAGACAAACTCTAACCTTAACCAACTTTGAAAGAGTGCCTAAGCTTAACAGTCTAAAGAACTTGCAGTCACGCACGCTCTAAGACAAACAGCTGCGCCTGCATCTCACAACAACACGACTATCTCTACCGTCCACCAACGACCAACCTAGGAATAAGCTAGAATTGGAACATTACAAATTGGATTCGGCCAATCAGAGATCGTCTCTGTGAAATTCTGCTACGGAAAAAAATACTGGCGTCGGCCAATCAGAGAGCGTCTCCGCTAAATGCGGCTACAGAAATTCTTGACGCTACTGGCTAGACCGCTTCAAATCGCGCCCGGATTCCAACATAATAGTCATATTTCAACGCACACCGCGTTATGCACTGATTGGCTGTGACGGATACAGCGATCAAACTGTGACGCGCACTCAGAGCGCTATCGCGTCTAGCCCGGGCCGAGAAATACGAAAAAATAAAAAAAATAAAAAAAACGTGAGGTCACTTCCTGCTCAGGAAAACGAGTGTTTTTTTATTTTAGATAATAACGTAATATTGTGCATTGGAAATACACACATACTTAAAATGAGTAAATATTATTCATTTTAAACATGTTTATATTATTTATAGGGCTATAAAACAAAAAACTAAAAAGTTTTATTTTCTTCTTCTCTGATTTAACAGCAGGTGGGGCGGCGCCCGTGCGCCCCTAGTGGCAGAGCCGCCACTGAGCAGGACGCGTGAATGTAAGTAGAGAGTCGGTGCTGCACTCAACCGATTCATTCAACAGGAAGCGATTTGCGAGTACAATACACCATCACGCCAGAGTGGATAAAGAAATGTTCCACAAATGATATGCGTAGGGAAAGGCTTAACAAGTCAGCGCGAGAGCGCACACACAAAAGCACACACGCATGATATCTGATTTATTAATGCCAAATAATGGACGACGACCGCAATTGGCACTTGAAAGTGTAAATTATGGATTAGTCAGTAACAATTCATGACAGCTTGTATAGCTCAACTGGTTAATGCCCTGCCTGTGGACCATATGGTCCCTGGTTTGAAACTCTTCCTTACTTTTTTTTCTTTTCGTAACGTTAAATAATCTATCCACTCTGGCGTCCCAAAAAGGACAATGACACCACCTTATGCATACTGCACCTTATGTGAATACTGTAATACTGTGAATACTGTATATTTCAGTTGGTTAGATAGTCAATTCTATTGACTTATTTGTTTACACTGCTTGTGTTGTTTTCACTACCTGTGTACCCCCCCCATGCTGCTATGATGCCTGAATTACCCCAAGGGGATCAATAAAGGAATATCTTATCTTATCAACCAGAGTGGATAAATTAATTAACGTTACAGAAAAAAAAGAAGTATCCAAGAGATTCAAACCAGGGACCATATGGTCCACAGGCAGGGGGACTAACCAGTTGAGCTATACAAGCTGTCATGAATTGTTACTGACTAATCCATCATTTACACTTTTCAAGTGCCAATTGCGGTCATCGTCCATTATTTGGCATTCATAAATCAGATATCATGCGTGTGTGCTTTTGTGTGTGCGCTCTCGCGCTGACTTGTTAAGCCTTTCCCTACGCATATTCATTTCTGGAGAATTTCTTTATCCACTCTGACGTGATGGTGTATTGTACTCGCATATCGCTTCCTGTTGAATATTTCTCTCTCTACGCTCATAGCGAGGAGGGCGTACTAGCGTAGGTCAGTGGCCAATCAGAGCGCAAAAACGGGAACCAGGAAACACGAACGTGTTGGTAAAAGCATAGATGCCTCCAGCGTGGGTGTGTATGAGGCTGGGACTCATCATCACAGTTTTCCCACTGCCAATGACTACATGACTACATGTTGGGGGAAGCCCACATAATCAAATGATTTGTTGAGATTGAACCAGGGTGTTATGGCTGTTCATTGTTTTATATTCTATGTCTTCTTACCAATGGGAATGCCAGTCCCTTTATCCCTCTTCCTCCCAAATCATGAAAATGCTAAGAAGTTGACACTGAATCTACCCAGGCTGTGTTTTCAAGTGGACGAGGTTTTCAAAACCACTCGAACAACACAAACGTTTTGATGTTGTTATTGTTGTGTACTTGAGATGTATTACAATCTACCTGCAATTTTGGGGATAGGCTTATTCATAAACAATATTTTATTAACATATACAAAGTGTTATAAATGTGTTTTTATAATGTCCTACAGTAATTGTTTTATTACACAATAGTACCTACTACCTTTTAATCATTTTGAATAATAGTAGTAGTAGTAGTAGTAGTAGTAGTAGTAGTAGTAGTAGTAGTAGTAGTAGTAGTAGTAGTAGTAGTAGTAGTAGTAGTAGTAGTAGTAGTAGTAGTAGTAGTAGTAGTAGTAGTAATAGTAGTAGCAGTAGTACAGTTGGATTAGGAGTAGTAATTGTAGTAGTAGCAGCAGCAGTAGTAGTTAGTAATAGTAGTAATTGTAGTAGCAGTAGTAGTAGTAATAGTAGTAATTGTAGTAGTAGCAGTAGTAGTAGTAGTAGTAGTAGTAATAGTAGTAATTGTAGTAGTAGCAGTAATAGTAGTAATTGTAGTAGTAGCAGTAGTAGTAGTAATTGTAGTAGCAGTAGTAGTAGTAATAGTAGTAATTGTAGTAGTAGCAGTAGTAGTAGTAGTAGTAGTAGTAGTAGTAGTAGTAGTAGTAGTAGTAGTAGTAGTAGTAGTAGTAGTAGTAGTAGTAGTAGTAGTAGTAGTAGTAGTAGTAGTAGTAATTGTAGTAGTAGCAGTAGTAGTAGTAGTAATAGTAGTGAACTTTGAATATCTCACTCACAAAGTCAGAATCAGAATCAGAAAGGTCTTTATTGCCAAGTAGTTTACACATACAAGGACTATATGACCCATGTCCCTGATCCAGCCAGACTATAGACTCCGCCCACTTCTAGCTGGAGTTTGTGTGGCGTGTTAGTGTGGACAGATCCCTCTTTCCCTATTGGCTTCAGGTTGAGGTCAGAGGTCATGATATTGACCCCCCATCCCACTCTGGGTTTTATAACAGCAACTCAACAGCTCCCTCACTCATCCCTCATCCCTCCTCCCTTCCTTTCTCCCTCCCGCTTGCCCTCCCACTATCCGTCTCGTCATTCTCTTCTCCATCAGTCTGTCGCCCCTCTTCCTCCTCCTGCGTCCTACAGGAGATGTGTGCATCAACCCACGTAGGCAGGGGTGATAAGTGTTTTGTCTGTGTGTGTGTGTGTGTGTGTGTGTGTGTGTGTGTGTGTGTGTGTGTGTGTGTGTGTGTGTGTGTGTGTGTGTGTGTGTGTGTGTGTGTGTGTGTGTGTGTGTGTGTGTGTGTGTGCACGTGTAATTAATGAGCTTGCGGGGGTGAGGACATTCCGTCAGACGGCTGTCTGCTCACACAATCAGTTGTTGCCTTGGAAACTCAGGGCATCGAAAGAACCAGACTTGCGTTAAAACAACAAGCAGATGCAGACACATGTCTCTCTCTCTCTCTCTCTCTCTCTCTCTCTCTCTCTCTCTCTCTCTCTCTCTCTCTCTCTCTCTCTCTCTCTCTCTCTCTCTCACACACATACACCACACACACACACACACACACACACACACACACACACACACACACACACACACACACACACACACACACACACACACACACACACACACACACACACACACACTTAAACACACTTGCATTTATCTACGTAATTCATGGAGTGGCTTTTGTGTGACTTACTCTGAATTGTCTCCACAGTTATTACCCTCAACTCCTGTTTGTGCTCTCTCTCTCTCTCTCTCTCTCTCTCTCTCTCTCTCTCTCTCTCTCTCTCTCTCTCTCTCTCTCTCTCTCTCTCTCTCTCTCTCTGTAGTGAGTTGGCCATGTCCGGTCGCTGTCCACTTGGTGAGACAGTCATTATTTATCACCGTTATGGTTATAGGGGGGTTTGGGATGGGAGGAGGAGGATGGGGGGGGGGGGGGGGGGGAGGGGGCGCCCAGGCCTTATTAGTGAGATTTACAGTGTGCAGGAAACACTCTTGGAGGAAAGCCTCCTATAAGCGCCATCAGCTGTTTGTCAGAAAACACACACACACACACACACACACACACACACACACACAACACACACACACACACACACACACACACACACACACACACACACACACACACAACACACACACATAGATACATGATCTAAACAGTGGGTTTTCCTAGTGGGTTTAAAAGTGGATAAGAGTGTTCCTGTAGTAATACATGTAATACTGGAAAACTGTTGGCTCTGGCTACAGCAAATCCTTGTGTCACAATAAAGTTACAGCTTTGAGAGGCCTGGAACTTTTGAACGCAACTTGGGGAGCTGTGTTTAAAAAGTGTGCTTCTCTCTTTTCATCATTCATTTACAGTTGATGAGGAGGATGTGGTTGTTCATTCAATAGCGGTGAGAGCTAGCATGTTTTCAGAATTTTCAACAGCGGTGATAACTACCATGTTTTCAGCATTTCCAACAGCGGTGTTCTGTTTCGTTAAGGGGCTCTGCTTGGCATCACCTACTGCACTCCCTCGCGTACGTGCACGTGTACTGAATAACATTCCACAAATATACCTTTAATACCAGTATTAGTCTGACCACACCCCTCATCAGCTTACCTTCATAAGCAGGTGTGTGGTCACCTGCTCTCCTCCTTCTCGCTTTCACCACAAGGAAGTGCCTCGGTAGTACCCCACTTGACGTGTTGTTAGTTGAAAAGAGTTGTGACTGGTTTACATTGTGCTTAATCTTTTCTTCTCTCACTTTGTTGTATAAGAAAAGATTTGGGTCATAATGTATTCTGCAGAGAGTAGACCCGCTAGACCTACTCTTCACCACCGGTTCTCCATTCCCGCCTCCGTCGTGCGCTTCGGTGCTGGGCTGTTGCCACTCTCGTGGTTGCCGACCCAGCCCGGGAGACTGCCGGTGGATAGTTTTCCTCACCGACGAGCCGAGGGTTCGGTGCCGTCGCTCCGGCGATGGCCTGATCTCGACTCTGGTTCCTCTGGTTCTGGGGAATCGCCCGTTGATGAACGGGGGATTGTTTTAGAGCCGGAGGATTTGCGACGCAAACTTTTCGCGTCTGCTCGCTCGCGTCGCAAGATGGTGGCGTGCAGACGCGAACGGCCTGGGTTTGGGGAGCTGCTGGAGACCAGCGAGGATGCGTCCGACTCTGGATTTCTGATGGAAACTGAAGACTTCATGGAAGAGGCGGACGGATTCTTGTATGATGGTCCCGTGGAGGAGAGTATCCCTCCTCCGGAGACCCCGGAGGGGGGAGAAATGGCTCCATGGGGCGCCTTGTTTGAGGATGTCGAGGAACCACCTTGGCCTCAGCAGCAGGATGCCCTACTGTCGGCCGCATCGGATTGTGGCTCCTTGACCAGTCGCAGCCTGCTGTATGCGAGGGATGCGGGGTCGGTGGAGGAAGGTTCGCAGGGGGAACTGCGGGCCTTGTTTCCCGAGCTCATGGCGGTAGCCGCCACCGCGAACGGTGTGCCGCTGCCGCTGCCATTGCCTGCACCTGTCCCTGATGACCTCATAGGCCATCCCTGGCAGCGTCCCCCAGTGAGAGGGGTGGACGTTGTCTACCCATTTTTCCCATCGATGGGGGCCTATGTTCGTCGGGGTCAGGCGGTGTCCAACATCATGGGACTAACTCCCGCCTACGTACCAGTTACGCGGGTGTCGGGGTTAGTCAAAGGTATGGGGGAGGGCGTGCCTCGGCTTGACAATCCGATGGCCGTGCTCCTCTGTCCAGATATGGTGTGGGAACCCCTATGCAAGCCGGTCCTCCAGGGGAGGTCGGCTAGGCGATTGGCTTATTGGGGTGACCAGTCATTCATCGCTGGTACACAATCGCTGGCTGCGGCGTCTAACATCGCCCACCTGGCTAGATTTGTATCGGGGATAATGACGGGCGGCACGGATCTGAACGAGGTAAAATGCGATCAGATCACCCAGGCTGCGGGAGCTGTCCTGCACCTTTCCCAGGTGCTGGCCATAGCCATGGGGAAAGTGCCCGCCCTGGCCACCCTGGGCCAGCGTCACCTTTGGCTGGAGCAGGCCCGTGTGCCAGAGAAGAAGAGAGCCCCTCTTCTGACGGCCGCCCTCTCCGACGCTGGCCTGTTCGGGAAGGCCCTGCAATTGATGACCTCAACATGCAGAGAAATGGCAGAGGAGAGATCCGTCCTCCAACCCCATTTTCCGCCTCCTGTCCTTGCCGGTGGGGGCAGAAGGCTTCCGCGACGTCGAGCTGTCTCCGTCGCCGCTACCACTGCCTCCGCCGCCGCTGCTGGCCCTGCCAAGAGGGCCAGGGGACGAAACGGCGCTTCGGCCACCGCCGGCCCATACCAGACCGGAGGAGACGGTAGGGAACGTCGTGTCCAGCAGACTGTAACCTACCGTCCCTCCGGGGCTCCCCAAGGTGGCAAGACTCGAGCGGCGCGAGGTGGCAGACGCCGTTAGGAGTGACTTTTTTCCCCTCTGTGTCCCCTCTCCTACACCCTTCCCGGCCCCTCTATGATTTTGTGCCTTACACTTTATTGGTATTAATAAAAAAAGTTCCCCGACATAAGGGGGACTGTGTTTTGGCCGAACAAACTGTGTGTTTCTTCAAACATATCATATGGTGGGGTTGTGTATATATGAATCTACCCTGTTTACGTTGGGGGGTGAGTTGTGTTGTGTTACGAGGTTAAGCAAGGTCTGCAACTTACACTCGGTAATAGGTTCTTTTTAGCTTGATGCTCCACATGCAATTAGAACTGGTGTTATTCCATTGCTTTAACTAAGTATATGTGTTTCACAATGCTGTGTTGTTTAGTTGCAGTAATGCTCGTACGCACACTTTTTCACGGCCTAGCCGTTACTCTCGTTCGGCGTTTTTCCTATGTATGACATAGGCAACGGGTATAGGATTCACGCACAGGCGACTTATGTTTGTTGTGAAACCTCTTACACTTTTGTGGGTAGCAGGCATTGTATTAGCTTATGCTATGCATTGCTTTCTACCGGAGGTTTTTCAAGATGGCTACGGTTGCGTTTCTGTGTGTAGGGATAGAGGGTGTGTTTTCGGGAGGGGGTGTCGAATAAACCCCTCCTTTCCCACTTGATTGGTTTAGGGGATTTTTGATCTTTTCTGCTGAGCCAGTCAGGGCCAAGCCAGTGCTTGACAGGGGGGGGGGGGGGAAAGGGGTATTCTACCGACTCCTGTTATGACAGGATCCGGTGGGTTTTTCCCCGCCCGTTGTAGCGTTGTTGCTATGGCGACGCCTTCCATGAGCTGGTGTCTTAAAGATGTCGAGGTTGGGCGCAGGGCTTACAGGCCTGCTGCGCCCGGTTTATGTGTCAAACTTGAGTCTATTGGTCACGTGTCTCACAGTTTACATATCTTTTTTCTTGACCGTAGTCTCATGTGGGAAGGTGTTTCTGGGAGGGTCTGGTCTTACACTCTGATTAAAAGGAGTGACTGGATTAAAATCATGTGAAAAACAGGGTTTTTACTCCCAGCTGTGCAGTTAGGTCATACGGGTGATGCCTTTTCTTTATTTTTATAAAGAGTTGAATGTGTCTTGATGGATTGGAAATGAGGGTCCCTGATGGAAACAAGACTAACGTCTTTCTCAGGTCTGCCTCCCCTTATCCTATTGTGTGTATTCCTGTACTGCAGTCTGTTGGGTAAATTTTTTCATTCATTCATTCATGGAGTTGATTGCATCTCGCCCCTCTTGTCGTTTCCCTGGGCGTCTTGGGGATTCAATATGGTGGTCTAAACGGCCTATTGTTGATGTGGGTATGTCCGAACGCACACATAGTGCTGGCTCAGGATGTGCTTTTGGGCCATTGGCTGACTGGCGCGCCTTGTTTGCTTGGGTGAAACAGCGTTTTTATGGAGCAATTGGGATGGGGGTTTTTCCTCTTCCGACATCCTGTGTGTTGTCGATGGGTTCCCGTTCATGTCAGGGGATGATGACGGAATGGGTCTGGACATATGGGGAAGGGTCTCACGCCCTAGGGGTGGGCCACCGGACGCGGTTCATACCGACACGTCTGGGTGGCGCCTTCTTTTTTGTGTTGGGATCAAACGCGCATATCTGCCCCTTCTCCTGGGGTTGGCAGGTCGGCGTGATTAGGGCACGGGACTGGTTCTGGTCGCGCTGGTCCAGATCAGTTGCACCCGTTGTCCGCTGGGGATGCAGATCTGCTGTTCTGGTACCCTGAGGGACTTGGGGTTTTTTCAGGGGGAAAAATGCTAGGTCGATCCGGGTGTCACAGGGTTGAGCGTTATGGGACCCTTGTTGGGTGCGTTGTATTCTGCACTGTCGTAATGGCTTACGGCCGTGCCGACCTGTACGCGTCCGATCTCGTCGGATCTCGGCCGCTGTACGGGTTGGTCTTGGTTGGTACTTGGTTGGGTGACCTCCTGGGAATACCGAGTGCGGGGTGCTGGGGCTGGTCTTCCATTTTTACGCTCTTCTCTTGCGTTTTGGCGCTGAGGGGCCTGTTGGGTGGGTTTAACCTCCTCGGGGACCCTGTGCTCCCCGTATCACCGGGCCCGGTCCGGGGTGATGCTCGTTGACCCGTAGGCCCGGGATAGCCCTGTTGGGAACCGGAACGCGGGCTGCGGCGGTGCCGCAGATGTGTTTTGGGGTTCTTTCCTGAGGGGTTATGGGACCAACCGTTGCATGGGGTGATGCCTGGGTGGTTGGTTCTCTGGTGTGTTGCTGCAGTGTCAACTCCCGGTTCTCCGGTTGAGGGTGCCCCTGCACGTTCATGACGTCTGCCGATCGTATGGGCTTTTTCTGTGGGCAGCTGTCAGGGGTCGAGTGGTCTATGGATCCCACTTCTGACGTGCTGTTTAAAAGCTTGGTTATGCGACAACGCCAGCATACGCCCCTTCCGCCGGGGCGGCTGTTTTCAGCTGTCCTTTCTGGCGCCTGCCTCGTCCGCAGTTTTCCAGGCTTGGGTTGACAGCCTGTTGCCTGGTCTTTTTCCCCGGTGCACTGCCTGCTTCCGTTGGTTAACTCTTGTGTGTTATGACCATGCTGTCTGCCTGTTGCAGGGCCTGTGTTCCAGGCGGTGTGCTGTTGGGGAGGACAGGGCCCGCTCGGCTGAGGGGCCTTTGTCCGAATACGCTGGCGATGTGGGGGGCGGGGTCACTAGGTGCCCCCCTGGTGGGGTCTTGATGCTGGCATCATGGCCTTCTCCGGGCCCCCATTCCAGGGAGTCCAGTCCTTTTGGTGGGTCTGGGTCTTCCTTCGCGCTCCGCTGCTACGGCCTTGCCACGGGGTTGGGTTTGCCCTTGACCCCGTGATTCTGGGGGCGGTGACGAGGTTGTTCCTACGTCCGTTCCCGGGTGGCATGCGGGTTGTGCGTGGGTGTAGTCGTGGGGTCAAGCCACGGTCTGCTCACCCTGTGCGTTGGGTTGCTTGAGTGCCTCTTCGCACGGTCGGGTCCGTCGCCCTCCCGTGAAGCCCCTAATAGGGGGGATGCCCTCCATTAGGGGGGGTCGGGGGGGCTCGGCCCTCCCTGTTCTGATGGTTGTGGGGGGCTGTCAGCGGGGTGTATTTGTCAGCCAGCGGCTCCGCTTGGCCTCCCTTGTGCAGTAGGTGATGCCAAGCAGAGCCCCTTAACGAAACAGAACGTTAGGTTATGGCTATAACCAAGTTCTGTTAGTTAGGGGTGACGCTTGGCATCAGACGGCCGCTGCAGCCCTTGACCTCACCTTGTGGTGAAAGCTTGGGAAGGAGGAGAGCAGGTGACCACACACCTGCTTATGAAGGTAAGCTGATGAGGGGTGTGGTCAGACTAATACTGGTATTAAAGGTATATTTGTGGAATGTTATTCAGTACGCGTGCACGTACGCGAGGGAGTGCAGTAGGTGATGCCAAGCGTCACCCCTAACTAACAGAACTTGGTTATAGCCATAACCTAACGATAACTACCATGTTTTCAGAATCCCAAACCATGGTGTGAGCTAGCATGTTTTCAGCATTCCCAACGGAGGTGAGAGCTAGCATGTTTTCAGAATCCCAAACCGTGGTGTGAGATAGCATGTTTTCAGAATTCCCAACATCAGTGAAAACTAGAATGTTTTAAGAATTCCCAACAGCAGTGAGTAATAGAGGGAGTTGGTGTATTCAAATCTGTTAAAAAAGAGACTAGGACAGCGCTCCAATCTTACTTCTTAAAGGGGAACTACACCCATTTCAGAACTCATGTTATTCCTATTATCTAAGTCAGTCCAAAAATGTTAGTGAACATGAACAACACTCCCCCAAATCCAAAATCTAGTGCTAAAACAAACGTTTTTGCACTTTTCCACTGCATGGTACCTACTCGACTCGACTATACTCTACTCTGCCTTTTTTGTTTTCCATTGCGGAAATTTGCAGATAGGAGGCTGGTACTGGGTACTTTTTTTAGTACCTGCTCTGTCGAGGTTCCAAGCGGGTAGAGCAGGGACTAAAAAGTTACCTGAAACACTGATTGGTCAGAAGAGAGAATCATTACTACGTCTTCATTGCGCTACACGCGGGGCGTCCTGCACAAAAACTCAAACCCGCCATCTTTAAATAGCCTCGCGACTACTAAACATTAGCATTAGCATTATTTGTTTGCAGCAAGAACAAAGTGCAATAAACAAAAGAAGATACATTCACAGTGTATTCTGCCTAATTTATTGATGAAACAAAACCAACAGCAACACAATTTATTGTTAATTTTTGTAATGTGACTGGGATTTCCGATTATAATCGTTAGCATTGCGCTAGCGTACATTAGCTAATAAGACACTGGTTTCATAACTGAAAACACTACAATAAAATAAAGTAAATTTAGGTATAAAAAATTAAACAAACATTCTGTGGGCCATTCATTGTCTATGGAGCAGCTCCAGACTTACAAGACACCTGATGACATTACATGTTTGAGTCTTACTTATCTGGTTTAGTCTTGGAGTAGTAGAACACAAGAGTAGCTCATGTTCACAAATATTGATTGAGCTTTCCTAGGCCATGGAAATAAAATATTGGTATTTTTTATTTAGATTCCCCTTTAATATATTGCCACACTGACATTTCTGGTCAGACGCCCTTTGTCAGCATGTATTCTGGCAATTTAACAATAAGAGACAGGTGGGGTTAATTATGACCAGCACAACAGGTACCCACCAACAGGGGGAGCCCCAAAAATTACAGAAAGAGTCTCATGCTTGAGCATTTCAACAGGTAGACCACATATTTAGTGTTACATGTGATTCTGCCAATAACCTTGATGTCAACACCAGACTTTGGATGGGTAAAATGATTACCCTTAATCATAGAATAACAGTGTGTACAGTTATGACAAGGAAAGTTACCACTAGAGATCTGAGACAGAATGTGAGTGGGCCTCTTATAGGCAAATCTGACCTCACTAGAATAGATAACCATGTAAATTGGAACACCTCTTATAAAAACTTCTAGGCAGAGTTTGAAATTAACTTCTAATATCACTTTCCAATATGTGCCGGTATCTACCCACTACTTATTTGACTGACTTAGATATAGGACTGTAGGTGGATACCAACAGGGCTGTGCACACTGCACCATACTGCACCATACTGCACCACACCACACCACACCACACCTCACCACACCTCACCACACCACACCTCACCACACCGCACCACACCGCACCACACCACACCACACCACACCACACCACACCTCACCACACCGCACCACACCGCACCACACCACACCACACCTCACCACACCGCACCACACCGCACCACACCACACCACACCACACCACACCTCACCACACCACACCACACCACACCACACCTCACCACACCTCACCACACCACACCTCACCACACCGCACCACACCGCACCACACCACACCACACCGCACCACACCGCACCACACCACACCACACCACACCACACCTCACCACACCACACCTCACCACACCTCACCACACCACACCACACCGCACCACACCTCACCACACCACACCTCACCACACCACACCACACCACACCGCAC
>NC_140169.1:103365141-103387641 GCF_963971535.1 Notolepis coatsorum | reverse complement strand
GCAGGGATGGCTTGTGGAGGCTGACATGCTGGTTGTTGATGGCTCTGCTGGTACGGCAGTGCTTGATGCAATTGCTGAGCAGTGTTGATTGGTGGAGGCAGATATGATGATCGTTGATGGTGGCTCAGCTGGTGCGGCAGCGCTTGATACGCTTGCTGAGCAGGGAATACTGGTGGAGGCTGATATGCCCTCGCTGCTGCAACAGCGGTTGTGAATGGTGAAGGCGGCGCTGTCCAGGAGGGTAGTTGATAGGTAGACTGCTGAGGTGCACCTGCTGTATGTTGGCCCACTGACTGGAGAGCAGCTGCAGTGGGTAACCATCGTGCAGGGTAGAGTGCTGTTGCAGTCTGAGGTTGATAATTAGGCTGTGCAGGCGTAGCTGTAGTATATTGATGCACTTGATATGCAGATCTCATTGGCGTAAGCTCATACCGGGTCTGTGCGGCCGCTGGTGTGCTGCCATGCCTGCTCCTCACCATTGATGACACAGGCTGGTTTGACCGGTAGGTAGGCTGGTAACTTGGTACCGTTGGCATTTGCTGGCCCACGTGACCCACTGCTTGCATCACCTGGAAGTCAGACTGTGGCATGACCAGACTCATCGCGGTGGGGGCTGGGGGCCTCGGAGCAGCCCCGAACAGCGGTGCGGAGGTTACTGTCGGCGGTAGAGACTGAGTCGACATGTAGGCTTGCTGCCTCTGGCCCGGTGTACAGGTTGTGGCTTGAGACTGTAACGTTGCAGTTGTTGGGCACAGCAGCGGTATTAGTGGCAGCGAGCTCGACCATGGTGAGCGGTTGGGTGGGACGCTCAGACTATGATGTGACAATGGTGGTGGAAGGCGTAGGGGCATGGTAGAGCAAGGTCCTCTTGCGTCAGAGGTGCCACCTGTTAGGCTCCGACTGTGGTGGCTCTGCTCTGATGGGGATGGCGATGTGAGCCCCACACACACTTCCCGCTGGTCAGGCCGGGTGTTAGCATACGGTGATAGGTCCCAGTGTCGCGTCTGATCGACTGCTCCCGGCAATGAGAGGCAGGGAGGGGGCCCGAGCGCAGTGTGGAGCTGGTCACCTGTAGCTGCAAACTCGGTCTGCAGGCTGAGTGACCGCAGCTGCTGTGCGGTGGCACCTTCGTTGTCATCTGGTAGAGACGGTGCAGTATTAGGCATGAGGGACTGTGGTAAGCTAACCAGATAGCCTTGCAGGTGTGCTGGAAGCTGTCGCAGCCTTTCTCCTCGTCTTCCATTTCCGTCTGCTGCTGTTCTCTGTGTGTCCATGGCGCCGTCGTGGGTGAAGTTCTCCGGCTCGAAGGACCAATATTGAAGATATAATGCTTGTTTGCAAAGTTTGCTGGAGCCACTTCATCCAGAACGGCACACCCCGGTCAGAGAGCGGACGCAGACACAGAGAACAGTCCTTTCGTATTTATTAAGGATTCTGTTGTTGAGCGATATCTCAAGAATGCTTCCATCCAGGTCGTAGGGCTGGATGGAGCAATCAAAGATTGAGTGAGTGGTGTTTTAGTTCATGAACGCACTCTCACTGGGAAAGCAGACAGCAATGGAACACATGGGCGGCAAGATGGCCGCTGTATTTAAACCCATTAGGACCCCTGGGCTGTCCAGAGAGATGCCAGACTATAAATAATAGGACCCCTGGGCCATCAAAGAAGTGCCTGACTGGAAATAACAATACACAGGATAACAAATAATGGGGAATTTACAACACACATATATGACACGGCTGTGTGCATGCATGTGTGTGTGCGTGTGTACAAGAAAGTGGGTGAGAGGGGGAGAAATGCATTAATAACTTGTTTTTTAATCTCAGAAGTGGCTCTTTCCCTTTGTCTCCTCCTCGACTTCTCATCCTCCCCTCATTCTTCCTCTACCTCTCTCTCTCTCTCTCACTCTCTCTCTCTCTCTCTCTCTCTCTCTCTCTCTCTCTCTCTCTCTCTCTCTCACTGCTTGTCTCATAGCGCTACAGACTGATGGGCCTGGGTGTCTCCAGACCTCGTAAATTTGATAACGAGTCTCTACATTAATATGGCCCTATAACTCCTCCTGTCTCACTGGTCTGTGTGTGTGCGTGTGTGTTTGTGTGTTTATGTGCATGTGTGCGTGTGCGTGCGTGCGTGTGTGTGTGTGTGTGTGTGTGTGTGTGTGTGTGTGTGTGTGTGTGTGTGTGTGTGTGTGTGTGTGTGTGTGTGTGTGTGTGTGTGTGTGTGTGTGTGTGTGTGTGTGTGTGTGTGTGTGTGTGTATACAGTTGTGTGCGAGCGTCTCCGCTGTCCTCACTCTTATCTCCCACGCAGACAAAGGGCCAGTCTCCTCAGAGAGCGGAACGATTAAAAACATAGAAAACAGTTGGAGGGGAAAGATAGAGGGAGGGAAGATAAAAAGGAAGGATGATAAACGAGAGGGAGATGATAAACCGGGCAAGAAAATGAGAGAAGGAAGTGTTTGTAGTATGAGGGAGTTTCCCCTTAAATCCCTGGAAGTCTGATGAGCTTATAAACACATTAGTACAAGTTGCAGTCCCCCCAAAAGTTACACAAATCCTACATTGATTGATGTCTTTATTGAAGCAATAAAACAAGGATTGTGCAATACAATACAAAGAATATTGATCAAAAGGATAAAAACACAATAAAGCCCTAGAGCTTGTTTCCATTGTGGTCCTTGTGAAGTGAAGTGAATGTAAGTGTGCATATGTGAGCGTGTGTGTGCACAGGGAACATAAAATTGAATTGAATTGAAAACCTTTATTTATCCCCGAGGGGAGATTAAGATGTCCTTTACAGCAAACAGTGTAACAACAATTTAAAAACAGCAATTAAAAAACAGTTTATACATAACATACATAACATACACTTATTAGTATGTGTTAAAAACAAGATGGACAAGTACACATGGATAAAAATAGCTAAAATAGGACTAAAAAGAGCAAAAAAAGTGGTGAAAAAGAAACAAGTCCAATCATGAATGTGTTGTTAAATAATTAAATTAATTTGTTACAGTCCACAACCCAGCTCCTCCAGTCCACAGCAGTTGGCCCGTCCTGGCCCTGCTTGGTTGTGGAGCCTGATTGCCACCGGCACAAAGGACTGCCCAAATCGCTTTGTGGTATGTCGGGGGGGGATGAGTCTGTGGCTAAACGATTGCGGTCAGCTCATCATAGAGGGGGTGGCAGGGGTTCTCAAGGATAGCATGCAGCTTCCTCCTCGTCCTCCCCTCTGCCACCACCTCCAGACTGTCCAGGTCCGCTCCCACCACAGAGCTTGCTTTTTTTTTTACCAGTTTGTCTATTTTGTCTGTGTTGGTGTTGCCCCCCCCAGCATACCACAGCGAAAAAGAGGGCACCCGCCACCACAGACTGGTAGAACATATACTATATATACAATATATACAAACAAAAACAATACTTCACATCAATAGAGACCTCACCAAATAACAATGACCCTACACGAGTTCCAATATTTAAAACCAATACAGGGGACAGTTAAAAAGAAAAAAACAGAGGATTAAGGACCGTTTTGCAGCAATTTCTTTAAGGAGGTCTTGAAGGTAAACCTGGAAGCAAGTAGCTTTATACTTTCAGGTAGTCTGTTCCATAAAATTGCTGCAGAATATAAAAAGGTACATTTGCCCATTAAAGTTTTACATTTGAAGGGTACAATGTTGCTGGAGCTTCCTCTGGTGGAGTAGCCGTGTACGGTACTTACTGTAGGTAGGGATATGTAGAAATCCCCCAATAGAACTGTACTAAAAAGGGGTACGTTGTAATAGTCCACTGTTGACATTCTAGTCACTATAGTAAGTGAATGTATCAAAGTTGATTTGATATTGAGTGTTCTTAATGACCCAAATTAAATATATACTGCATTTCAAAGAGTAAAGTTAAATGTTCATAATATGGAAATCTGAAATAGATTGATTAGGCACTTATCTATCACTTATCTCACGTATCTATCACTTTAAAGTGACTGGGGAACAAAGATGTGCATCTGTTGGTCACAGAGACTGAAACAACTAAAACACAAGTGGTTGTGGAACAGAATACCACATTCATGACTCTGACAACAGCTCTACTGGACATTCCTGCCACCAGCAGCCAGCAGCACCATCCCTCAACTGGCAGCATCTGTGTCACGTGTTGTTTAGAGAGTTCTTGTGTCGTCCTCGTCATAAGGAGCACCTGTGAAGTGATCATGTTGTTTCATCAGCATCTTGGTGCCACACCTGTCCAGTAGATGTATGATCTTGATATGACTCACCTGTCCAGTAGATTGATGATCTTGATATGACTCACCTGTCCAGTAGATGTATGATCTTGATATGACTCACCTGTCCAGTAGATTGATAGATGGATTATCTTGGCAAAGGTGAAATGCTCACTAACAGGGATGTAAACAAAATGTGTGGGTACAATTTAAAAGAAAATAGACGTTTGCTGTCGGAGGCCAACAGCGGGTGTATCCCTGAATAGCCCAAATTCTCAATCCACCTTTTGACCATAATTCCCCTAATCCGAGTCGTTGAGGAGCAGCTGATGTTTTTAGTTTTATGAGAATAGCACCGCCACATGACTCACAGCTTCACAGGCCTCCTCGCTATAGGTGGAAATCGGATAGTGAGTTCTCAAGTAACCAATCACTTCCTGTTTACCATGTGTTTTTCCCAAAATGTTATTGGATCTGGCGGTCATATGGCTTTGGCCTATCAATTATCTAAATGACACATTTAAATATGTTAGTCCCTAAATTCCTCACAGCAAGTCTGGTGAGAATCAGGTGAACAGGCTATGGGGAGTAGGAACAAAAGTGTGCAAACATTTTAAATGGAACTTCCTATATGGCAGATTTCATAGGTCCTTGTGGAAAATGTGTTGTCCATAATGTAAGTAGATGCATCTCTGGATACCAGCTTCATGAACGGATCAAGATATACACAATTGAAGGTTTGGCCTGATAGTGGCAGGTCATGTGGTGACCAAAATCAAAAGGGTGCTTTCTCTAGAGGCCATAAATGTGCATCACAAATTTGAAAAGATTTGAATGAAAGCTGTTTGATTTACTGCATTCACACAATTGTCTATAGAAAAACTCAACTCGTAGAACATGTTTCAACTTGTGAAAAATAAGGGCAAAAATAAAAGTCTATATGTTGTAATGTTCCATACTTCCATTTAAATGCAATGGAACATTTGGTTCAGTTGTGTTCTCCTGGTGGCTCCCTATGCTAAGGTGGATAAAATACCATGTCATTGTCCTGGTGGCTCCCTATGCTAAGGTGGATAAAATACCATGTCATTGGAGTTCTGAGACCTTTGTTGCACGTCCTTCCCTGTCACTCACTGTTCTGTCGAATAAAGCAGAAATAATCCAAACAAATCTAAAAATAAAAGGGTTGGTGGTCCAGTTAAGAAGACTCCAATTACACAACCCATTCCTGAAGCCAGTTACTGGGCTTGAACTTTGAGAGTACATCATATTAATTAATTAATTAATTAACGCGTCACAGGCTTTGTTTGAAGAAAAGAAAAAAGTAAATACAAAAATAGTTTTCTTCAAAGTGCTTCAGGGTTCAGATAAATGTAGTGAATAAAAAAATAAAGTAGGTTGTTTTTGTCAAAATGTCATGGGGTGAAAAATTTTAAGTTCCCTAAAACGAAAATACCAAAGTAAAGCACAAGTACTATGGGTATAGTATGTTATGTAATGAGTGAAAAGGCCTGCACTGTAAGCACTTATTATTTTACACCCCTGTTTTTATTTTATACGTTTTGTGGAAGTGTGCCAGCATGGGTCCAGCGTTCTGTAGCAGTACTACAATAGCACACACACACAGACATACACACACACGCGCACACACGCACACACACACACGTGCGCAATGTATAATGAAAGCAGTTTAAACATTATGAAACACTTTATTATTCCTAAATGTAATTCTCCCTTGCATCACCCAAGTAAGGAAATATGAAACAAATGGTGTTCCTTATTGACTCATAAAGGAATGCTATTCATTTTAATCTTCTTTTGAGTATTGGGGCTTATTATAAGGATATGAATCTGTGATTCAGATTATGATGTGATTGGCCCACCTATAAATTATTACAGAATACCTATTATGAAAGTGCTATAATAACATCAAGGAAAACCACACTCCTTTACCCTGTAGCCCCATTATTACTAGGTTCAATAGATTACATTAGATTACATTAGAAGCATTGTTGTCATTGTACAGGATACAACGAAAGTAGGAGTGCTACTCCTGATCAGTGCAATTAAAAGAAAGAAGAACCAATGTACAGATAAATGACCTCAACAACAACAACAACAACAACAACAACAACAACAACAACAACAACAACAACAACAACAACAACAACAACAACAACAACACATTCATCTCAACAACAGCACATTCATCCATCCATTACAAGTATTAAAAATATCTACAATATTCTACGAAAAATATCTAAGTACAAGAAAGGTTGCACTGAAATAGAATATTCGAATACATATGATCATTGCTCACATACTGTATGTAGACGCGGATTGGTTTTGTTGTTTTGATCATGGACTCTTGTTCTGGTAACTATTTGTTCTGGACTAGTGTTGAAAACTAGCACTTGTGCTATAAACACGCAAAACAACACATCTGGTCTGTCCAATGTGACTGGTCCAATGTAGCTGTGGTTTCCATTTTAAATAAAAGTGTTCATTCATTCATTCACTAGTGTGAATAATTATTGCATAAGAATGACAAGAATTACTGCACACAGTATGCAATAATAGGGTTGTGAGGTAGTAAGTTACTGCATTGTTACTTCATATTCATCATGAAACTACGAGTTATAGAATAGAATAGAATAGAATAGAATAGAATAGAATAGAATAGAATAGAATAGAATAGAATAGAATAGAATAGAATAGAAATACTTTATTCATCCCGAGGGAAAGTTGGCACTACAAATCGCTCACAGTAAACAGTAAACATTTAGGTAGACAAAACAAAGTCACGAATAAGAATAATAAAAAAAAAAAAAAAAAAAAAAGCCCAAGAATAAAGAATCAAATAAGCCTAAGAATAAAATACAGTCCGGGATAGACATTTCCTATGTTATGTATATACATTCTAATATAAAATATACAGTAAAAATATACAGAAATCTACAGTAAGTGTACAGTAAGTGTAATATTGAACAATGTTGTTTTAAAAGTAAAAGTAAAAGAGTTAACACCAAGGGGAGCAGTATTGCTGCATAAAGACATTGCACTGCATCTACCCAGTAGCTAGTTATATTACTTGGTACAGTATGATGAGGTAGCTGCCACATTACAGCCACGGTAGGACCTGCAGACTGCGGTATATGCCTACAGTACCTGTGAACGTGTTGCTTGACATAGAGGCCTCTCTCACCAGATATTCACCATCCCTCAGCTGCATGCAGCCAGACCACATTCACTCCAGTAGCCCCTTCCAGAGAAGCTCTGGCGGCCTCGACTTCTACGTCACCCCAAACTGGCCATAAAATGTTGACCGTGTGGCATGTGAGATGCTGAAAGCATAAGATCATTATTTGCTCGTGTCGACCAACAGACACGGCAGACACACTCCAGTACAAATAACACAGAGCTCAAAGTGACTCCTAGGCGCCTTGTAATAATTTCACTTAAATTGAAGGGGAGGGGGGAGAGAGAGAGAGAGAGAGAGAGAGAGAGAGAGAGAGAGAGAGAGAGAGAGAGAGAGAGAGAGAGAGAGAGAGAGAGAGAGAGAGAGAGAGAGAGAGAGAGAGAGAGAGAGGGGAGCCAGCTCTATCGCCACCCTGTCTGAGGAGCTGGTATCTCCAGATAAAATAATCTGGTTATTCTCAGCAACACCGGGAGGAGGCATGCCTTTTACATGCCGTGCGTGTGTTTGTGTGTGTGTAAGTGAGTGTGTGTGTGTGTGTGTGTGTGTGTGTGTGTGTGTGTGTGTGTGTGTGTGTGTGTGTGTGTGTGTGTGTGTGTGTGTGTGTGTGTGTGTGTGTGTGTGTGTGTGTGTGTGTGTGTGTGTGTGTGTGTGTGTGTCTGTGTTTGTATGTGTGTAAGTGAGTGTGTGTGTGCATGCATGCATATGTGTGTGTGTGTGTGTATTTAATTACATCCCTTGGGTTTTTTATGATACATTACTGTAACTATTCCTAATGAGCGAGAGAATGGAAGAAGGGAGAGAAAGGAGGGAGATGGATGGAAAGAAAGAGAGAGCGAGGCAGAGTTTATTCACCAGAATAACAGAGGGGTCTCTGAAGTGTTGCTCTAATGTGTCAGAGTGCTAATGCAGTGCAAAGGTTAAATCTATAGTGTACTAACACACATAGTCACACACCACCCAGGGGCAGAGAAAGAAATTCTGGTCCCCGAGCCCCCCCCCCCCCCCCCCCCCCCCCCTTCTCAAAGGCCACTCATATGCACCGGTTACCGTCCGGTAGTGTGATAGTAAAGGGTTAACCTTCTGTAGTGTGGCAGTGAAAGGGTTAACATGCTGTTGTGTGGCAGTGAAAGGGTTAACTTTCTGTGTATTGTCGCAGTGAAAGGGTTAACTGTTTGGTAGTGCGGCAGTGAAAGGGTTAACATAGACTGAAATTAACTTTAGATCTCCCGGGTGACGGTATGTCGTGTCATTTTATTTTTTATTTTTTTACTCTGAAGCATTCTTTATTGCCTAAACATAAAATCCGAGCCACTGTTTTGTCAAACGCTTAGCCCGGAGTTGTCGAAATGGTCCAACTTCTGAAAAAGGTCTGTCTGTTTACTGGGCGCTGTTGCCATGCTGAATCCAATGCGACTTGGAGTGAAAATAACACGTTTTATGTTCTAATTTAGATGTCAGTCCCCAGTAGCCATTGAAATGTTGAGATGTTGGACCATTTCAACAACTCGAAGTAAGCGTTTGACAAATAAGTGACTTTTATGTTCAGGTAATGTGAAATGAATGAATACGAGTAAGTAAAATGTACTTACATGACATTGCCCCGGAAAATCTGAAGTTAACCCTTTCACTATCACACTACCAAATGGTTGACCCTTTCACTGTGACAATACAGAAGGTTAACCCTTTCATTGCCACACGGCAAAGGGTTAACCCTTTCACTACCACACTACAGAAGGTTCTGTATCGTTATGGCTTCACTCAGCACCTAGTTGCACTGTACTTCACTTCGTGCATAAACACTGAATAAAAAATTCCACCATGTACCTTTACATCCCAACATTCGTCTGACCACACCCCCTTCCGCTTACCTTCATAAGCAGGTGTGTGGTCACCTACTCGCCTCCTTCTTCACTTTCACCACAAGGAAGTGCCTTCGGTAGGTCCCCACTTGACGAGGTTGTTAGTAGAAGAAAGTTGGAAAACAAAAGAGATACGTTGACGTCATATCTTTATTTTCTCTCTCACTATTTGAGAAAATACGGCGATATTGTCTTCGTTACTGGAGGTCATTCCGACCTTCAACGGCTTTTTCGTATTAGGAGCTCAAGCCGCTGACATGCTCCCAGCTACAGTCCTCCTTGCTGCGGCTGGATGGGGTTGCCCTCCGGCAACACAGCTGGACTGTAGGAAGCACCGACTGTTGTGAGAAGCGGTTGTTTCCAGGTTGGGTACGTACTGTTTGCTTGCGAGCTCTGGTTGTTGTTGATGCTGTGGGGGTTAGATGACAATTTACGAAACGCAGACTTCAGGCTGGGGTCCTCTGCTCGGCTTAAACGGCGGTCGGAGGATCTTGGTCTGACACCCATGATGGTCAATCTAGTGGGCCCCGACCAGGACCTGGTGATCCCAGGATTCTCGAGCGGATGCTTCTCTGTCCCGTGCAGGCCCCATCTTTCATATACAAATGAAAGTATACCCTAACGAGGAAATGTGGGCATAGGATCTTCTTTATCGGGAGTTCCATGCTCAAAGTCGGTTGCAGCCCGAAATGGGAACTGTGCTGGCTATGCTGCATGTCTGGATCACCGTTGAAACTGCGTTCTGACGTTCTTTTTCTTTTCCCTCTTAGGGGAGGGACTTGGACAAGCGGCCTGTCTGAAGTGTGGCTTGTTGTGTCATTGTATACAGTTCAGGTGATAGCTGCTTAGCTGGCGTGCTAGTTGTGGACTACTGTGTTAGCCAGTCAGCTGTTAGCTGCGGCGCTAGCCCGCTGTGTTACCAGGCTAGTAACGTTAGCTCGTTGCTATCAGTCGATCGGCTGTTAGCTTAATGCTACACTGTTGAACGTTTTCGATGACTATAACATGCCTTAAACACTCTGACTACGACGTCATCTTTGACAGAGAATGTTAGTCGAACCTACACCGGAGCCCTGCCAGCGAGGACTGCGTCAAACATGGAAATGTAGCGGCTGGGTGGCGCAACGACGTTACTCTCGTCGTCAACACAGAGATGCTGTGTTCAACTGCGGTGCCCCGTTAGCCAGATTGCAGTTCGCTTGGCCTGCGTTCAGGGTAGGAAGGTCCCGACCGGACCTTAAACACTTCTTCTTTCCTTCCCTTCTAAATGTTTTCCAAAACGTGTGTTGCTGCAATACGTTGAGGATACGACACGTGTTGTGTGTGAATTGTCTTGTCACTGGTATAGCTTTCTCTCTCCATAGAAATCGGGTTGTTGTTTTACATCTGTAAAAATTATCTGGTTAGTTGTGTTGAGAACATGTGTGTTCATGTACCGTGGACTCACAACTAAGGGGGTTATTTAACCTATAAAGCTATGCTTGAGTGACATGTGAGTAAGGACTGAATTCTTTTCTCAGCCTGTAATGACAATGAACAGTGTGTTCACATATTAACAGGCAGGGCCGCTTGGGAGAAATGTGAGGGGCCCCCCCCCCCTAAAAGGTAAAAAATATATATATTATATTTATATATATATACTATAATATAATATATATTTTCATACAGTCAACATATTCTTAAATAATAGCGACTGCCCGAGGCTGGGCATGATACAGTCAACATATAGCAAGAGAGAGAGCGAGAGAGAGCTCCCGTTCTACAGTCAATATACAGTGTTATCGCTGCACAGACCCGGCAATGCCCCTGACCCTCCACCAGAGCAAGGCCAGAGAGAGAGAGAGAGAGAGAGAGAGAGACACATTGGAAAGAAACAACCCAAAACCAGAGCAAATTGAAATGCTATTTGGCCCTAAACAGAGAGTACACAGTGGCAGAATACCTGAGCACTGTGACTGAAGATCCTTGACTAGGTACAGACTCAGCGAGCACAGCCTAGCCATCGAGAAAGGCCGCCATAGGCAGACTGTGTGTGTTAGAAAGAGAGAGAGAGAGAGAGAGAGAGAGAGAGAGCATGTGTGTTTGTGTTAGAGAGAGAGCATGTATGAGAGAGATTAGCAAAGATGAGCCCCTAAAGGATATTCAACTTTTAATGGAAGAACAAAACAGAAGGAAAAGATAACTTCACAAAGGCAACATGAATATACATAGATCCAAAAGGACAAAGATCAACACTTAAATCCAAAGAGAAGAGGGTCTATACCAGAGAAAACAAAGTAGCAAGGAGCCAATGGCCGACATCAGCTAAATAGTCTAACTGCAAATAGAGTAGCCAGGTACTGACACCAGGCCACACACAGCTTTGGCCAACGCTACCCAAGCTACACAATCGACCAAGACAATTCACACACAGCACATGTCGTATCTCCAAATGTTGTGAAGTAACATATGTTTTGCCTGGAAAAAAACATTGTTATTAACAAAACATTCGGGAGGGGGAAGGAAGAGTGGGGTAATGTCCAATGGACATCTTACCTGCACCAAGGAACGCAGGGCGAAAGGCCGCAACACAGGTCTCCACGTTGACGAAAGGCCTCTCGCTGGCGGGACAAAAAGAAGCTATGGCCGGAGCCTTGTCATGGTGCAGGCCCGACTACATCTTCTGTCAAAGATGATGTCGTAGTCAGAGTGCCAGGGCCTGCTATTCTCACGGCTAATGTCAATGGTCGTAGCACAAGCTAACAGCTAACTCTAGGCTAACTGATAGCATCAGCTAACGTTCCCAGCCGAGCGAAAACGAGCAGCTAACGTCGTAGCTAAACAGCTAACTGGCTAACAGTTAGCTCAACCCGGCTATCGCTAACCATTAGCTAACGCAGAAGCAAGCTATGCGGCTACCACTGAAAAAACTGTACAACGTGAGAAAAGCAATACAGGCCAACACTTCAGACAGGCGCTGTGTTTTCCTCTTCTCATACGAAGAGAGAAGGGAAAAAGAAGGCAATACACGTCCCACTACAGAGTGGTGTTTACCATAGCGGTGCCGGCAACAAGTCCCTCGCGGACTATAGCCGACTTGAGCATGGAGATATTCTCATAATGAAACACCAAGCTCACCTCCCTCGCACCAGGTGCTGACACCAGGCCACACACCGTTAGCTACTACAACAGCTAGTCGGCCCGTTTGGCTCCCGAGAGAGAGAGAGAGAGATATCCACGGCGGGAATAGAATAGAGTGTAAAACTCACCAAACACGTCCAAGAGGATGGAGACAACCGCGTGGAGTTGACGAAGTTCATCTGCCGAACGACCGTCCTCTTCATCTTGGCATAACAATGCTGCACGTGCTCTCTCTAGGTTAGCTAATGCTAGTTAGCCTTTAGCTAAGCTAGCTACTAGCCGACATCATCATGGCTATATCCCGACTGAACCACACGTTAGCACTCAATATTATAACATAGCTAAAGCTAACTAGCTGTCCCTGTCTTTAGCCGGGATGGCTAGCCTGACTGAACTGTCTAACATGCAACAACTTTCATCTTCAGTCCATCTGCCGAACGATGTCCTCTTCATCTTGGCTGGCATAACCTCCAATGCTGCACGCGCGAAATAGTCAGACGCTACCTTACCTGTAACCCCTCCCCTCATTGAAACCAATTCTGCTGCAGAGCCTCAGAGCTGCCTCCAATAGTGTATCTGCAGAGCCGCAGAGCCAGGAACAAGTCAGACACATTCTACAAACATGTCTAATGTGAAATATATAAGCATATAAGCAAAACTAGATTTTAGGTCTGTGATGAAAAGGGCCTCGCGGGAAGGGGGGCCTCGCAAAAAAATAAAAATAAAGTAAAATAAAATAATAAAAAAAATAATAAATTAAAAAAAAAAAAAAATTATTTTAATTATTTTTTTTGTGCGAGGCCCCCCTTCCCGCGAGGCCCTGTGCGACCGCACTGCTCGCACACACCCCTGAGGCGGCCCTGTTAACAGGGTTACCTGTTCAACTTGGCCGTATCAAGGGTAAGGTAGGAGGGGTGATCCCCCCGGTTTCCCTGGGGCTTCCCCACCCTCCTCTCAGCAGACATGTTGTTTACAATATATTGTGTCACTGTGTTTGTGGGGATACGATGTAACCCTTAGCTTAATTGCTGGGGTTGTGCTAACCGCTTGAGAAACTATATTTTCCTAAAGAAAAGATTGTTGGTCGCTTATCGTGTGTGCTTAGCAAGGCCTGTGGCCGATACATAATCGAGGATTCTGTATTCTCTCGTTATGAAAAACGGCGTTCCTCTGTAGCAAGAGTGTACTTTGCCATTTTTTTTTGTGATAAAGGGTTGTGTGTGTCTTGTGATCTACAACTGGGTTAGGTTTGGCCACAGAAGCACATGTGTAAGTCTGGTACCGGGGCTCTTAAAGGGGCCCTCTCTATTCTGTGTTTTTTCCTTAGTAAAAATCAGATAGCAGGTTAGCACATGAGCTGTGTGAAGCTGTTAGACACTTCATGTAGCTGACTATGACTGTGTCATGCTCTTTTTTGTCATTACATCGTATCATGGGTGTGGGGTCGTAAAGGGGTGAACTGGTAATCCTTTCCTCCCCTTTTTGATTGGTCAGGGGTTAAAACCTCCTGTCCTTCAAGGTTCCTGTCACGTTGCTGTTCGGCACATTACAGGGTAAGAGGGGGGGGGGGGAGGGAGTTTCCTGGTCCCACGCCCTGGAAGATTGGGCGTGTGCACCGCGGAAATTCCCCCGCCATAGAGTACGTCACTGTGCGCGTCTCTGTTGGTAAGACTTCCGTGAGTTGTTCAGGTCCATGTTATGCATCTGTTTCAGGGAGTTGTCAGAGCTCCTCCTCACGAAGCTCCTCCTCGGGCCTTCTGTGAGTTAGGACTCTCCTTCCCTGTGAGGGAGCCTCCTCAGAGTTCAGAGCCTCCTCCTCAGATTGTCAAGGTGAGTAGAACTTCAAAAAGGAGTTCTGCTCTATTGTGTGTGTATTCGATTCAATTCGATTATTGAGTGTGTATTGGTTCAGTGCCTCCTCCTCGGAGAGCCCTAACCCACATATTACATAGCTCAATGTTGCAATATATTCTTTTCAATCTATACAGCTTGCGTGGGAAGTCTCTCTGGGGATTTCCGTCTCCTCCCTATGGCGAGGATGGTGGGATGTAAAAATGTAAACAATTTTTACCCTCAACTGCGTCACGTGGGATTCATGTCAGTCTGTGTTCTTTCTTTTTTGAATAAAAAGAGGAAGGTACATGAAGCACGACGGCTCCGTGTCGTTCTCCCAGGCGACTTGGAGGAACAATGTTGGTGTCTTGCTAGACTATCCATTGATGTGTTTGGGTCTCGACGCATACATAGTGCTGGCTCGGTGTGTTTCTGTTAAAGAATCACACAGGGTCTAAGTGCGCCTTGGTTGCTTGTTAAAACAGCGTTTTTATAGGGCAACTGGGATGGAGTTTTGTCTCTTCCGAGCGCCAGTTTACTAGGTTGTCTCGATGAATTCTCGTTCATATCTGGGGGATGTTAATGGAATAGATCAGAACATAGGTAGAGGGGTCTCACGCCCTTGGGGTGGGCCACTGAGCACGGTCCAAATGGGGACCGTTTGGGTGGCGCCCTCTTTTCATGTTTTAGATCGACACGCATACCTATCCCCTCTCCTGGAGTGGGCACGTCGGCGTGGTTAGGGACTGGTCTGGTCACGCTGGTCCAGGTCAGTTAACCCGTTGTCCGCCGGGGATGCAGATCTGCTGTTCTGGTACCCTGAGGGACTTGTGCTTTTTTCGGGGGGAAAATTGCCGGGTCGGTCCGGGTGTCACAGGGTTAGGCGTTATGGAGACCCTTTGTTGGGTACATGTTGTACTCTGCACTATTGTAATGGCTTACGGCCATACCAACCTGTACACGCCCGATCTCGTCCGATCTCGGAAGCTAAGCAGGTTCGGTCCTGGTTAGTACTTGGTTGGGAGACCGCCTGGTGTGCTTAGGGCTGGTTCTCCATTCTTTTCGCTCCTCTCTCACGCGTGGCGAAGAGGGGGCTGTTGGGGTGGTCTTGGACCTCCTCTGGTAACCCTGTGCTTCCCGTGCCGCCGGGCCCGGTCCGAAGTAAAGTTTTGTTGATACCGTAGGCCTGGGATAACCCTTTTTTGAAAACTGAAACACTTATACTGCGGTATAGCCGGTGTATACCCCCAGGTGTGTTTTGGAGTTTTTTCTTGAGGGGTTATAGGAACAACCACCGTCTGTACCACGAGGGTGGTTGATTCCCTGGTGTGTTGGAGCAGAGTCAACTCCCGGGTTACCCGGTTGAGTGTGCCCCTGCACGTTCATGACGTCTGCCAATCATGTCAGCCTTCTCTGCCTCGACCCCTCTGGGTGGGTTTTTTTTAATGGAGGCTTTGTCATGGTGATCAACAACGCCAGCATACGCCCCTTCCGCCGGGGGGGCTGTTTTCAGCTGACTCCTTTGGCGCCTATCTCGTCCGCAGTGCTCCAGGCTCAGGTTACAGCCTGCTGCCTGGTTTCCCCGGTGCGCTGCCTGCTTCCGTTGGTTAACCTTTTGAGTGCTTACGGCCATGCTGACTGCCTGTTCTGCAGGGTCAGTGTGCCAGGCGGTGTGCTATTGGGGGGAAAGGGCCCGCTCTTGGAGGAGCCTTGTCCGAATACGCTGGCGATGTGGGGGGCGGTGTCACTAAGTGACCACCTGGTGGGGTCTTGATGCCTGGCGTCATTGACCTCTCCGGGCCCCCTTTTTCCAGGGGATCCAGTCCCTTCAGTGGGTCTGGGTCTTCCTTCGCGCTCCGCTGCTATGGCCTTGCCACGGGGTTGGGGTTGCTCTTGACCCCGTGATTTCGGGGGCAGTAACGAGGTTGTTCCTTCCGTTCGTTCCCGGGTGGCATGCGGGTTGTGCGTGTGTGTAGTCGTGGGGTCAAGCCACGGTCTGCTCACCCTGTGCGTTGAGTTGCTTGAGTGCCTCTTTGCACGGTCGGATCCGTCTCCCTCCCGTGAACCTCCAATAGGGGGGGTAACCTCCATTAGGGAGGGTCGTGGGGCTCGGTCCTCCCCGGTCTGATGGTTGTGGGGGGCCTCAGCGGGGTACATTTGTCGGGCTATGGCTCCCGCTCAGCCCCTGTTGTGCAACTAGGTGCTGAGCGAAGCCATAACGATACAGAACGTAAGGTTATGTATATAACCCAGTTCTGTTAGTTATGGTGCGCTCAGCACCTAGTACGCCGCTGCTGCCCTTGATCTCGCCTTGTGGTGAAAGTTTGGGAAGGAGGCGAGTAGGTGACCACACACCTGCTTATGAAGGTAAGCGGAAGGGGGTGTGGTCAGACGAATGTTGGGATGTAAAGGTACATGGTGGAATTTTTTATTCAGTGTTTATGCACGAAGTGAAGTACAGTGCAACTAGGTGCTGAGCGCACCATAACTAACAGAACTGGGTTATATACATAACCTTACGTTAACCTTTCACTACCACATCTGTAGTGTGGTAGTGAATGGGTTAACCTTCTGTAGTGTGGTAGTGAAAGGGTTCATTTTATTTTCATTGTGATATGAAGCTAGCAAAGTGTAGTGGTAGATACACAGCTGGAAACCAGCAACTATTCCCCCCACTTGCTACACCCCGGACACTACCACACACATACATACATTCATAGACAAACAATGAACATATGCCTACTCATATAACACGCACACACATATACACACACACATATTAAACACATGCACACACAAACATGCACACACACATGCAAAGACATGCAGATACACATACACATACACATACACACACACATATACATACACATACACACAAATACATACACACACATACACAGAGACATACACATACACATACACACATACACATACACATACACATACACACACATATACATACACACACATACACATACACATACACACACACATATACATACACATACCATACATTCTGTGCCATCATTTGGTATGCCTGAGATGTCAATGAGGTTCTGGTCTGGTGTCACCATTTGTCATCCTCTGTCACCAACAGGCAATATCCACCATGCTCCTCTTGGGCCGGCTGAGTTCATCACCAAACTGCTGCTTCTTTTTAATGGTACATTGAGGTAAACTTTCACTCAAATAAAGAACTCCCCAACAAGTCAATAGTCTGCATCACATCAATCTATTATTTATTCCTTATCTGTATATCTTAATCTTAATCTCAGAGTCTTTTATCTCCTGCCATGCTGTACTGTACCAACAAGGTTGTTTCCCCACAGGGGCATTAAAGTCTTATCTTATCTTATCTTGTCTTATCTTATCATATCTTGATGTATATTTTATTTGTTTATATATATATATATATTCAAATGGGCTTAAAGCGACAGTGTGTCTTTTTATTTTTTTTATTTCACTTTGGGTGCCAATCACGTGTTATACGTTTCTTGGCCCCAACCGTTGAGTGCCAATCACGTGTTAATACGTTTCTGGGTAGTTTTTCCTCTTTTTCCGATATTTTTATTCATTATCCCTGTTGTTACCATAGGGAATGAGTCTGAGGTCACCAAAGTGCATTACCGGCCGCATCCAGCTAGACGGCGGTATCGAGCACCCTTTGAAACCTTGTATCTTGGCCTGTGCGTCGATCTAATGTCTCTGGGTAGTTTTTTTTTTTTGCTCAAGCTGAGCGGTTATAATGGTCGGATTGAGAAGAATCAAATGCTCCCGATGCATGATGTGTGGTGGATTATGTTGGCGACACGATGGATATCAATACTCGGAATTGCGATCAGATAATTGGAATATTCTTTTTGGGGTACATCCTAGTCAAGGTAAGGGCTATATGATATCAATTTTGCGTTGATCCAAGCATGTCTTCACCTCGATCCGAACGTGTGTGTGTAACATTAGTCCACAACGTATATGCTGTTGGTGGTGATCAAAGCATCAAAAAACAACCCCCTCCCCCTTTCATGCATTCATGATGAAACATAATACCTATGATATAGATTTGATTTGAGAATAATAGCGGGTCCAGGCAAGAAACGGCAACGGTTATAGTATAATACACCCATAAGGCTATTCCTCAGCATTTCAGGAATTACCCCAGACCGATCTAAAAACATACTTATATTCACCACGGTATAACGTGCAAATGTATGCATGGACATTTTTTCTCTTTTTTGCATCTTTACCGGAAGAAAGTCACTGTCAAATGACCATAATGTATCCATAGCTATAATATAGAATATAGTTAGGGGAGAGTAGGGTGAGTAGTGCCACTTTTTACTTAAAGTCCCTTTAAAGCAAGGGGATTACAGTAATGCCCCCAACTAAAATATGTACGTTTAGGATGTTGTGCATCCCTGGGGACAATCACTTTGGATCTTAAATAAACTGTTTCAGAAATATAGCTTTAGAAAAAAAAGTGGTTTTGTGGCACAACTTGCCCCCGGTGCGGGGTAAGTTGTGACATTAGAGAGAATACACTGGGGTAAATTGTGCCATTGATAATTTTACGTAAAAAAGATAATTTTAATCTCAAAAGCGGTAAAAGCATCCTGCAGATCTTCATCTCCTTTCCAACCTGACGTATAGTCTTCCCCTGTTGCACCTCTTTCACTGCTCTTTCCAACTTCTCAAGAGGAGTTGAAACCCTGTCTGTCTTCCGTTTGTATATCTGCGTGGCATGATGGATTTTGGTCTAAAATTAAGAATATCACATAGTTTTAGTGATCAAATGCAAGAATGCAATGTACAATAACAATAAAATACAATAAAGTATAGTTAATAAAATAAGTTGGGGCAACTTAACAAAGAGAATATCTGGCACAACTTAACCCAGGCCCTTTGGCACAAATCACCCCAAGCCTACCATTTTGAAAAAAATTCATCCCCCAGCTGTTTTGAGCTAGCATCATGCTAACTGTATAGACTCATGGTGTAGCTTACTAAAGCACTAAAACATGTGTGAACTGTTTTCAAAGTTATCTATAATTGTTCAAACACAGCAATCAAAAACCTTGATCATACAAATTTTACTTTGGAGGGCAAAAAACAGTTTTTTTAACTTAAATGTGCTTACCTCTCAAGCCAGGTGTCTCCCTTCTCTGCAGGTTGAGTGAAATGGATGCCTCTTCAAAAATATGTTGTCACATGACCAACTTCTTCTATGGTTTTCTAGATAACAGGGGTGGAACTACATGCCCCTTGGCACACTCTCCCCTATAGCTCTACAAACAAGGTGACGGACTCCAATCTTTTAAAGCGTGGATGTGCTAAAACGGGACCCGTCTAATCCCCGTGGTCAATGAGTTAATTAATCATCAGTTAGTTCATTCACATACATTCTTGAAAAGATTTTTATGATTGTAAAGTTTTACTCATTGTAAATAATATATATATATATATATATATATATATATATATATATATATATATATATATATATATATATATATATATATATATATATATATATATATATATATATATATATATATATACTAGTGTCCTTCCTGATTGATCATGATTGTTCAATCAGTAAACTAGAGAATGAAATCATGTCTCCATATTTTTTTTATGGTGGGGCTGCCAGGATCACTGATTGGGCCTTTAAACCTATTACTACTCTTTTGATGGGCGGGGGGGGGGCCTCATAGTCACCAAACTTGGATTTGATTAAATGGATTAAATGTTAAATGTCTCCACTGCCAAGTTGTTTGCTAAATACATTAATTTATTGGCCTGGTTCCACTGTCCCATTTCAAACAGGGTTGAGGCCAGGAAAAATACCTCATAATGAAGCGCCATCCAGCCGTTTCAGAGCACTCAACCTTTGATGAAGGGGCTTTATTAATAATAATAATGTTGCTTCTGGTGTTGAAATGGGTTAGAAACACAGATTGTTCTGGAGCTATTTCAATAGGACAGAGGATAAATGGGGCAATATTATATTCTAAACGACTTGAATTCTGTTGAGCGAGGTTGTTCATTTCATTAGTGTTTTACTCTGCGAATGTGACAGATTTATGGAGCAGCATTCTGAGGCAATGTACTTGGACAATTCATCCAACAAGTGTGACTAACTATATTACTATTATTTAAAAAATCTGGAGTGATTTTGTTGCAGTTACAAATTCCCACTATTGCCACAGGCAATATTGCAAATTTATACAACGGCATGCAAATTTCTCGATTCTGATTGCATTTACATTTTACATTTAGTCATTTAGCTGACGCTTTTATCCAAAGCGACTTACAAGTTCTGTACGACAAGCCATCAGGAAGGGCACAACTCTATCAGCTGAGCAACAATGTTCATCAAAGTGTTGAGTGCTACAGTGTAGGTTAGTTTATTAGGACAAGTGCATGACAGTACGGTTAGTTAGGGTTAGATTTTTTTTTTTTTTTTTTTTTTTTTTTAATTCAGATAATGGTTGAAGAAGTGCGTCTTTAGTCGACGGCGAAAGATTGGACGTGATTCGGCTGTCCTAACTGGGGTGGGTAGTTCATTCCACCATTGTGGGGCAAGGACTGAGAATAGGCGACTTCTCTTTGATGGCCATTCACACGTCTTTATTGGCAACAATCCACGGTCCTGGGCTCAGGACCCGCCCACAACCGAATCACATAACCCTCCCCGGCTCACTCCGGGAGAAAACAAGATCGCGGACAACAAATGGTTATGTTGAAAGCACCATAACGACTAAATATGAAGCGATTCTGTCAAGGGGAATGTGTTAGATCTTTAAACAATGTTGGATGATGTAATTGATGGGTCTTGAGTCAATCTAGAACAAAAGAAAAATCGCGGTTTGATTGATAGATTAATTGATTGATTTAAATTTCTACTTCCTTCTTTCTACTGACTGCAGCGTTCTCTCTCACACTGTCCGACGCTGGCGTACCCACAAACACACACACACACATACACACACACACACACACACACACACACACACACACACACACACACATACACACACACACACGCACGCACACACACACACACACTGTGACACACACACACTGTGACACACACACACACACACGCACACACACACACACACACACACACACTCCTGTCTGCAACAGCGGGGGAGTCAGACTGAGAGAGAAGCAGCGCTGTTTTAAGTGAGCATGGTCTATTGAATTGATTGATTGGTTGATTGCTAATTTTATTACTGTACCCCTGGTTTCCAACTGGTTAAGTTTAGGCTAAAAGAAATAAATAAAAAAATAGGGCGAAGAAAACGTTTTTTTCCTATAGGGCAAAGAAAACGTTTTAATTTGTTTTATCTACTTTATATAGAAGCATCTAAGAATGAAGTTCTATGGAAAGTAGGTCTGCATTCCCTTAACAATTGTGTGTATTGAGCCGTACTGTATTGTACCCATTCTGCATCTGGTAATAAAATTTTCAATCAATCATTCCAATAATACACAGTTGGATGTGTTAGTTGGTTGGATGCACTTCAAGCTGCTTCCACATGAGGCAACTTCTCTCAATCATTCCAATAATACACAGTTGGATGTGTTAGTTTGGTTGGATGCACTTCAAGCTGCTTCCACATGGAGGCAACTTGTCTTTTTTGTAGTTGTGGGAACTACTTTTTCTGGCGGATGGTTTTTTCAATAAATCTTCGATTAATGTGTGTTTATTGTATAGAAATAAGGTTGGATGAATCTGGCAGTTGTATAAAAGCTTTACACCACGTGCAGTCGTGGTTTGTGACCAATAAACCATGCCTAGGGGGGTCTAACGACCCTCGGCTGCGCCTCGGGCCTAACGACCACCCCTAGGCATGGTTTATTGGTCACAAACCACTCCTGCGTGTGATGTAATGCTTAAATATGTATGTACCTTGTACGATACAAGGATACAGAGAGAATGAGGGGAGGAAGTTACAAGAGAAGCAGAGTGATAGAAACAGTGTTTGTTGTGTGTGTGAGAGAGAGAGAGAGAGAGAGAGAGAGAGAGAGAGAGAGAGAGAGAGAGAGAGAGACAAAGAGTTTTGAGATTTTGTGACGTGTTTGTGTGTGTGTGACATTGTGATACCTCTGTACATGTTTGCAAAATGTTTGGTATAGCGCCCCCCCTGGAGAAGAATTCACCAGCCGCCACTGTATTGTGCACTAACCATAACACACAATAAAACTGTGAGGATTCGCCTGTCCCTGGACCTTTTTCCTGTGTTTTCCCTGTCTGTAACTGTCC
>NC_140169.1:103286095-103361095 GCF_963971535.1 Notolepis coatsorum | reverse complement strand
TACAAATATACAGTACTGTTTAAGAGTACAATGTCTGTCATATATTGTAGACCCTGGCGTTGGAAACTCTGATTAATAGACAGTTTCTAAGAAGAGAGTACTGTTACATTATATACATTTGAGAGTATATACATTTGAGGGGGAAGAAACTGTACATTGGAGGAGGTTGGGTAGGTGGGGTGGGGGGCGACGGTGAGTGGGTGGGGTGGAAGGCGGGGACTCTGTCTGTAAATAAACAGTACTGTATATTTGTATATCTTGTATGTCATAAATGTTATGATTTGACTGCCTCTTTGAACTGCTCAGGCAAGCGATACCGGAGTCTCAGGGAAAGCACAGAGATACTCAGAAGGAGCTTCTATCCCCAGGCCATCAGGATCGATGCTCAACGACAATAACACTATGTAACAAACCATCAAATACACTCACAGCACACACATCCACACGTACACACTTACTTTAAATAAACAACTCACTGTAGCACCCACTTTAGACACTTTAACACACTTTATATTTATTGGTAAAGAGATTTGCACTACAACTGATACGTCATTGCACCTTACCCTAAGTTGTACCTCATCCCACTTCTGCATTGTACTGTATATTGTATTGTAACTCAGTAACTTTTTCTCTACTCTGCATTGTATATTGTATATATCATGCATATTGAACACTTTTGTTTACACTTTCTATTTTATACTTATTTTATACTTATCTATTTTTATCTAGCACACTCTCAGGAGCAAAACAGAAAGAAGCATTTCATATAAAAGTATTCTGTATTTTTGTATGACAACTAATAAAGAAACTTGATTAATTGAAAATGGGGGACCCTGATGTAAACAAGTCTTTCTCTGGTTTGCATCCCCTTAACAATTGTGTGTATTGAGCCGTACTGTATTGTACCCATTCTGCAATCTGTTAAATAAAATGTTCAATCAATCAATCAAACCATACAAGCTAGCTGTCTAGTTAGCTTGCATTAGCTCACTCTAATTAGCTCGCTAGCTAGATTACTAGTTAGTATGATAAGCCAAAAGCTTATCATAAAAAAACACATATATTGACAGAATCATTGGTCCAAGTCATAACTGGTAGCTAGCTAATGCGATCTAGCTTGCTAGCATGAGCTATCTTACTAACTACATAGTTAGCACAAGCTAGCTTGCTAACTAGCTAGCGCAAGCTAGCTTGCTAAACAGGAAGCTGACTTGCTAACTAGCTAGCGCGAGCTAGCTTGCTAAATGGGTACAATACAGTACGGCTCAATACACACAATTGTTAAGGGGATGCAGACCAGAGAAAGACTTTCGTCTTGTTTACATCAGGGTCCCCCATTTTCAATTCATCATAACATACATTACATACATGACATACAGATAGACAGTACTGTTACATCCAGACATTTATGACATACCAGATCTACAAATATACAGTACAGTACTGTTTAAGAGTACAATGCCTGTCATATATTGTAGACCCTGGCGTTGGAAACTCTGATTAATAGACAGTTTCTAAGAAGAGAGTACTGTTACATTATATACATTTGAGAGTATATACATTTGAGGGGGAAGAAACTGTACATTGGAGGAGGTTGGGTAGGTGGGGTGGGGGGGGGGGTGAGTAGGTGGGGTGGGGGGGGGGGACTCTGTCTGTAAATAAACAGTACTGTATATTTGTATATCTTGTATGTCATAAATGTTATGATTTGACTGCCTCTTTGAACTGCTCAGGCAAGCGATACCGGAGTCTCAGGGAAACCACAGAGATACTCAGAAGGAGCTTCTATCCCCAGGCCATCAGGATCGATGCTCAACGACAATAACACTATGTAACAAACCATCAAATACACTCACAGCACACACATCCACACGTACACACTCACTTTAAATAAACAACTCACTGTAGCACCCACTTTAGACACTTTAACACACTTTATATTTATTGGTAAAGAGATTTGCACTACAACTGATACATCATTGCACCTTACCCTAAGTTGTACCTCATCCCACTTCTGCATTGTACTGTATATTGTATTGTAACTCAGTAACTTTTTCTCTACTCTGCATTGTATATTGTATATATCATGCATATTGAACACTTTTGTTTACACTTTCTATTTTATACTTATTTTATACTTATCTATTTTTATCTAGCACACTCTCAGGAGCAAAACAGAAAGAAGCATTTCATATAAAAGTATTCTGTATTTTTGTATGACAACTAATAAAGAAACTTGATTAATTGAAAATGGGGGACCCTGATGTAAACAAGTCTTTCTCTGGTTTGCATCCCCTTAACAATTGTGTGTATTGAGCCATACTGTATTGTACCCATTCTGCAATCTGTTAAATAAAATGTTCAATCAATCAATCAAACCATACAAGCTAGCTGTCTAGTTAGCTTGCATTAGCTCACTCTAATTAGCTCGCTAGCTAGATTGCTAGTTAGTATGATAAGCCAAAAGCTTATCATAAAAAAACACATATATTGACAGAATCATTGGTCCAAGTCATAACTGGTAGCTAGCTAATGCGATCTAGCTTGCTAGCATGAGCTATCTTACTAACTACATAGTTAGCACAAGCTAGCTTGCTAACTAGCTAGCGCAAGCTAGCTTGCTAAACAGGAAGCTGACTTGCTAACTAGCTAGCGCGAGCTAGCTTGCTAAATGGGTACAATACAGTACGGCTCAATACACACAATTGTTAAGGGGATGCAGACCAGAGAAAGACTTTCGTCTTGTTTACATCAGGGTCCCCCATTTTCAATTCATCATAACATACATTACATACATGACATACAGATAGACAGTACTGTTACATCCAGACATTTATGACATACCAGATCTACAAATATACAGTACAGTACTGTTTAAGAGTACAATGCCTGTCATATATTGTAGACCCTGGCGTTGGAAACTCTGATTAATAGACCGTTTCTAAGAAGAGAGTACTGTTACATTATATACATTTGAGAGTATATACATTTGAGGGGGAAGAAACTGTACAACTGTACAAACAAAACTGTACATTGGAATATTGACAAGACCATACTTGGTAATTTACTGTACATTGGAGGGAGTTGTGTTAGGACAATTACAGGGGCCAGTTTCGAATTGCAGTCTCCCGGATCTATTGTACAAAAGCTGTAGCAGCCAATCAACTATAGATGTAGGCAAAGAAGTTTATGCCTGTATTTTTTTACTGTTGTGAAGCACTTTGAACTGCAATTTCTGTATGAAAAGTGCTATACAAATAAAATTATTATTATTATATTATTATATTAATATGTATTAATATGTAATATGTACCTACACAAATAAAAAATGTTGTCCATTGAGCACATTAACTGTACGTTATCTCTCCAAACAAACAAGCACACGTCGTCAAGAACATGTCCTGACTTTTGCCCAAGACCAGAGCTGCTTAAAAATATACTGAATTCTGTGGTCCCCACGTTTACCAACGCTCTAACTGCATTCGCCCATCCCCCATCCAGGTGCAATTCACACACACCGGTCCCCATCATGGCTATGCCCATCCCCCAACTTAGCTTCACCTCGAGGGAGTCGAGGCTGCAGTAACCTCGTTCCCAGCTTTATTGTGAGAAGGTGCTGTGAGCAGGTACTTTCAGTTCAGACTGGACTGAGAGGGCAGTAGCATGTACTCACAGAGACCAATATATGAAGATACATTATTGCTAAGGAATGCTAAGACAAGGTAAGCCAATTAAAAAAAAGCGAAATATGTTGGGCCAGTATATTGGTTGAATTGATTGGTTCATGACTTGGTTAAACAACGATTAGCATGCTAAGCTAGTTTCTGTTTAGACTATACTGAATTCGGCCGAATACGTTAGTCATAACTGGTAGCTAGCTAATGCGATCTAGCTTGCTAGCATGAGCTATCTTACTAACTACATAGTTAGCACAAGCTAGCTTGCTAACTAGCTAGCGCAAGCTAGCTTGCTAAATAGGAAGCTGACTTGCTAACTAGCTAGCGCAAGCTAGCTTGCTAAACAGGAAGCTGTTGCAAGCTAGCGACACAGCTATAACTTGTATGGTAGTAATACATAATGGTAGTAAGACTAGATTACAGTAATAGCTTGCTAGATATACTGTTCAGGCTAAAGGATCATGCTAATCTGGCCAAAGGAACTAGCTATTTGCTAGACATCACAAGCTATAGCTCTATGCAGTAACTAACTATACAAGCACATCAAGTCATTTCAGACTATAGAAACCCTAACTCTAACCCTAACCCTAGGGTGAAAGGTGTAATACATTTATGCAGTTTGCTCAGTGGTGGCCAAAATTATTAGAACACTTGGCATATTTAAGAGTTTTCAGTTGTTGTTGTTGTTCTTCAATTGACCATTAAAATAGTATCACTGTTAGCTAGCCAAATTCGTTAGCTGATGTTAGCTTCTGCAGGGCAGTATCACTGGCAGTGTTAGGTATCCTAGCTAGCTAACTGTAAAGGACAGGAACAGTCAATTATCATGTTTTTGTTTCATTTTGTGAAAAATGCACTTTGTAATATATTTGCTTTTCAAAAGCTCATAAACATTGTTGGTGACTTGAGCATAATTATTAACTTAGCTACTGTAGCTGTTCTTGTCATTTTAAGCTATCATGATGAATGCAATGCTTTTTACTATAATTATATAATCTCTCCTAGGGTCATTATTGAAGTATTTTGGCACCCCACCTCTTGCCTATAATGTGCAGAGGATATACCAGCACAGGTGGATATTGACCAAGCTCAGGAGGACACACTAGCCAAGGTACATGATCCCTTTCAAAGTGCTCATATTCATAACTGTTCTTAAAGTCTTACATTTAATAATCACAATTTTGGGCCTTAAAAAGTCAGTCTTAAATGGTATTGATTAGGAAATGACTTCTATGTTGCGATAACTTCTCTCTATCATGTTTAAATGTGTTTGGGGGGGAAATGTCGGGGCTGCCTGAATACTTTAGACAACAAATGTTTGTTTCCGCGTCTCTGATTGGCCAGGTCATTTCTGGTCATGTGACATGTACGCCCAATCGTGGGACCGTAAGTGTCTACACTGGTTAAGCTCAGGTGCTCTTTCGGAGTTGGTTAAGGTTAGAGTTTGTCTTAGACTTAGAGCATGGCGATAGAACACCTGCCCTTCTTTCGACGGTTAAGCTTAGCCACTCTTTCGAAGTTGGTTAAGGTTAGAGTTTGTCTTAGAGCATGGCGATAGAACGCCAGGTAGTTTGCAGGCTGTTAGACCCGGAAATAGGCGCAGAACTTGCTGTCCCACGATTGGCGCACATGTCACATGACCTGGCCAATCAGAGCGCAAAACTCGCATGCGGAAACAAACATTTGTTGTTGAAAGTATTCACCCGTCCGGGCTGCAGAGTAACAGCCTATCAGGCCAATACATATGGAATTACTTCTTAGTCATTTTCCTTAATAGTTCTTTAGATATTTATTAGATTCCATTGAAAGGGGTCTTAAAAAGGTCTTAAAAATTCTTAAATGTAACCTGTTGAAACTTGCAGGAACCCTGTCCGTCAACATCCACCTTCAGTGAGACCATAACACCTGCCCATCATGAAGATGACGTGTCACCCACCTCTGCAAGCAGCAGTATGACCATCACCACTAAAGGTTTGACCTCACAAGACCCTGCACAATGGCCAAGTGTCATAGGCCATACCCAACAATGTTGTAATAAACGTTATTTTGCTACCTTTACGATTAATTGCAAATATTTTCATCTTGAGCTATAGATTGTGGATAAATACGCACAGAAAGGTACACCATGCCAACGTTAATGCTTTATTTATCTAAAACGAGACTATTTAGAAATGGTAAATGGGGAAATACATTGCATTCCACAGAGGGTGGAACAGGAAAAAAACGAAAATGACGTAACCACTACACCTCCCTATACAGGTCAAAGATAGTTTCCTCCCCAAAATACAGCGAACATGGCTTCTGTATTCGGTTAGCACAGACTCAGTCTTCTGTTTGATATTATAAAAAGAAAAAAATTATGAATAAATGCCTTGTAGTTAAAAAAAAGCTTGAATTTCTGACTTCTTTATTACATTTCTTTTTTTTATCTCTCCCGTCCTCCCCAATTTTTTAACTAACCAGCCACCACTGACACACAGTGGGGGATGTTTTTAAAAAAAAGAATTGTCTACTGTCTAACTGTATCCATGCATGTTTGACTGTGCCTGCAGGTGAGAACTCATCAAGAAGGTGTCTCAAGTGTACCTATACAATCTACAGATGGACGACAGCACAGTCTGCAGCATGTGAGCCCACAAAGGCAGCATTTATTGACCCAGAGACCTCAGACAGCCACAGCCGGTCCACGTCTGAGAGCCCAATAGCAGAGGCCACTGGAGGCCAGAGCAACCATGATTGTTCACCAGGTCAGAGCCGGTATCAAAGAGTCAATTATAGGCACAACTCCCAATATTATACGTGTACAAACACTTTGGGCTAGATCCACAAAGAATGGATTGCATGGTGCTAATTGCACCATTACTTACAATTCATCATGAATTGAAAATGGGGGACCCTGATGTAAACAAGACTAAAGTCTTTCTCTGGTCTGCATCCCCTTAACAATTGTGTGTATTTAGCCGTACTGTACTTCTCTGGATCATGTTTAAATGTGTTTGGGGGGGAAATGTACAGGCTGAAAAGTAAGCAGTATGGTAATAGCGAATACATGGAATTACTTCTTAGTAATTGTCCTTAATAGTTCTTTGCTGGTATGGCAGCATATTAGATTATATTGAAAGTGGTCTTAAAAGGTCTTAAATGTAACCTGTTGAAACTTGCAGGAACCCTGTCCGTCAACATCCACCTTCAGTGAGACCATAACACCTGCCCATCATGAAGATGACGTGTCACCCACCTCTACAAGCAGCAGTATCACCACCACCACCACCACTAAAGGTTTGACCTCACAAGACCCTGCACTATGGCCAAGTAGGTCATACCCAACAATGTGGTATCAAGGGGACCAATACAGGTCAAAGATATTGTTTTTCCCCAAAATCCAGCGAACATGGCTTCTGTATTCGGTGTAGTCAGTCTTCTGTTTGATATTATAAAAAAAATATATATGATGAATAAATGCCTTGTAGTTAAAGAAAGCTTGAATTTCGGACTTCTTTATTACTTTTAATCTCTCCCGTCCTCCCCAATTTTTTAACGCACCAGCCACCAATGACACACACATTGTGGGATGTTTTAAAAATAAAATGTTTGCTTCACCAAAAAATTTGGTCAGCAGCCGCCACTGCACATCACATATACCATTTACCATTTACCATTATAGTCCCTTTTGAGCCATGTCTTCAGGCTGGACTTGAATCTAACAGCATTGACCATGATTTTCAGGTCACTGGGCAGACAGCTGCAGAATACAAAAATTACTCCTTCCCCATACAACTCCTGTATCTGACTGGCACAACCAAGATATTTCACAGATGTTTTGTCGGTGAGAACAGTATCTCCTATTCTAATGTTAAAACCTGGTGATTTTCTGAGCCTGACCTTTGACCCAAATAGGATGGACTCAGTCTTCCCCACATGGAGGGACAGCTTGTTGTAGCCTAGCCAGTCACTAACCATCTCTAGTTCTGCACTCAATATCTGCTCAACCACTTGTTTGTCTTTATGAGACACTAGTAAGACCTCGGTTTACTGTATTACATGGTCAACAATTGTGGTTATAATTTCATTTGAGACAGATGTTCTTCTGCCTCCTTGGCCACGACCCCGTCCATGACCCTGTCCTTCGTTGTGCAACCTCAGCTGCACCAACTTGCTCCATGTTGCTCCTTTCTTCAGGTTTATAAGCAGCTTTTTATGTAGTGGTGAAGATATTATCAATTGTATTGCAATGCTACTCACCTGGGCAAGGCTGTTGAAGGTAATGAGACATTAGTACAAACACCTGTTGGAATTGATTTAGTGATCTGCCTGTGTAGCAATAAGCAATTGAACATTGATGTAGTATTAGGTGGCTGTATTCTGAGACTGGAGCATATGATTTAGAGTTTTGCACTTTGTATTAACAGTTTTGCACTTGATATGTAAGCATAGCATTTAGTATCTTAGAGTATGCATTTTTAAAGTCAGTTTAGCAATTCGCATTTTGAGTTTTGCACATTGAAACTCTGATGTGCAAAATGCGTCAAAGCAGTCGTAAAAAACTGTAACAAGAGCCCCAAACAATGGAAGGTAGTGTATTGTTTTGAATTGATTGTATGTTATGTGCAGTGCCTAACAGTGGTGTTGATAGTATGCCAATGAACATAACAGAGATCATTTTGTTTGGCCCCCCCTCGTCCACCCAAACACTCTCCAACAGCCTAGGACAACTCTCCACCCACCTCAAACCCCACGTCAAGAGCCTGGGTGTAATCTTTGATCTTCAAGGCACTATCGGGTGCAGTACCCCTATACATCACCGAGCTCATCACCCCCTACGTAGCACCCAGGTCACTAAGATCCTCCAACCAGGCTCGGCTGGCCCCCCCCCCCCCCCCCGCACCAGACTAAAAAAGAGAGGCGATCGCTCCTTCAAGGCCGTAGCCCTCAAACTATGGAACCAGCTTCCCCTGGAGATTCGATCTGCCCCTACGCTGGAGACATTTAAGGCCCGTTTAAAAACCCACTTTTATTCCCTAGCCTTCGATTAATCCTGATTCTCGGATACCCTAACCCACACACTCCCATGCAATTTTATCCTGGCCCCTCCCTCTTGTATCTCTTCTTGTGCTCCTCTGTCCCTGGTGTGCTATACTGTACTTTGTGCTCCCCTATCCGCTTGTCCTTTTGTACTGTCCTGTCCTGTTGTGCCTTTTTATATTTGTGTATTTTATAGGACATTGATTTTATGCTTTGACTGTACTGTACAGCACTTTGGTTGGCTCTCGAGCTTTTAAATGTGCTCTATAAATAAATTACTTGACTTGACTATAACCTGTATACAGCCTGATGGGATCCAGCCTTTCTAAAGGGTCTAGAGACATGATTTTAACTGCTAAAATCATTATATTTGTTTGTTAACACACAAAAAAAAGAAACATGAAATCCCTCCCCCCCATGGGGACCGGTCCCCATGGGGGGAGGGATTTCAGGTTTCTTTTTTTTTTAAGAGTTGGGAAAATGTCAAGTGGTTTTTGTGTTAACAAAAAATTCAAATGATTTTAGCAGTTAAAATCATGTCTCTAGACCCTTTAGAAAGGCTGGATCCCATCAGGCTGTATACAGTCATGTGGTCCCCATGAGGTAGTATAAACCAGTAGATATCAGATTTTTTTTTTTTTTGGAGAGTTTTCAAAATGTCAAGTGGTTTTTGTGTTAACAAAAAAATATAATGATTTTAGCAGTTAAAATCATGTCTCTAGACCCTTTAGAAAGGCTGGATCCCATCAGGCTGTATACAGTCATTGGTCCCCACGATGTAGCATAAACCCGTATAGGTGTGTGTGTGTGTGGGTGTGTGTGTGTGTGTGTGTGTGTGTGTGTGTGTGTGTGTGTGTATGTATGTATGTATGTATGTATGTATGTATGTATGTATGTATGTATGTATGTATGTATGTATGTATGTATGTATGTATGTATGTGTGTGTGTGTGTGTCTGTTCCACACTCCCCTGCATATGGTGGTACTCGTGACCCACTCTTGTCCTCAGTGCTCGTCACGTCTGGCGCTCTGGGAACATGCGCAGAAACGGTCCGTACATAACGTCGCACCTGGGGAGACGTGCGGCAGCGCAGCGCGCGGGATGGACGGCTCTCTCCGCACACGCTAATTCGTTCCATGCTCGCTTGTTAATGGCAAAAACCTTTTTTTTTCTCTTTTGCTGCCACTATAAAGCGGAGAGTGCGCGGGTAACGCGATCTCATGAAACTCCACTCTCTCTCCCTCTCTCTGTCTCTCTCTCTCTCTCTCTCTGGCAGCTGCTAGAGGGATTTACCTTGTAATGTCGTAATGTAAACCCCAAAGTAAGACATTGCAGTGAAAAGGACGATTTCATCTCATCTTCCTTCCTTTTTCCCATGTGTGTGTGTGTGTGTGTGTGTGTGTGTGTGTGTGTGTGTGTGTGTGTGTGTGTGTGTGTGTGTGTGTGTGTGTGTGTGTGTGTGTGTGTGTGTGTGTGTGTGTGTGTGTGTGTGTGTGTGTGTGTGTGTGTGTGTCAGAACACCCCCCACCCTCCCACCACCGGCCATCAGTGAGGAGCGAGAGAGACAACGAGAGAGACCGTGAGAGGGACCGCGAGGGAGGTGACCTGTAAACACATCCACTCCATCCGTGTACACATCCATCAACTTGAACCGACCACTCATCAGGTGAGTTTTATTAAGGTCGGACAAGTGGGGATTTGGACAGACATTACGAGGCTTGTTTATGGGCTGGGTGTCCCGGGCCTTTTGGGAGAAGGGCATGGAGGAGAAGACGGAGGACACAGGGGGGCAGGGGGAGAGGTCCTGCGGGGTGAGGCGGAGGTGCCTGACTCAAACCAGAAGAGGCAGAGAGAGAGAGAGAGAGAGAGAGAGAGAGAGAGAGAGAGAGAGAGAGAGAGAGAGAGAGAGAGAGAGGAAGAGAGATCTGGCATGGTCGGTTCCACTAAATGCCGGACGGATGACGCCAAACAACACAGGTGGTGATCCGCTGACAAGCGGCTGTCGACTCTTATCTGAAACCACCACCTTTTGCCCAATTACACCTAAAGACTTGTTGGACTGTTAGACATGCAGCATACAGTTTAACCAGACAGAGTGGTCTGGCTTTTTTTTTTTTTTGTTGTTCCTTTGTTTTCTCGTAAATCAAGCTAAACCAGGCAGGGGAGAATGTCTCTAGGCCTTTGTAATTATGTCAACAGATTGGCTGAGAGTCCAGAATATTTCTTTCACACTTCCTCTGCAGATTGTGCTTTATGGGTTATTCTGAGGCCCCCAGAGCGCGGATGCAACCGGGGCAACCAACTTGTCTGTCTTTACTCAGCGCTTCGACTTGTTTGTCAAATACTTTATAGTCGTCGAAAGCAACGCACGGAAGTGTCATTCCGCTGCCGGCAAAAATTATCTTCATACACAGACTGGAATAAGTCTTAATTAAGACGGGACCGGAAAGGGAAGTTATCGGAAAGAGGCTTTTATGGTTCCGAGACATTCTGTACACACCAATGTAAAAAATAAATAAATAAAAAACACCCAATTGCCTCCATCTAATTACGCTTCTCATAAAAGCGGATCAAGAAAATATTTTCTTTGTTTATGTGTACGTTTGGTAGAGCTGTTGTCAATATGTGGCTCTTAAAAAGTTTATCCTGAACCAGTTCCAAACAAAGACCCCACTCTTCCCTTCTATTCTTCCTCCTCCTTTCTGGCATTCCTCTCTCTCTCTCTCTCTCTCTCTCTCTCTCTCTCTCTCTCTCTCTCTCTCTCTCTCTCTCTCTCTCTCTCTCTCTCTCTCTCTCTCTCTCTCTCTCTCTCTCTCTCTCTCTCTCTCTCTCTCTCTCTCTCACCCTCACTCTCTCTCTCTCCATTCTAATAAATCTGAAGGGGCCTTTTCCGCTTTTACAGGAACAGCGACTCATTAAATGGTTGATTTCAGATGGCACAGTGTGAATGTTTTGAATTAACTTTATTGATCTAGCGAGTGGGTCTGCGGGCCAGGGAAGGAAATGGACACCCCCTCAGTGCATGTCCAGTAGAGTTACACAGTAGAGTTACACAGTAGTGTTACACAGTAGAGTTACACAGTAGTGTTACACAGTAGAGGTACACAGTAGAGTTACACAGTAGAGGTACACAGTAGTGTTACACAGTAGAGGTACACAGTAGAGTTACACAGTAGAGGTACACAGTAGTGTTACACAGTAGAGGTACACAGTAGAGTTACACAGTAGAGTTACACAGTAGAGGTACACAGTAGAGGTACACAGTAGTGTTACACAGTAGAGTTACACAGTAGAGGTACACAGTAGAGTTACACAGTAGAGGTACACAGTAGAGTTACACAGTAGAGGTACACAGTAGAGGTACACAGTAGAGTTACACAGTAGAGGTACACAGTAGAGTTACACAGTAGTGTTACACAGTAGAGGTACACAGTAGAGTTACACAGTAGAGTTACACAGTAAAGTTACACAGTAGAGTTACACAGTAGAGTTACACAGTAGAGTTACACAGTAAAGGTACACAGTAGAGTTACACAGTAGAGTTACACAGTAGAGGTACACAGTAGAGTTACACAGTAGAGGTACACAGTAGAGGTACACAGTAGAGTTACACAGTAGAGTTACACAGTAGTGTTACACAGTAGAGGTACACAGTAGAGTTACACAGTAGAGTTACACAGTAGAGTTACACAGTAGAGTTACACAGTAGTGTTACACAGTAGAGGTACACAGTAGAGTTACACAGTAGAGTTACACAGTAAAGTTACACAGTAGAGTTACACAGTAGAGTTACACAGTAGAGGTACACAGTAGAGGTACACAGTAGAGTTACACAGTAAAGTTACACAGTAGAGGTACACAGTAGAGTTACACAGTAGAGGTACACAGTAGAGTTACACAGTAGAGTTACACAGTAAAGTTACACAGTAGAGGTACACAGTAGAGTTACACAGTAGAGGTACACAGTAGAGTTACACAGTAGAGGTACACAGTAGAGTTACACAGTAGAGGTACACAGTAGAGTTACACAGTAGAGTTACACAGTAAAGTTACACAGTAGAGGTACACAGTAGAGGTACACAGTAGAGTTACACAGTAGAGTTACACAGTAGAGGTACACAGTAGAGTTACACAGTAGAGGTACACAGTAGAGTTACACAGTAGAGTTACACAGTAAAGTTACACAGTAGAGGTACACAGTAGAGTTACACAGTAGAGGTACACAGTAGAGTTACACAGTAGAGTTACACAGTAGTGTTACACAGTAGAGTTACACAGTAAAGTTACACAGTAAAGTTACACAGTAGAGGTACACAGTAAAGTTACACAGTAGAGTTACACAGTAGAGGTAACACAGTAAAGTTACACAGTAGAGGTACACAGTAGAGTTACACAGTAGAGTTATACAGTAGAGTTACACAGTAGAGGTACACAGTAGAGTTACACAGTAGAGGTACTTCCTATGTGCCCATCTGGCCACTGGCACATGGTTCCCCTGCAATACCAGGGAAACTGGCAAGAGACGACATTGTTGTCACACACACACACACACACACACACACACACACACACACACACACACACACACACACACCACACACACACACACACACACACACACACACACACACACACACACACACACACACACGCACACAAACACACGCACACACACATACCGTACACGTTATAGACACACACCACACACACACATACGCATGCGCACAGGCACACACACACATACACACACACACACGTATGTTACTCTCTCTCTCACACACACAGGCACACACAAACACACACGTATGTACTCTCTCACACACACACACAGACACACACACACACACACACACGTACGTATCTACTCTCTCTCTCTCTCTCTCACACACACACACACACACACACACCACACACAACACACACACACACACACACACACACACACACACACACCACACACACACACAGCATAAAAAAAGACAGACCTTGAGAAACCCATTTTACACAACTACCTGCAACTACTTGTAAGCTGAGGGATAAGCACCTCAGTTCCCTCATGACTACATTTGGGGCCTATAACTGCCTGCTAGTTCATGCCTGGTTTACTTTTAAAACTCCTTGTTTATTTAAAGCCCACCTGTTGAGATAGTATACAGCATACAAGGTCCTACAAAGGCTGTACCACAGAAGAATGACATGCAAACACTTTTGTTGAAGATTATATTTTATTAGTGCATGACTGCTCACTTGAGGGTAGCCTAAGTGGAGAGAGAGAGAGAGAGAGAGAGAGAGAGAGGAGAGAGAGAGAGAGAGAGAGAGGGAGAGAGGAGAGAGAGAGAGAGAGGAGAGAGAGAGAGAGGGGAGGAGAGAGAGAGAGAGAGAGAGAGAGATGGAGATTCAACAAGGGTCATAGATCAAATTCAAACCCATGGCATGCAATACACTGAGCAATTAGAGCAACCTGAGATGTATTCCGTTTTTTGTTCCGTACACGCTTTTCTCTACTGTGTTGTAGAATTGAATCCTTCAAATAAAAAAAACCTTTGTTTTCAGATGACCGACCTTTTCAAATTGCATTACCTAAAGTCTATAGGCTATGTTTGAGTGCCGTGTGCGTCACCGTTAAAGAAGGCAGAGGTTGTGTTTGTTCGAGTGACGTCTACCGCTCACTATCCCAGTGATGTGAACTCATGAAACAACTGCAAAAGGCAGGTTAATTTCATAACAGACATTATTCATAACATAACACATTTCTTCATCATTGGGGCAGCATCTCTCTCATGCTGTCGGAGAGTGAGCCTCCCACTGTACAGGCAACCCGCCCAGGGGACTCTGTGGGGTCTGAATGACGTCAGGCCTAATTAGGGAGGCTGTCATGGAGCTCATATCTGCCCCACTTCCACCGTATCAGCCAGGCTCCGTCTCCCCTCTATGACATCACTCCCGGCGTATGAACCACGCTTCCCATAAACCTCTCTGCTCCTGGGGTTTCCCACCCATGACATCAAGGGGGGGGGGCAGGATGGTGCTGGAGAGGGAGGATTGGTTGTTATCAACTGTGTCTGAACGTTGTAAACCCATGACTCCTTGATTGACAGTTAAAGGGGTTGTTCGCCTAAAGTCAATTTTAAAAACAGAAGTGGGGTGGCACAATGATCACAGATCGTGCCTTTATGGGGAGAGAAAATTAAATGAGAGTGGGTTGTGTGTGTCAAATCTTGAAGACATGCGCAGAAATCATATTGCAGAAATCATATTGTCTTCTACCATATCACTCATTTTCTGACATTTATTTGTGTTAGAATAGAATAACAGAATAGAATAACTGTCCTTTAACTAAAAAACACAGTTTTTTTGTTAAATGACTAAAATATTTAAAAAGTTACACAACCTGACTTTATTTTATTTTTATTTTTATTTTTTTTCTTCTCTCAGTTCCCCTTTATCTTGCATTTTGACTGTGTCCTGTCCAATTTATACCATCATTACTATAGTATGTTTGCATACTATTGTGAAAAAACAACAACAGTAAACTATTAATCATAAACAAATGACACAACCTGGCATAACAACGTTTTAATGTCTTGTGCTTTTTAACACATCTGCATGTGGTTAGTTAGGAACAACACATCTTGTATATTTCAACACATCTGTGAGTTTACTCTCTCTCTCTCTTTCTCTCTGTCTCTCTCTGTGTCTCTCTTTCTCTCTCTATCTGTATTCTGTCTGTCTGTCTGTCTGTCTCTCTCTCTTTCTCTCTCTGTCTCTCTCAATGCTTCTCTGTCTCTCTCTGTCTATCTGTATTCTGTCTGTCTGTCTCTCTCTCTCTCTTTGCCTATCTGTATTCTGTCTCTGTCTCTCTCTCCCTCTCTCTCTCTCTCTCTCTCTCTCTCTCCCTCTCTCTCTCTCTCCCTCTCTCTCTCCCTCTCTCTCCCCCTCAGGGCTGGGGCCTGTGAGGCTGTAAGGTCTCTTTCTTTCCCACAACTGCTCCCGATCTCCCCTCTGACCGCCCAGCTGTCAATCACCCTCAGTATCAAACCAGGCCTGCTAGCACACACACACACACACACACACACACACACACACACACACACACACACACACACACACACACACACACACACACACACACACACACACACACACACACACACACACACACACACACACACACACACACAAGGTAGTAGGACTGAACGGGGTGGGGACGAGGAGGGGGTTCCTGTCAGCACCTGCTGGGGGTCACAGGAGAATCTGCCGGGATATAGGCCTCCTAACACACACACACACACACACACACACACACACACACACACACACACACACACACACACACACACACACACACACACACACACACACACACACACACACGCAAACACACACACATGCACACACACACACACACATGCTTCATATACCCACCCTACCACAGCCCTGTAGCCCCACAAACGTGCAAACACACACACACACACACACACACACACACACACACATACTGTACACCACAGGGCACAGGTTGTGAGGGTACCAGTTTAATATTAGTCAGTGTTGACTCTGCCTCCCTCCATGTCGCCTCCAAGCAGGCTGTCTCAGAGTCTCTCTGTACCATACACCCTTTAGCCTGACAAACACAGGGCTAGCTGAGAAATATATAGCTTCACTACTTTACCCTTTAGCCTGACAAACACAGGGCTAGCTGAGAAACATATAGCTTCCCTACTCTACCCTTTAGCCTGACAAACACAGGGCTAGCTGAGAAATATATAGCTTCACTACTTTACCATTTAGCCTGACAAACACAGGGCTAGCTGAGAAATATATAGCTTCACTACTTTACCATTTAGCCTGACAAACAGGGCTAGCTGAGAAACATATAGCTTCCCTACTCTACCCTTTAGCCTGACAAACACAGGGCTAGCTGAGAAACATATAGCTTCCCTACTCTACCCTTTAGCCTGACAAACACAGGGCTAGCTGAGAAACATATAGCTTCCCTACTCTACCCTTTAGCCTGACAAACACAGGGCTAGCTGAGAAACATATAGCTTCCATACTCTACCCTTTAGCCTGACAAACACAGGGCTAGCTGAGAAACATATAGCTTCCCTACTCTACCCTTTAGCCTGACAAACACAGGGCTAGCTGAGAAACATAGCTTCACTACTTTACCATTTAGCCTGACAAACAGGGCTAGCTGAGAAACATATAGCTTCCCTACTCTACCCTTTAGCCTGACAAACACAGGGCTAGCTGAGAAACATAGCTTCACTACTTTACCATTTAGCCTGACAAACAGGGCTAGCTGAGAAACATATAGCTTCCCTACTCTACCCTTTAGCCTGACAAACACAGGGCTAGCTGAGAAACATATAGCTTCACTACTCTACCCTTTAGCCTGACAAACACAGGGCTAGCTGAGAAACATATAGCTTCACTACTTTACCATTTAGCCTGACAAACAGGGCTAGCTGAGAAACATATAGCTTCACTACTCTACCCTTTAGCCTGACAAACACAGGGCTAGCTGAGAAACATATAGCTTCACTACTTTACAGTGGCGAATCCTTATGGAAGCCAACGGAAGCCATGCCTCCCTATTAAAATATGAATTAATATCAAATATGAAATATGAAAATAAAAATATATATATACTTTTTTTTTAATATAGTTTACATTCTTTTTCATCTGTGCATCTGTGTTATAATTTTTTTTTTTTTTTTTTAAATGTCTCCCTCTTCTCCTTCTCACTCCCTCTAACACACTGTCAGACTCACTGTGCTCACTGCAGCTAAAGTCAAGTCAAGTCAAGTCAAGTCAAGAGTTTTAATTGTCACGGCATACAGGTATACCGGCACGGTGGTGTAGTGGTTAACACTGTCGCCTCACAGGAAGAAGGTCCAGGGTTCGATTCCCGCTTGGGGACCAGGTTTCCATGATGCCAGGTACCCAGGTGGGGTATCTCCCAGGCCTTTCTGTGTGGAGTTTGCATGTTCTCCCCGTGCTCGCAAGGGTTTCCCCCCCGATAAGATAAAACCCAATGGAAAAACATGCACAACAACAGATCGCTAACGCTGTGGCGTCCTTGACGAAGACGGACAGGAGCACTTGGATTGGTCCCCTGGCACGGCTCACGTTGACGCCTGTCTGCTCCCGGCTGCCCTTGGGGGGGAAGGACGACGGGATGGGTTAATCGCAGAGACGAATCCTACAGACAATGCATGCGTGTGTGTTCCGGTGTGTGTGTGTGTGTTGAGGATAATTGCCAATGCCAATTAAAGACCTCTGAGCAGGTCCTGCATTATTATTATATTATTATTATTATTATTATATATTATACAATGAAATGCGGGTGGTCTTGCGGGAGGAGAGGAGGCAGGGGGTAGGAGAGGAGAGGAGGCAGGGGGTAGGTCTCTTTCTCCAGCCTCAACCATGTGATTCATGTATCTAGAGTCCAAATCCGATCCTAGCCAATCAGATTTGAGCTGACTGCCAGTGCCACACCCTAAAAGTTTAAAACGGGGCTGTGAGAAGAATCCTGAGTGTGGCCTCCCCTCTGCACACCTCCCCTCTGCACTCTGAACATTGTATTAACCTGTGACTGCTCCCACGGGCCGAATATTACCCCGATCCTCGCGAGATTAAATCCACGGGTACCTCTCGGCGTGCCGAAGCTTTTCCTAAATCACTTCCATCATCGAAAACGAGGGGAAAAGGTCGGCTCGCGACCCTGAAAATGTCGCGTGATTTTAAAAATGCTGTATTAAGTGAGCCTATTATGGGATCCACGCGAGCTTTCTATCGTGGAAACATCTGGGCGTCCCGCAAGTTTTACTTATTCACATGTAGCCCCGAAAATGCTTAGAAAAGGAAAGTCGAAAGCGTGGAATAAACTCGCCGAAACGGAAAAGTGTCCCACGGGCGCGCCGTGATTCCGATCCGCATGAAAATATTCACGGCCATAGAGGAGACCGTGGGACACCTTTTTGCAACCGAATATGTGTCTCGAATTTGCTCCCACGCGGCGCGCAAAATCGTGCAAGGAAAAATCGGACCAAAAATTAACCAATGCTCCAGCAATATTAATGACCCTGATGTAAACAAGACAAACGTCTTTCTCTGGTCTGCATCCCCTTATACAATTGTGTGTATTGAGCCGTACTGTATTGTACCCATTCTGCAATCTGTTAAATAAATAAAAAGAAAGTTTGACTGGCCGCCGAGCCATACTGTAGTGTACATGGTGACTGCTTGACTCAAAAAAAAGAAAAAAAAAATATTAATAAAAATATTTAATAATTTTTTTTTTAATAATTTTTTTTGGCTTCCCCTGTTATTTTACCCACGCGACGCCACTGCTACTTTACCATTTAGCCTGACAAACAGGGCTAGCTGAGAAACATATAGCTTCCCTACTCTACCCTTTAGCCTGACAAACACAGACCCTTTAGCCTGACAAACACAGGTCTAGCTGAGAAACATATAGCTTCAAGTACTTGTGATTAACACAGACACACATGAATCTAAACAGTCACACACACAGTCATTTGCACACGGTTAGAGACATACACACACACGCACAATCCAACACATAGTGTCAAATACATACACACACACGCACAATCCCACACATAGTGTCTAATACATACACACACACGCACAATCCCACACACATACACACATAACGTGTTCTCATGAGGAACTCGTTGCACGCAGAATTTCGTTTTTCCTACGAACTGCTAAAAGATATTATTTTATGGTTCTCCCGCTGCCACTTCTCTGTGACTTTTGCGGTTCAATTAATCTTCTGGTTATGGTTATGGTTATGGTTATGGTTATGGTTTGGGGTTATATTAAGGTTAAGATTAAGGTTAGGGTTAGGTTAAGGTTATGGTTATGGTTATGGTTATGGTTTGGGGTTATATTAAGGTTAAGATTAAGGTTAGGGTTAGGTTAAGGTTATGTTTATGTTTATGGTTATGGTTATTGTAGCACTTGTGTCACTAACAGTAGCAGCTGTTCGCCACGGGCCCACAGTTCTAGATTCGAATGAGGAGAGGAGTAATATGCACAATTGAAAAAATAGTAGACCAGAGACAGAGTTAACAATGACCGGTTTATTAACTAAAAGCGCGCTAGCTAGACATACAGGCATACAGACGTAAAGTACTAGTTGTTTGAAGTATCCCTTTTAGGTTCTTTCAGTAACCTCTCCTTTCAGGAGGGTTAGTTCGATATCAAGTCCTAGGTTGATTGGATCAACACATTAAGTTTGGTTCAGACGTCTCTGAGGTTATCTCTAGCTAAAAGCTAGGTTCAAGGTTGGATATTGGATGTATCCTTTTATTATCAGTAAACTCTATATCAGTTTATCATTAGTAAACACTATATCAGTTTATCATTTCAATAGGTAAATGTTTAAACATATTAATTTAAACCTTTAAATGTGCAGGGAATGCAAATACCGTATTAGGTGAAATGCTCCTTTAAACTCTTCCTTTGAAGGTGTAACACAACAAAAGTACCAATAGGAATATTCCAGGTTATGGGAATGCAAATACCTTATTAGGTGAAATTACCCTTTAAACCATCTTTCTTTACAGGAGAACCATCAGTGATTCAACTATAATCAATGTCATCAATGGGATTCAAGTATCTTATTGGGTACATTGACCCTTTAACTCTTCCTCTTTACAAGAGAACATCAGTAGTTCAGGTATCTTACTGGGCATATTTACCCTTTAATTCTCCCTTCTTATAGGAGAAATATCAATGGTTCAAGTATCTTACCAGTGGTTCAAGTATCTTACTGGGTGTAGTTACCCTTTAAGTCTCCCTTCTTATAGGAGAAATATCAGTACCCATATATAAAATTAAATCAAATCAAATACAAAACACAATATCAAAATAACAAAAGGTGAACAGGGTCGAAGCCCTTGGAATGTCCTTGTATTCTTGTTCAATCAGTTCGTGTATCAGAAAAGGATATACTGTAGGTCAGTTCAATCCATGGAAGTTCTTATGATTCAAGTTCAATCAGTTCAATCCTACCGGACTGTTGAGGTAACAGTTGAGCAACAGGGGTATTCACATCAGGCTGGCATTAGCCTTGAGCTATATCAGAGGTTCAGTGGGTTGGCTCGCCATCTTGTATCGGTCCGGCACACCGCCTCGTCCCCGCGTGGGCACACGTGGTGATGGGTGGTCTGGAACTGCTCCCAGGGTGGAACGGGGTGCTGGGAAAACCTAAAAACCTGGCCTGCTTGCAAGCAGGCATTCAGAAAATAAAAGCTATTTACCATCTTTTATCGCTTCATCATCCTTTCATTGCTTTCAGAATGAATAATCAATCAGGCTACTTTTAGCTATGCTAAGCTAAAGTAGGCTACCTTATCACAGCACGTGGGAATGTCCGTCTGTCCCATGCTAAGTTAGGCTAAAGTGCGCTAGCATATGGGACATTCCTCACGTTCCATATTAAACTCTCAAAAACAGTCAAAATTTATATAGACCATGTTCTTATCGTACAGCATATCAATACAATTATAAGTACTTCTGAAATGGTTCCTTCCTAGTTTTGATTTAACCAAATTAAGCTTGGAGCTTCGCTAGCATGACTCAGAATGAGGCTATGTTAATTAGCTTAACGTTATTAGCTTGTAGCATGGAGCTAACCATTTTGCACATTCGACAAATGAACAGCACAATGTTGATGAAACTCACCAAAACCGCAGGCTACTTTAACTGCAACGCGTCTTCGGTTTTGCAACTGGGGGAATCTTTTATAACTGTTTGATAACTGTTTTTATCATGCTATTTCGTCTCGCTAGTTCATTTCAGTATCCAGCAGCATTCAGCTGCGTCAGTCTCCGTCAATCTATAATCTCATCTGCGTGGTGCAGACTCACCTGCCGTAAGGCAAGGCGTGGCTGTCGTGATATCTAACTTGCGTCATGAAGTAAATTAAAGGGCAGTGCTGTAATTCAAAGGACTTGGTACCCAATAATATTAACGTAAGGTTATGTATATAACCAAGTTCTGTGAATGCTAGTGACGCTCAGCGTCATATTGCATATATCTCGCTTCAGCGTATATACACTGAATAATTTCAAAATGTACCTTTACATACCAACATCCGTCTGACCACACCCCCATCTGCTGCCTACATAAGCAGGGGTGGGGCCACACACTCATCTCCTTCGCAACAAATTTCACCACAATGAAAGATCAAGGGCCGCAGTGGCGCATAGACGCTGAGCGTCACTAGCATTCACAGAACTTGGTTATATACATAACATTACGTTCTGTTTCATGCTAGCTTCCGCTCAGCGTCATATTGCATAACAGGAGCTGAGCGGGAGCTAGAAGCTCGACAGATGTACCCCACTGAGGCCCGCCACAACCATCAGAACCGGGGAGGACCGAGCCCCCCGACCCTCCCTAATGGAGGGATACCCTCCCTATTGGAGGACGGGAGGGAGACGGATCCGACCGTGCGAAGAGGAACTCGAGCAACTCAACGCACAGGGTGAGCAGACCGTGGCTTGACCCCACGACTACGCACACGCACAACCCACATGCCACCAGGGAACGAACGGAAGGAACAAACCTCGTTACTGCCCCCAAAATCACGGGGTCAAGAGCAAACTCAACCCCGTGGCAAGGCCGTAGCAGCGGAACGCGAAGGAAGACCCAGACCCACTGAAGGGACTGGATCCCCCGGAAAAAGGGGGTCCGGAGAGGTCAATGACGCCAGGCATCAAGACCCCACCAGGCGGTCACTTAGTGACACCGCCCCCCACATCGCCAGCGTATTCGGACAGGGCCCCTCCAAGAGCGGGCCATCCCCCCCACTAGTACGCCGCCTGGCACACTGACCCTGCAACACAGGCAGTCAGCATGGCCGTAACTTGAAGCACTCAAAAAGCTAACCATAACGGAAGCAGGCAGCGCACCGGGGAGACGACCCCAGAGGGGTCGATCCCTTAAACCAGGCAGCAGGCTTTAGACCCGAGCCTGGAGCACTGCGGGCGAGACAGGCGCCAAAGGGGTCAACTGAAAACAGCACCCCGGCGGAAGGGGCGTATGCTGGCATTGTTGCGCACCATGACAAAGCCTCCAGCAAAAAAACCCGACCCAGAGGAGTCGAGGCAGAGAAGGCTGACACGATTGGCAGACGTCATGAACGTGCAGGGGCACACTCAACCGGGTAACCCGGGAGTTGACTCTGCTCCAACACACCAGGGAATCAACCACCCTCTTGGTACCACATGCGGTGGTTGTTCCTATAACCCCTCAAGAAAAAACTCCAAAACACACCTGCGGGTATACACTGGCTATACCGCAGTACAAGTGTTTCAGTTTTCAAAAAGGGTTATTCCAGGCCTACGGGTCGACGAAACACTACTTCGGACCGGGCCCGGCGGCTCGGGAAGCACACAGGGTTACCAGAGGAGGTCTAAAAGACCACCCCAACAGCCCCCTCTTCGCCATGCGTGAGAGAGGAGCGAAAAGAAAGGAGATCAGCCCCTTTATGATAGTGCAGAGTACAACATGTACCCAACAAAGGGTCTCCATAACGCCTAACCCTGTGACACCCGGGCCGACCCGGCATTTTTCCCCCCGAAAGAAGCACAAGTCCCTCAGGGTACCAGAACAGCGTGATGCGGCTGAGGGAATCCCCAGAGAGACTTCCCACGCAAGCTGTATAGATTGAAAAGAAATATTGCAACATTGAGCTATGTAACACTTTGGTTAGGGTTCTCCGAGGAGGAGGCACTGAACCAATACACACTCAATAATCGAATTGAATCGAATACACACACAATAGAGCAGAACTCCTTTTTGAAGCTCTACTCACCTTGACAATCTGAGGAGGCTCTGAAACTCTGAGGAGGCTCCCTCACTGGGAAGGAGAGTCCGAACTAACAGAAGGCACTTCTCCCTGAGGATGAGCTTCGTGAGGAGGAGCTCTGACAACTCCCTGAAACAGATCCATAACATGGACCTGAACCACCCACGGAAGTCTTACCAATAGAGACGCGCTCAGTGACGTACTCTATGGCGGGGGAATTTCCGCGGTGCACACACCCAATCTTTCAGGGCGTGGGACCAGGAAACAACCGCCCCGCCCCCCCCCCCCCCCCCCCCTTACCCTGTAACGTGCCGAACAGCAACGTGACAGGAACCCTGAAAGACAGGTGGTTTTAACCCCTGACCAATCAGAAAAGGGAAGGAAAGGTTTACCAGTTCACCCCTTTATGACCCCTCACCCCTGATACGATGTAATGACAAAGTAGAGCCATGACCCAGTCATAGCCTGCTACATGAAGCATTAACAGCTTCACATAGCTCATGTGCTAACCTGCTATCTGAGTTTTACCAAGGAAAAAACACAGAACAGATAGGGCCCTTTTAAGAGCCCCGGTCCAGACTTACACATGTGCTTCTGTGGACCAAACCTAACCCAGTTGTAGATCACAACGACACACACAACCCTTCATCACAACAAAAAATGGCAAAAGTACACTCTTACTACAGAGGAACGCCGTTTTTCATAACGAGAGAAGACACAAGTCCTTGATTATGTAATGGCCACAGACCTTGCTAAGCACACATGATAAGTGACCAAACAACCTTTTCTTTAGCTAATACTTTCTTATCCTCGCCAAGTGATTGGTATACAGGCACTATCTTGTGGATGAAATTTGAGAAGGAGATGAGTGTGTGGCCCCACCCCTGCTTATGTAGGCAGCAGATGGGGGTGTGGTATGTAAAGGTACATTTTGAAATTATTCAATACGCTGAAGCAAGATATATGCAATATGACGCTGAGCGGAAGCTAGCATGAAACAGAACTACTTATGTTCTTACATAATAGCCTTAACTATTTATGTTCTTATTCAATGGCATTAACTATTTATGTCCCTATGACTAAATAGTTATGAATCTGAAACCTGGGTTACATTATGGTTATGGTTATGGTTAGGGGACTGGTTAATATAAGAGTAAGGATTATGGTTATGATTAGTGCTACTGTAGGAACAGGCACATTCGTAGGAAATGCTACTAAAAGTAATAACTCATGAGAATAGCCTGCATATAGCCAGTGTTGGGCAAGTTACTTTTAAAAAGTAACTAGTTACAGTTACTTCTTCCAAAAAGTAACTAAATTACTTACTCAGTTACTAATTATAAAAGTAACTAGTTACTTCAGAAAGTAACTATTGCGTTACTTTCAAGTAATTTTTTTTACATAAACAACATACACAAATCTAAACTATTTTAATGTTGCTGTGGGACAAAGTGAGACTAGCCTCCAATCAAATGCCATGTATGTAGATATTATTATAATTACTATGTTTATATAGTGGATCATACAAATACAATAGATGTTTTGGAACTTTTGATATAATGTATTGCCCCTCAACAGGCCACAACTGGGCAACATTAAATTATGCTTGTTAAACACTATACCAAAAATAAATAACAAATATATACTGACTGATTGAACATTTTAATTAACAGATTGCAGAATGGGTACAGTACAGTACAGCTCAATACACACAATTGTTAACACTTTGAGCGCCACGCCTGGTTTTCCTTTTTACCGGCTGAATGCCACCATCGGCGCCAATGTTAACGTTAATATCGCCTAATCTATGTTTTAAATTATGGCTATGTGTCTAATCTGCCCATCGCATTATCAAAGACTATTTTCCAGTCAGTGCTGTCAAGGCAGATTGTTTTTTTATCGCGTCGTTTCCGTTTCAGAGCAGTTAGAAAAGCCCCTGTTTTAAACAGCTCATTCTGGAGCATTCTATGAAAATCGTCTTTTAGTGGAATATTCCACAACGTTGATATTCGTCGGCCTTTTTATGAATCGTTTTCAAATAAACGCTAGATGATCAATATTATACGTGCACGCAAGCACATTACGGCCGCGCACGGATAATCGCCTCATTGATTTCCTCTCGGACTTTTACAGTGAAACCGAAATAAGACATTTCACAAAACAGCCTATATCTTCATCAAACTTACTCTGATTATCCTAACACTGATAACATAGAGTCCTTACCTGACATCAGATGGTATCCAACTGGTATATTCCAATTCCTGATCACCATTCGAAAAAATCGATACGTGTATCGATCCAACGCGATACTGTAGAACTCCATGATCAGCGGGGATCTGAGGTTCAAGAATGAACTGTGGTAACCCCGGCTGGATCAGTGGACTGGAAAATGTGGAGTACCGGATTTTTTTCCCCATTCATTTTCATTGAGTCGATTCCAAAATCACTTATGTCATCTGGGAGACGACAGGGGGCGCTTTTTTCCACAGTGATCGCCGGTGCCGCTCGGCTATACTCGGGTAGGCTCGGGTGATGCAATAATTTTTCAGATCGCTAAAAAAAAAAAAAAAAAAAAATTCCGAGAAATCTCGTGAGTGGCTTTCAACCACCTATAAAAAAAACACAAGAAATCTCGTGAGTGGCACGGAAAGAGTTAAGGGCATGCAGACCAGAGAAAGACTTTCATCTTGTTTACATCAGGGTCCCCCATTTTCAATTCATGACATTTATGACATACACAACATACAGATATAAGAATCTAATCTAATCATCTAAACAAATCTAATCATGACATTTAAGACATGCATGACATACAGTTACAGATATATATATCTCTATTAAACCAGGAAGTGCAACACTATGTCAGCAGAGTAGAGCCTCCACTACTGCAGTGCAACACACAACTAACACAAGAGGCGAACAAAAAACGCTCATGGACCCGCGGTCTGTCATTGACTGCTCGCTTGTGTTGTTCGTTGGATTAGTTTTGGATTATTTGGCCGCCAAACAAACTATCAAAACGTACACAGACCGCGGTCTCACGCTGACTGAGTCGCTTGTGTTGTGGCTGTGTCAGACTCTGGAGGCACCCGCCCACCTCTACCTTTGATTGGCTTACCATGACATTTTACTCAACCTCAGCCAATCGCATGACATTTTACACTCGCGCTGAGGTTGGCTGAGTATGCCTCTCGGCGAAAGGATCTGTCTGATGAAAAAAACAGCTTCAATTCCCGAAGACACGCTGACGTCACGAGACCGCCGCCATCTTGGTATTGGGGAAACAAACGGATTTCTACCATCAAATGTATGCGTTGAGCTCCGTTTTTATTACATATTTTATCACATTCTTGTTCATTTCATAACCTTTTCATATCATTTGTTTTGAAAATATTGAGGCCAACATGGCATTTCACTATTTCGAAAGCCTTTCTGGTGATTCTAAGTGCATGTTTCCCCCAAGCCATAGACATGCACTTAGACAGACAGAGTTAAAAAGACATGAAGTTGACTTCGAGAATCATAGACAGTAACGCGCCGCATTTTCTGGCAGTAACCGTAACGGCGTTATTAAGATTGGAAGAGTAATCTGTTAGATTACTCGTTACTGAAAAAACTAACGCCGTTAGTAACGCCGTTCTTTATAACGCTGTTACTCCCATCACTGCATATAGCCTACACATCATGCACACGCACACGCACATGCACACCACACATATACATACTGTATACATGTATAATCACAGTCTCTCACGCACATGCACACACACAATCCCACACATAGTCACACACACACACTCACACACAGACACACACACACACACACATAAGCCCAGGTACTTCTTATATGAGGCAGGCTCTCTCTCACACAAGCCCACATTTCCTGAAGTCCTTCTTCTTCCCTCTGCTGAATGTGAAACGTCTCAATTAATCTCATCTGTTTCAGTCCATACTGAACACACGCGCACACACAGACACACGCACACACACGCACACCCACACACGTGCACACGCACACGCACGCACACACACACACACACACACACACACACACACACACACACACACACACACACACACACACACACAGTGAGTCTATTAGGCGCATGTGCTGGCTGGGCTCAAACCACTGGGAGAGTGCTCTTTCATGGCTCCATCATTACATCAATAAGTCTTCACATTAATCTCTGAGCGGAGCACACAGCCTATTACCAGCCCAGCCCTGCGCCACAGAGAGACACAGTCTGAGGCAGAAAAATACCAGGCAAATATCTCTGCTGTCGGGCCAAAACCTTGTATCTCCAAACGTGGCCATTCCATTTTCAAGTATTTACTTACATTGAGCGTTTACGTCGTTCACTTTTGTTTCGAGCCAGTTGTATGACCCTACAGAGCCTGTGAGATCTACTCAAAACCTGAGAACTACATCAGAGTGTCAATCTGAAATTGAGGTGGTGTTTTTGTTGCTCGTGAAGTTTTGACCGTACTGGGAGATATACGTTTTTTTTCGCCCGACAGCAGCAACAGGAACCACTGGGACCATCCAAGGATTGGCAAGTTCAGAGAAGGACGGAGAGAGGGAGAGAAAGAGGAGAGAGAGAGAGAGAGAGAGAGAGAGAGAGAGAGAGAGAGAGAGAGAGAGAGAGAGAGAGAGAGAGAGAGAGAGAGAGAGAGAGAGAGAGAAAGAGAGAGAGAGAGAGAGAGGAGAGAGAGAGAGAGAGAGAGAGGAGAGGAGAGAGAGAGAGAGAGAGAGAGGAGAGAGAGAGAGAGAGAGAGAGAGAGCGGAAGAGAGAGAGGAAGAGAGAGAGGGGTAGCCCTCGTCTGTCTGGACAGGAAATGGGGTGCTTTAACCTTTGACCCTAGTCCAATATCCTCCAGGAGTCCTGAGTGAGTTTTGTGCCTGTGTTGATTTGTGTGTGTGTGCGTGTGTGTGTGTGTGTGTGTGTGTGTGTGTGTGTGTGCGTGCGTGCGTGCGTGCGTGCGTGCGTGCGTGCGTGCGTGCGTGCGTGCGTGCGTGCGTGCGTGGTGTGTGTGTGTGTGTGTGCATGTGTTTGCACATGTGTATGTGCCTTAGAACAGGTTCTTTTTTCAGCCAGGGGTCTGACAGACAGATGGTCCTTGTTGTCATAGCAGCCCGTGCAGGTGCGTATGCGTGGGGTTTCCTGCCCCCAAGGTGCAGGGAGGGGGACATGTTTACAATCCACAGTGCCAGTGGGCACCAGGTGCCCTCCCCTCCCTCCCTCCTTCCTCTTTTATACCCTGACCCTCAAGGGGTGAAGAGGGGGGGGGGGGGGGGGGGGGGGCGAGGAGAAAGAGTAAGTGCGGGAGAGATGGACAGAGTGAGAGAGAGAAAGAGCGAGAGAAAGAGAGAGAGAGCGAGAGAGAGAGAGAGAGAGAGAGAGAGAGAGAGAGAGAGAGAGAGAGAGAGAGAGAGAGAGAGAGAGAGAGAGAGAGAGAGAGAGAGAGAGAGATACGGTGGGGGAGCTGCTGGCTGTAAAAAGAAAAACCTTTTGATGGAGCGCTTGTTTTATCACTCTGGATCTCGTCCTGGCTGTAAAGAAAAAATAAGAGAAATATGTTTCTCACTCTTCTCTCATTCTCCCCCATAATAAAAGAATAAAAGAATATTGCCTCGGAAAACTCGTTCTTTTCCCGGAAAGGCAGCAGCTCCAAGCTGGGATGACCACAGGCACAGGCATTGTTCAGCTGCTTTCTTTTACTCTCTTCCGCTCTCTCTCTCTCTCTCTCTCTCTCTCTCTCTCTCTCTCTCTCTCTCTCTCTCTCTCTCTCTTTCTTTTTTAACATTTTTTATTTCAGACAGCAAAGTGAGGACAGAGAAAAAGAGAGTCTTGGAGGGGGGGCTCGGGGCGAGGAAGGGGAAGCTGTGTGAAGAGTCGAGGCTTAAGGTCAAAGAGCAGTATTGCAGGAGACTTCCCCCTGAAGGCTTGTCCACAGCAAAATGGGGTAATAATAAACGGTTGGCGTTTTGAGTTTCTGCGACCACTACCCCCACCCCACCACTCAGGTCCTGTACATAACTGCACGCACACACACACACGCACGCACGCACACACACACTCACACACACACACACACACACACACACACACACACACACACACACACACACACACACACACACACACACACACACACACACACACACACACACACACACACACACACACACACACACACATTCTCTCAAAGACATGTAATGAACGCACAAAAAGGAAAAAGGCACACACATACGGTATTATCCAGAATAGAAGAAATGTCCCACCAAACATCCCAGGCCTGGTTCTCGGCAGACAGTTTGTTTTTGTGTTTATGTTGGAATGTTAGGCATCCAAGGACCCTGCGGAGGGAGAGGTCACAGCCCCGCCAAACTCCAAAGACTCAACAAACATTATTAAATTCAAATTTGTTATCAAATGTTTTGTAGAATGATATGCTGTGAAACTATTAACAATTTCTCAGGTTATTTTCTTGCCCTCGAAGGTCATTTCCCATCCGCTTGCCACTGGCGACAAAATGTGGAAGCTTCTCAACATCACAAGTACACACACACACACTTGACATCTGTTACACACAAAAGAAACTTGTGCATATACACAGACATACATGCAAAGGGTTTGTGTGGACAACCGTTTGTGTCTTTTGCTTACAGTAACCTCAAGTATATACCTTGGAAATGTTATTACAGGAAGTATAGAGGCAAAGCACCAACATGCAAAGTGAGAAGAACTCTTCAAGGAAACCGGTTGCTCAAAGCTGCGGACCATACAAGAATTTTGGTGACCCAACATAAACAGTCACTGAGAGGGACAGAGGATGACAGAGGATAGATGGCTGTCAGGGACAGAGGATGACAGAGGCTGTCTAGAGACCTGGAATTTCAGCTACCAGTATCAGTGGTTGATTTGCAAATACATCACTCAAGCTGTCAGCTAGGTTAGTGGAGGGAAGGACCAACTCAACTTTATTGATTGAAATGATAATGAATCCAAATTTAAGAAAGTAATCGGTAATGAATCTCACAAGTCTGTAGGCAACATCCCAATAACTCACCTGACTCCTTTCCTCAAATCAAGGTCCAGGGCCAAGATAAACGCCACCCTGATTGTCTAAACCTCTGAGTTATCTGCTGCCGGCTCCCTGCGCTGGCTCCTAGCGTAGGAAGCGCTCTCATGGAATCGTCCCGAGTGAGTTTCACGGTGGCTTTGCTTCTTCCATCCATCTGCCAGGACAGTTCTCTGTTCACCGATGAGAGGTTGTTTCAGAGCTGTTCTTACACGTCTGAGTAATGTGTAGATGTGTGAGTATGAAATAGAGGGAGTTTAATATTGTTTTGTTCTATGTGTTACACGATAGAGAGGAGAGGAGAGGAGAGGGGAGAGGAGCAGAGATGCGGGGAGTATAGGGGAGAGGAGAGGAGCAGAGATGAGGGGAGTAGGGGAGAGGAGAGGAGCAGAGAGGAGAGGAGAGGAGAGGAGAGGAGAGGAGAGGAGAAGATGGGAGTAGGGGAGAGGAGAGGAGAACACAGAGGGACAGGGTGCTGAAAGGGTCGTTAAGCACACGACAGATCTCTGGCACAGAACGAGACACGATTACCGTGGTAACGACAGACTTTGTGGGGAATGTCGTTGCAGTCACTGTGGCAAACCCCATGAGGGAAACATGTGTTTCCCCCAAAGAGATCTGGATTGCTCCGCGCGCGTGCGTGTGTGTGTGTGTGTGTGTGTGTGTGTGTGTGTGTGTGTGTGTGTGTGTGTGTGTGTGTGTGTGTGTGTGTGTGTGTGTGTGTGTGTGTGTGTGTGTGTGTGTGTGTGTGTGTGTGTGTGTGTGTGCGTGCGTGCGTGCGTGCGTGCGTGCGTGCGTGCGTGCGCTGTGCTGTGGACTCATTAGTGCAAAGCCTCAGTGCAGACTAGCTCCAGTTACAGTAGTAAATGCTGCCTTTGAACTTTTAATAGAGCTCTGAAACCCAACCAGGCCTTAAAACACCCAGGTCTGCAAGGGACAGAGAGAGGGAAAAAGGCAGAACACAGAAATAAAAGAAGGAGAAATGGGAAAGGAAATAAAGATAAGGAGTAGAATCCGAGGTTTTGAGGAGCGAGGGGTGAGGAAATGAATGTGTAGAAAAGGGGAAACAGTTTCAGACGTGCTTGTTCTCCTGTCGGTGGCAGGACTCTGTATGGACGCTTTCACAGCACGGATACAACTCAGCACTGTGTCTCTCTATTGGCTCATCAACACCAGTGAAGCGTGACTTGTAAACACACACCTGCCGAACTGCAATGATGGACAGATCCCTGGGCCAATCAGTGTCCTTGAAACCTGTAGGTGAAATCACACTCCCAATCGCAGAGAGCTCTGCGACGTTTCACTGTTAAAATATATTTTTTTGTTTACACCCAAGAGGAAGTAAACTAACCGGTGCTAATTACTCTCATTGTATTTTAACATAATTGAAGAAATGTATACTCTGTTAAATGTTCCCATTGTCTTTTTGAGTCTGCTTTAGAAATATATAAATATACTATTATTTCCTTTCCCATTTCTCCCTCTTTTATTTCTGTGTTGTGCCTTTTTTTTCTTTCTCCCTTGCAGACCTGGGTGTTTTAAGGCCTGGTTGGGTTTCAGTGCCCCAGCTATGGAAAACCTCCTGCATTGTCCCGGTGCCCAAAAAAGGGCCCTCAATGACTACCGGTTGCTCGGATGTCGCACGTCATGAAGACCTTTGAGCGGCTGGTCCTGCAGCACCTCAAGCCCCTGGTGAGTGACTCCCTGCAGTTTGCTTACCAGGCTATCATTGGTGGGGAGGATGCCATCACCTACATGCTCCACAGGGCCTACACACACTTGGAGAGGCCACGCAGCTCAGTGAGGATTATGTTCTTCGACTTTTCCAGCGCATTTAACACCATCCAGCCGCTGCAGCTAGAAGAGAAGCTCACTGGGATGCAGCTGGATCAGGGAATGGTGGCCTGGATCACCGACAGACCACAGTACGTGAGACTACAGAGCAGCCAATCTGTCATCTTTCTCTCCCATTACAGAAGCCGAGACCCTGAAACTGGTAACGTCGAACCGTCCGACTACATGCCAGCTGGACCAGCTACCCTCCCCACTCCTCCAGACCATAGCACCAGACATCCTCCTATTCCTAACTGCAACCATCAACTCCTCACTCAACTCGGGGGTGGTCCCCACCTCCCTAAAACAAGCCAGAGTCACGCCCCTCATAAAAAAAAAACCCTGAACCCCACCGTCATAGGCAACTATCGTCCTGTCTCTCCTCTCTCCTTCTTTTCTAAAACACTTGAACGTGCTGTATCCAACCAACTTACTGCGTATGTCTTACAGAATGACCTCCTAGACCCTAATCAGTCTGGCTTCCGGACTGGCCACTCCACAGAAATGGCCCTCATTGCGGTCACAGAGGCACTTCACTTAGCAAAAGCGAAAGGCCTCTCCTCTGTCCTGATTCTCCTAGATCTATCTGCAGCCTTCGACAGTCAACCATCAGATCTTCCTTGCGGCCCTCGCAGGAATGGGAGTGGCTGGCTCTGCACTGACATGGCTGACATCATACCTCAATGACCGCTCCTACCAAGTGTCATGGAGAGGGACCCTGTCGGCCACCCGCCCCCTGCGGACGGGTGTCCCCCAGGGCTCGGTCCTAGGACCCCTTCTCTTCTCTCTCTACACTAAATCACTGGGTAACATTATCACGTCTCATGGCTTCTCGTATCATTGTTATGCCGATGATACTCAACTCTTCCTCTCCTTCTCTCCCTCAGATATTCACGTCTCTGAGCGGATCTTAGTCATTTAGCTGACGCTTTTATCCAAAGCGACTTACAAGTTCTGTACGACAAGTCATCAGGAAGGGTACAACTCTATCAGCTGAGTAACAATGTTCATCAAAGTGTTGCGTGTTACAGTGTAGGTTAGTTTATTAGGACAGGTGCATGACAGTAAGGTTAGTTAGGGTTCGTTTTTTTTTTTTTTTTTTTTTTTTTAGATAATGGTTGAAGAAGTCTTTAGTCGACGGCGAAAGATTGGACGGGATTCGGCTGTCCTAACTGGGGTGGGTAGTTCATTCCACCATTGTGGGGCAAGGACTGAGAATAGGCGGCTTCTCTTTGATGACCCTCCCGGAGCTTGGATAGGAGTAGGTCTGAGGCGGCCAGAAGATGCAGAGCGTAGGGGTCTTGAGGGTGTGTAGTTAGAGACCATTGACCGGAGGTAGGCGGGAGTGGTTCCCTTTGCCGCACGGTATGCTAGGTCGAGGGCCTTGAAGCGGATACGTGCAGCAATGGGGAGCCAGTGCAGGTCCCTAAGAAGTGGGGTGACATGGGCCGACTTCGGTAGGTTTGAGATCAGGCGGGCCGCTGCGTTTTGAATGAGTTGAAGAGGCTTGGTGGCGGTGGCCGGGAGGCCAGCGAGCAGTGCGTTGCAGTAGTCGATGTGGGAGATGACTGTTGATTGGACGAGGAGTTGGGTGGCTTCTTTTGTCAGGAAGGGGCGGATCCTTCTGACGTTACTCAGGAGGAATCTGCAGGTTCTGGTTGTCGCTGCGATGTGAGCAGAGAAGTTCAACTGGTCGTCGAGGACGACACCAAGGTTCTTGGCGGTCGGGGACGCGGTCACAGCTGCATTCTCGACTGTGATGGAAAGGTCGGTCAGGGGGGAGGATTTGGCCGGCAGGTGGAGCAATTCTGTTTTGCTTAGGTTCAGTTTGAGGTGGTTGGTCATCATCCAGGTGGAGATGTCGGACAGACAGGCCGAGATCCGCTCAGAGATGTGGATATCTGAGGGAGGGAAGGAGAGGAAGAGTTGAGTATCATCGGCATAACAATGATACGAGAAGCCATGAGACGTGATAATGTTACCCAGTGATTTAGTGTAGAGAGAGAAGAGAAGGGGTCCTAGGACCGAGCCCTGGGAGACACCCGTCCGCAGGGGGCGGGTGGCCGACAGGGTCCCTCTCCATGACACTTGGTAGGAGCGGTCATTGAGGTATGATGACAGCCATGTCAGCGCAGTTCCAGCCACTCCCATTCCTGCAAGGGCCGCGAGGAGGATCTGATGGTTGACTGTGTCGAAGGCTGCAGATAGATCTAGGAGAATCAGGACAGAGGAGAGGCCTTTCGCTTTTGCTAAGTGAAGTGCCTCTGTGACCGCAATGAGGGCCGTTTCTGTGGAGTGGCCAGTCCGGAAGCCAGACTGATTAGGGTCTAGGAGATCATTCTGTAAGAGATAAGCAGTAAGTTGGTTGGATACAGCACGTTCAAGTGTTTTAGAAAGGAAGGAGAGAAGAGAGACAGGACGATAGCCAGAATGAAGAGCACGTTCAGCCATAGACTCATCCCTTCCCGACACACCACAAACCGCCTGGGCCAGTCCTTTATACCAGGCTCTACAACAAAGGGCTCGGACATCCGGCTCTGCTTCCAGAACTATCATTGTCAGAACTCGGGACTTGAAAACTAGAGACTCATATCACTGGACTATCTTGTATTTGTACTTTTTTATATTATATTGTATTTGTATTTATATTTTATATAATAGTGGCAGCACGGTGGTGTAGTGGTTAACACTGTCGCCTCACAGCAAGAAGGTCCAGGGTTCGATTCCCGCTTGGGGACCAGGTTTCCGCGATGCCAGGTGCCCAGGTGGGGTATCTCCCAGGCCTTTCTGTGTGGAGTTTGCATGTTCTCCCCGTGCTCGCAAGGGTTCCCCCCCCGATAAGAGAAACCCAACGGAAAAACATGCACAACGGATTGCTGACGTCCCTGACGAAGACGGGCAGGAGCACTTGAATTGGTACCTCGCCAATGCCCTGTCTGCTCCCGGCTGCCCTTGGGGGGAAGGACGACGGGATGGGTTAAGCGCAGAGCTCAATCACATCGGCGACCCTGAGAAAGACAATGCATGTGTGCGTGTGTATTCCTGTGTGTGTGTGCCGCCCATTGCATGTCCCATGTCGTTGCATGCTGAATAAAGACTCTCTAAAGAGGTCCTGCATTATAAAGTATATAGATACTGGACTGTGAAGCTTTGTATCCTCCCTCCATGCTGCTTTGACACCCGCATTTCCCCAAGGGAATTAATAAAGGATCAGCTTATCTTATCTTATCTTATCTTATATGAATAATAAATTACTTGATGGTGGCGTCTGTGCCACCATATTTAGTCACTCATGTCCATGGAAACGATGACAAGCACAGCCAATTAAGTATGGTTTCCTTCGACAGAAAATATAGTGTGTTTACTTTTCTGAAAACAGTATCACTACATAGCTCATAAATGTTTAGACAAGCTCAGTATTTGGTTATTTGTCATACTATATTTATATGTAATTCAAAGTTATTGCTACATTTCCTTTCAAGCTAATTTGGTCAATGGTTTGGTGACCATTATAATAGGGAGGTGTAGTCTGACGTCACTGGTTGTTCCACCCGTATAGGGATTTATCATTGGGAAAATGGATTATCGGCTATGTTCTGCCGCATGAACATTGGCAAGCTTTCCATTTTTGCACAAAATGAGTTCCCTTCAACCACTAACATGATTGTTTAAGCATTTTTGGTTGAAACAAAGGTAGTTATAAGGTTTTAAATTTGTCGTAAAAAAAGAACTACACTTACCAGTAGGCAGCCTGTTGTTCAGTACACAGCCGCTATTGGTCTGTTAGGCTGTCGCCTTTTCCCCGGCACGGGCAGCTGATAGTACCAAGCTAGCTAGCTAACGTTAACGTTACCCGCTAACGTTAGCATTATGTCTACTGTCGTGAACCATTTTAAATCGGGGCATGTAGAGGAGTTTCGGGGACGAGTAAAATGTGCAGGTCCTCTTCTCAGACCTGTGGGGCAAGCACTGCACACGCATCATGCCGGCTAGCAAGCTAGCTAGCTACACGTCACGGCCGGCTGATAGCACGATAGCTACCACGATAGCTAACTAACGTTAACGTTACAAGCTCAAACACCTTATAACTACTACTACTGTCGTGTCCATAAGTTCCCTGGCAGAATACTTTGTTTGTGAGGACAAAGGTATACAAAGAGGAGAGAACCAAAAGGGCGGTTAGGTGGTCGAGCGGAGATTGCGTTCGTCACCAGCCCCGGAGCTGTGAGCTCGATTCGCCTGTTCGAATCCAGCTCACAGCTCCGGGGTTGTCACCAGCTTGGCTGGCCGTCTGCACTGATACAATTGGCTGTATCAGAGGGTGGGAGAAGCTGGCGGGGTGGGTCCGGGTCGTAGTAAACAGCGACTCCTACAGTTCGGTCGGGGCGCCTGCTAAGCGCGGATTGGACGTGAGGGGGATAGTGTGGTCCTCCCACACGCTACGCCCTCTCAATGAGAATCCGCGCTGCCAGGTGAAAAGAAGCGGTGATTGGCTGGACGTGTGTCGGAGGAAGCACGTGGTAGCCTCCACTCTCCCAGATGATCTGACTGTGGGGGGTAAGTGCGCAGCGATCAGGAAGGGACTGGGAATTGGCATACGACTAACATTGGGATGGGAGAAAATCGGAGGAAAATGGAGGGGGAAAAAGACAAAAAAAAAAAAAAAAAAAAAGAGGAGAGAACCATTTTAAATCGGGGCATGTTAGGAGTTTCGGGTGTATTGAAATACGCTACCCCTACCCCAGAAGTATTCACGCTACGGCAGCATTTTTCATGGAAGCAGCAGAATTCAGCAGACACGGCTATCGGAATACGCTACCCTATCAATTCGCGCTACGGCAAAAAATTTAGAGGAAGCAGCAGCATTCGGCAGAACACCGGCTAGCAAGCTAGCTAGCTACTAACGTTATAAACTATACACAATATGTACAACGACACAATGATTTACATTAGTATTTACAGTGATTTAATATGCAGCGAAATAACGTTATACGATTTAAATTATAAATACAAATATGGTAACGTGGTTGTGGCTTTTACAAATAGTGGTTAGCTTTAGAGATACATGGCTATGATCACGGAGCACTAGTGTTGGGCGAAACAGATACTAGCCACAGATTCAGGGTCAGTTATTTTCCCATTGTACGAATTGTTAAGCTTATGGAATGTAAGGGAAATCTGATCCTAGGTCTGTGACTAGTAGGCAGGAGGCTACGCTGTGGTGACATCAGTCAGCAGCGCCAAATAGCAGTGTAGTTTCCCAGCGAACGAAAACATAAACGTTGTTATTTTGCTACCTTTACGATTAATTGCGAATATTTTCATGTTGAGCTATAGATTGTGGATAAATACGCACAGAAAGGTACACCATGCCAACGTTAATGCTTTATTTATCTGAAACGAGCCGATTTAGAAGTGGTCCATGGGGAAATACATTGCATTCCACAGAGGGTGGAACAGGAAAAAACGAAAATAACGTAACCACTACACCTCCCTATAGGGTGACCATATTGTGATTTCCAAAAAAAGAAGACACTCTGCCTCCAGCCTCAAGATACTTAAATGATACTCGAAGTTTACTCAAAGATGCCTTATAATTTGAATATATTTAAATTATGCCTCCTCTGTATGGATAGAAAATTATTATTTATATTATTTTATATAACAAAATTATATATCTCTATAACCTAAGTTACTCAACATGCTATAGAGCTCTGAGTAGGAGAGGGAGGTGAGACATACAGGCGTAGAGCTCTGAGGAGGAGAGGGAGGTGAAACATACAGGTGTAGAGCTCTGAGTAGGAGAGGGAGGTGAGACATACAGGCGTAGAGCTCTGAGGAGGAGAGGGAGGTGAAACATACAGGTGTAGAGCTCTGAGTAGGAGAGGGAGGTGAGACATACAGGTGTAGAGCTCTGAGTAGGAGACTGAGGTGAGACATACAGGTGTAGAGCTCTGAGTAGGAGAGGGAGGTGAAAATAAATCATTCTCAAGCTGGAACAAGAATGCATCATCACCCATGCACACATGTGCAGACACACACATGCACACGCATGCACACACACACACACACACACACACACACACACACACACACACACACACACACACACACACACACACACACACACACACACACACACACACACACACACACACACACACACACACACATAAACACTGCATAAACACTGCTCTGCTTCTTTAATGTGTCAAAGAGGCATGTACAGGTGCATCGGCTGAGTAATGCCTCAGATGGTGTGTGAGTGTGTGTGTATGTGTGTGCTTGCGTGTGTTTTGCAGTATTTTCAGCCATTCATAGTAATAAACAGATGTTGGACCTTTATGAGCTCTTTACAGGTTTGTGTGAATGTGTGTGTGTGTGTGTGTGTGTGTGTGTGTGTGTGTGTGTGTGTGTGTGTGTGTGTGTGTGTGTGTGTGTGTGTGTGTGTGTGTGTGTGTGTGTGTGTGTGTGTGTGTGTGTGTGCGTGTGTGTGCGCGCGTGTGTGTGTGTGTGTGTGTATCTTATACTCTGCTTCTGAATAAATGTCGTTGTAGAGGTGGCCATCTGTTCCATGTGAACTCATATAACTTAAATATGTGCAGGAACATCTCTATGTATGTTTAACCCTTTCACTACCACACTACAGAAGGTTAACCCTTTCACTACCACACTACAGACGGTTGTCTGTAGTGTGGTAGTGAAGGTGTTAACCTTCTGTAGTGTGGTTGTGAAAGGGTTAACCCTTTGTCGTGTGGCAGTGAAAGGGTTAACCGTATGTAATGTCACAGTGAAAGGCTTAACCCTTTGGTAGTGTGGCAGTGAAAGGGTTAAGTAGACATGTATACTCCCAAAACCCAGGTAGTTCTTGGGTGTGTATGTATAATCCTTGTATTCTTCTTCCAGTACACCAATAATGTTTTCATTAGACAACTGTGCCTGACTAAAATGTCTAGAATTAACCAAAAAACGAAAGTCCTGCTAGAATTTTGATTATAATAGCTCATAGAAAACATGCCTTCAATCATGAAGATAATAAAACCTTTATAATTGTGCATTTATATTGTAGATAATGATTTTATTTTTGCAGGTTTTCCTGAACCTAATATGTAAGAACGTAAGGTTATCCTATAACCCTAGTTATATGAGTATAGCGAGCGCTCTGCTCTATTGGAACTATCCCTTTATCCATTCTAACAATGAAAAACTTTCTCTACATGTACACACCTATTTACCTCCGCCTCCTAGCCACACCCACATCCGCTCCTATATAAGCGGGGTCGTGGCCACACAATTAGCTCCTTCCCAAGTTTTTCACCACCGAAGGCGAAGACCATGGGGTCCTCAGTGAGTCAGAGCAGAGCGCTGTTATACGTTATAGATTGTATAGCTTTACGCTCTGCTCTATTGGAACACAGGAGCTGAGCAGAGCGAAAAGCTCGACAGATGTACCCGCTGAGGCCCCCTACAACCATCAGAACCGGGGAGGACCCAAGGCCCCCGGCCCTCCCTAGTGGAGAATGGGAAGGAGATCGGATCCGACTGTGCGAAGAGGGTTTAGCACCTCAAACGCACAGGGTGAGCAGACAGTGGGACTTACCTTCGTTCAGAAGGACCCGCGACCACTCTGGCGCGCATCCCACATGCCACCAGGGAACCGACGGGAAGCAAAAAAAAACGTCACAGCCCCCAACATCACGGGGTCGAAGGTCAAAAACCCAACCCCGTGGCAAGGCTGCAGCAGCGGAGCGCGGAGGAGGTCCCAGCCCTAGGACAACCTGAGGACTAGGTCCCCCTGAAAAAAGGGGCCTGGTGAGGCCACCCCCCACATCGCCAGCATATCGGACAGGGCCCAAATCAAGAGCAGGCCCTTCCCCCCTTGGCACGCCCCTCTGAAGCACTCTCCTCAAGAGGCTACCCCGCCACAACACTGTGGGGCCAGTCGGCGTGCCGGGGAGACAACCCCCAAGGAGGTTGATCCCTCAATCCAGGCAACAGGCCCCAAGAGCAGAACTCGACCTGTGCCTGGAGCACTGCAGACTAGACAGGCGCCTAAAGGGTCTACTGCAAAAACAGTATCCCGGCGGAAGGGGTGTTCGGTATGCTGTGCACCATGTCATAACCTCCACAAACCCGACCCCCCAATCCAGCGGGGTCGAGGTTCAAAGAAGAGGCTGACACAATTGGCAGACATCATGAAAGATGCGGGGGCATACTCTCGGGCAGACAGGGTCAAGCCCGGCCTCAACCCGAGAGTCGACTCTGCTACCAACACATCGGAGAACCAACCACCCGCCAATGTTTAGTTTAACAGGAGGCGGTTGTTCCCTTAACCCACAAAGAAAACTCAGAAACATAACTGCACGTATACACAGGCTATACAAGCAGTACAAGTGTTTCAGTTTTCAAAGGGTTAACCCAGGCCATCAGGTCGACGAGAACGAGTTCGGACCTGGGCCTGGCGGACCGGGACCTACACAGGGATGCCTAGAGGGGTTGACAGCAACCTCCCCGACAGCCCCCTCCCATCCCCGCCCAGCAGGGGTAGGGAGGGGTGAAACAAATGGAGAAGGACCAGGCCCCCTAACACAGCGCAAGGTACAACACAGTATGGACCAAGCACGTCACTGTTAAGGGCAACTCGTAGTGGCATACATATGACACACAGATCCACAACATCAATCCCTGCGACGCCCGGCCCGACCCGGCATTTTCCCCCCGGAAAAGCACAAAGTCCTTCGGGGTACCAGAACAGCAGATCTGCGCCCCGGCGGACAACGGGTTAACTGACCTGGTCCGGCGCGACCAGAACCAGTCCTAGTTACGCCGCCATCCCCAGTCCTAAGAGGGGGGTAGGTACGCGTGTCTATCCAAAACATCACAGAGGGGGCCACCAAGATGGTCAGTACGCGAATGCACTGCTCCTGGTGGCCCACCTCATGGGCGTGAGACCCCTCCGCCAATGTATTTATCTACTCCGTCATCTCCCCCCGGAGATGCACGCGAGCCGTCGAGTCTAACTTAGTGCACTGGCGCTCGGTAGAGATAAAATCTCCTTCCCAGCCGCCCGCATTAAAAACGCTGTTTCTATGAATTGGGCAGCCAAGGCGCGCCAGCCCATAACGTGGTTCCACATTGAAAGCACCCAGGGCCAGCGCTATATGCACGTTGAGAACCCGAAACACATCAATGGTGAATTCTAATAAGAAACACCAGACAACGTTCCCTCCATGCTGTCTGGGACGAGCAGCAGGAAGCCGGTCTATAAGACACAGACACGGGTCTCATATGACGCGTCTGAGGGTAAACCCTGTCAATTATGCTCTTTACACAAGAGGGGAAGACAGAAAATCCCCCAGAGAGACCTCTACGTGAGTAACAATTGAAAAAGTGACCAAGTGACCAAAGGCCCAATACACACTTTAATAGAGAGCAGAGCAGAAAACAGTTTTCGAATGCATCGCATCATCCAACTTTGACAATGACAGCGGTCTGCAGCACAGAGCCTGAAAACTCACGGATGTCTCATGGCCAATAGAAAACACGCCTAGTGACGTATTCCATGGCCGGGGAAATCCTGTGACCCACCCATCCTAATATGGAGTGGAACCAGGGAACCCCCCCCCCCTTCCCCCTCCCTGTGACGCACTGACCCCACAGCCCGACAGGGAGACTGACAGACAGGAGGCCCAACCCCCTGGCCAATCATCAATGACAAAACTGAGGAAAACAAAAACAAATCTTGTAAACTTTGGAAATTACTCAACAACCAACTAGGCTGCAGTAAAAAACTAAAAACCAGATTTCCAAACATCATTAAAGACAGAAAACACCCTCATCACAGACAAGCTGGAGGTGGCCAATTACTTAATAAACATTTTCTTTACAAAGATAGCCACAACACTGGTTGATAAACTACCCTCCCACTCAGGGCATTTTGGGGTAGAATACATCCTAGCCTTCTACAAAAACCTAGGGGTCCGCAAAGACGACTTCAAGCTCAAAATGGTAACAACAGATGAGGTGCTCTAAAAACTGAGCACCCTTCAACCTAACAAGGCCACTGACCCTGACAATATCCCCTCCAAATTCCTCAGAGACTCAGCAGCCGCCATCACCCCAGTCATCACCCACATAATAAACCTCTCCATAAAAGAGGGATACGTCCCCAAAGACTTCAAAATTGCAAGAGTGACCCCCCTGCACAAAAAAGGCAGCAAATTAGACCCAGGCAACTACCACCCTGTTTCTATTTTTACCTCCATCTCGAAGGTCATGGAAAAAAAAATCTGCGAACAGGTCGAAAAGTACCTTGTGGAAAAAAAGCGAATCTACGAATTCCAATCTGGCTTCAGAACATCCCACTCCACTGACACATGCCTTCTCTATTTGAACGACCACATCAAACAAGTGGTGGACGCGGGCAAATACTGCGGCATGGTCATGCTGGACGTCCAAAAGGCTTTCGACACTGTCAATCACTCGATTCTGATTGACAAGCAAAAAGCAATTGGTTTTGATAGTTCATCAGTGAGCTGGATGCAATCTTACCTGGAGGGGAGAGAACAGATGGTGGAGGTAAACGCCCCCCCCTCCCAGTGAGCTGCGGTGTTCCACACGGAAGCATACTAGGACTGTTACTGTTCCTAATTTATGCAAATTACATTTCATTTTTCATTTCAAACCTTTATTTATACTCGTGAAAGCACTGAGGTTTCCCTCATTTACAGTGATGACGAGTTAACAAAGGACACAAATATCATAACAGTTATTAATTACAATGAATTACAATTACTACAATGATGGATTAAAAACAATTACATGATTCAGTACATAGGTCAAGTGCAATGCCTTTAAACTCCATGAATGCGTCATCAGCTTGTGACTGCAACTTGTTCCTGTTCGCGGATGACTCAGCCCTGCTGGTCTCTGACAGGGACAAATTGCAGGTTGAAAAAGCCCTCAGCTCTGAACTCGGCAGAATCTGCACCTGGCTCGCTGATAACAAACTATCATTACACCTGGGTAAAACAGAGTCCATTCTCTTTGGATCAAATAACAAACTCAGCAAGGCCAACGGCTTCTCTGTTACAGTGGGTGACAATATTGTCACAAGGAAAGATGAAATTACATACCTGGGCCCTCATTTATCAATGTGACTTACGCACAGATATGTGCGTAACCCGTGCGTACGATTATTTCTAAGCAAAGTGTGGGATTTATCAATTTGAACTTGTGCTTGACTTTGTGCGTATATTTAAGCACAGGTCGGACCATGCGTAGTTGGCGCCCGGTGGTAGAATATTTTTACAACGCGGAAATAAGCACTGACTGCGCTCCGCGTAACTCAACTCGTTATTATTTTGCGCATATATTGCAGAAATACGGGAACATTTTGATTATATTTAAAAGGCTTTGCCATTGTTAAACGTAATAAGTGGAACCCCGAAGCTGTAAGCAGAATACAAGTCATATGAACACCCACGATATAAACGCATTGCAACGAGAACAGACAGAGGTTATTTGTTGAGTGTATGTGTATACAAAACCCTTGCAATAAATGTGTCTTAAATGAATGAAAAGCATACATGCTCTGGACACAGAGCATATATCGTGTGGGTGATATCATGACTTGTATTCTGTGTCAAAGCCTAAATCAAAACGTCCCCGTATTTCTGCAATCTATGCGCAAAATAGAGTTGAGTTCTAACAAAGAACGTATTACATGCTGTTAGGCAGATAGAGTAAACTATGATATGAATATGAATATGATATGATATAAAGGTATACTGGTCCGTCCGCGAGGATATCGAGGACTCGAGTCTTTCTCTGGTCTGCATCCCCTTAACAATTGTGTGTATTGAGCCGTACTGTATTGTACCCATTCTGCAATCTGTTAAATAAAGTTTTCATTCATTCAGCCATTAAATGCAATTTGAGAATATAGGCTAAAGCGACGGCCTATAGCCTATACATATTATTTAATGTTTTCATAAGCGTAAAGATACAACAGCTAGATTAATGATCAAGTTAGTTTACTGTATGCAGGCTTCGCAGGGCTGTGTGTTATTATATGCGCAAGTTACTGTTGCATAATGTAGGCTATGGGCTGGCTGCTATTATATGTACTTCATATAGGCTGCCTAATACCAACAACAAAATAGATTGTATCATATGCCTCTACACACATTATATTATACACATCATATTATATCTTGGTTCGGCAGCGCCTCTGTGAACAATCTCTCAGAGTTTGCTCCATCAGTAATCAGTAATGTGAACGGGATTCCACTTGGTCAATGTACAGATAATCTGCGATGCGCATTTTGGCTGATAATGTGCCGGTGGCTGGAGTCTCATTCATATTCACTTAAATGCAGATCATAGTTATCCACTGAAGCCATATGACTCTGACCAGAACGGGCTCATGACGAGCGCACATAATAGGCATTAGAGCGCAGAGTTGTCTGTGAACTTGGCAACTTCATTGGATTTATTTATTCTCTAAAAATATCTATAATCATACGATTAAATATTGTTTAAAATAAAACGCTAAATACTATTATTCTGTGTGTCATGTTTCCAAATAAGATTGTTCACAACGGGAAATGCTGTATACGTTCAATTTGTTGGTTGGACCTCGGTGATCAATCTCGCTCTCAGCAGGCCATGTGAGCGGATCGGAGCGTGAGCGGCGCGGGGCGCGGAGCGGGCTGTTTTGACGTGAGCGAGGAGTGGGTTTTAAAATGAGTCGGCGCGACGTCCGGAGCGAGAGTTCTCCTCCGCTCCAATCCACTCCAGGCCGCTCACAGTGGTTTAACACTGTTGATGTAATATATACATGAGGTACAATGCCAAAGCAACAGATGGCGATGTACAAACATGAAGGCCATTTTCAACCAATGAGAAGGGTTCAGGCTTCGTCACTGTAGAGACGCCCACCATAGATATCTATGACGCCCACACTCACTCCTGTTAAAAAAAGTATCGACGCCATTGTTGTTGACGTTAGCTTACATGCTAACGTTAATGGCAGCGACCATAGCATTGTGGCTCGGCTAGCCTATCATCGCTTAATAGAACTAGTGAATGGATAAACAACGTTATTTAACATTGCAGAATGGCTACAATTACAATGCGGCTCAATACAAACAATTGTTAAGGGGCCCAGGGGGTGTAGACTGTTGTAGTTTGAGCTCATTTACACCATGCTCCAAAAAAGAAAAAGAAAAACTGCCGAGCGATCTGGCGCGGGGAGCGGGGAGCGCTCGATTCAAGGTGAGTGGGGAGCGAGCGGAGAGCGACTTGGGAGCGGGGTCAACATGAGCGATTAGCGGAGCGGACCAAGCTTTAAAGAGCGAAGAGCGGATTTCTCGGCCGCGCCGATCCGCTCACGTGGCCTGGCTCTCAGTGAAGTCTCTCAGAGTTCGCTCGGGTTAGTCCACTTTTCCACATTTCATGGGGGTGTTCCATTACCGTATATGGTTAATCGGGGCGGTTCTGGTATGCAAATACTTAAAACAGTGCACGAGCTCAAACGTAGGATCAAAGTCATATTTATCAAGACAGGTGTGCGTAGGACCTGTGTACGCACGTGTGATAACTCCAGTTTTTTTTGTGCGTGCACACATTCTAAATTCTGTGCTTACTGAAAATAGAATACTTTCTGAGAAAAATTGATAAATGAGGGCCCTGGGCTCCATCCTACAGGCAAATCTTTCCTGTGACAAAATGGCAACCAATGTAATAAAAAAACAAAGTCAACCAGCGAATAAGATTCTTGTACCGGATCTACTCTCTGGTAAGCAAGAATACCCTGAAGACTTTAACAAGAGCACTCATTCAAGGGTACTACGACTATGCTTGCACCTCATGGTACCAAAGCACATCAAAGGCACTAAAAACAAGACTACAAACATCACAAAACAAACTGCTCAGACTACTGCTTGACCTTACTCCTAAAACCCACCTCACCCCTGCCCATTTTGACATCCTAGGATGGCTTAGAGTAGACGACAGCAGCTTGCAATGGGCCTGGTCTACAAGATACACTACACCACTAAGATACCCATGTACATGAGCTGATCGTGGATTTTAGGAAAACACAGCAGGGGACACACACACCACTGTGGATAAACCGGGCTACCGTGGACAGGGTGAGCAGCTTTAAGTACCTGGGGGTCCACATCTCAGAGGACCTGACATGGACAACACACATAGACTCAGTCGTAAAAAAGGCGAAGCAGCGCCTCTACCACCTGAGACAGTTAAGGAAGTTCAGAGTATCGGGGAAGATACTCTCAAGAGAGCATCTTGACTGGAAACATCACTGCCTGGTATGGAAACAGCAAGGCACAGGACAAGAAGGCCCTACAGAGAGTGGTATGCTCAGCTGAGTGTACTACGGGTATTGCACTACCACCCCTGCAGGACTTATATAACAAGAGGTGCAAATTCAGAGCCTGCAGAATAATGAAAGACCCTCACCATCCCAACAACCGCCTGTTCAAGCTGCTGCGGTCAGGCAAACGCCTGCGCACACCAGCAACTAGGACAGAGAGACTTTGGCTCAGCTTCTTCCCCCAGGCCATCAGAGTCTTGAACACTGAACTCTCCACACACAAGCACACATGAGCACACACACACAACACACATACTGTATACACTCACACACTAACAGTCACTTTAGCACAAACACACACACACACACACACACATGCTGCACACGCTTACACTAAACGGTCACTTTACACAATGAAAGGGTCACTTACATTTTTTTTATAAGAACGGGAGTGGTTCTTGTATAGTAATAGATGGATATAGCAAGATAGCATAAGGATATATAGTATAACTGTATATTGTATAGTATAGTATTGTACAGTAGTGTACATAAGACCCAGTGCCTCATCCGTAGCTTAACACTGTATTGCACTATCGCAGGACCTTAGCATGGCTTTTACCATGCATTTTTTTACTTTATGTACATTATACCTGTTATGTCTTATTCTTATTACTTGTATTATTGCACAATCGCTGCGGGCATGACCACCCGCATTTCACTGTATGCCTTGTATGCCGTGACAAATAAAACTCTTGACTTGACTTGACTACATGTCAAAATACTTCCCAAAGGTCAGTGAATTCCACAACCACAACACCAGAGGGAGTTCCACAAATCATGTTCAACCCAGATTCGGCTCAAACAAGGGACTAAACACGTTTCACAATTATGCCACAACAATGTGGAACGCCCTACCCACAGCCGTAAAATAATATGAATCCCTACCCACCTTCAAAACCGCCCTCAAAGAGCACCTATACGGGAGGCTGCAATTCACTCACCCACCCACCCAATTCCACCCAACCCCCTCCTAATGTACAGTTTCTTCCCCCTCGAATGTATATATGGTCTTTTAGGATCTCAGTATATTTGTATATCTTGTATAGTCATAAATGTAACAGTACTGCATGTCGTGTATGTCATAAATGTCATGATATATATCTGTATATCAGTATGTCGTGTATGTCATTATGAATTGAAAATGGGGGACCCTGATGTAAACAAGACGAAAGTCTTTCTCTGGTCTGCATCCCCTTAACAATTGTGTGTATTGAGCGGTACTGTATTGTACCCATTCTGCAATCTGTTAATACAATTTCCAATCTATCAATCAATCAATGAGCTGTAATTAACACAACACAAGGATTCAATGTCCCCAATGACATCACTGGTGGCCATATTCAAATGAATTTACTCTCAATAACTGTCTAACAAAATGTTTAGAGTTTTTGGATGTGGGTGAGATTATGTGCTAAATAAAGTTTTTTTGGTAAAGTGCCCCTTCAATACCATATTGCCAAATGCAATAATGACCAATTGTTAGGGATTGTAATGCGACCCCAATTGCACGACACAGACAGGTATTCAGAGTTAGCCAAAACAAGGGGATGATTTATTACACACAAGAAACGGCACTGACCCTTTAAGGGTGAAAAAACACTAAAGTCCATGAACAAAAAAAAATGCAGCACTGTGCCTTTAAAGGGCGAACGAAAAGTACACAGGAATCTTCTAGAACACGGGCAAAAAAGTACACAGGAATCTTCTAGAACACGGGCAAAAAAGTACACAGGAACTTCTAGAACACGGGCAAAAAAGTACACAGGAATCTTCTAGAACATGGGCAAAAAACTACACAGGAACCTTCTAGAACACAGGCTAAAAGTACACAGGAATCTTCTAGAACACGGGCATCCTCCCAACCAGAACGCTGTCGATGGGCAACGCAGCAAACAGGGGGTCCAAGGGGAATGGAGTGAGAACACGGGCATCCTCACGTGGAACAATAGAGAGCGATGACGAGCCTCACCCCAGGAACGGGGTCCATGAAGAGGGAGTAGAGAAGTAGTCGGCACGACGTCTCACCCCAGAGACGCGGCGGTAGATGGTAGCCATGTAGAATGGCACGATGTCTGGAGTGAGAACAGGGATCCTGCCGTGGAAGTCTAGAGAGCGAACGATGTCCCACTCCAGGAAACGGCGGTGGATGGTAGCAACAAGACGACCTGGCAAGGAGTGGAAGGCAACCAGCAGTACTAATACTCTCCCGAGGAGCTGATTGCCAACCACTCACAGGTGCGCGAGGAACAATGTCCGGCACGCCCCCTCGTTGGGCAGCATGCAGTCCTACCCAGCCCTCACACCAATGTCATAATGACCAATGCCAAAATGGCATAATGCTAATGCCAAAACATCATACAAAAAAAAAGAAAAAAGAAATTAGACATTTTTGTTTTCTAAGCAGATATATACTCTGAACTATTTTTTGCCTAACCACTGCTGCCTGGGCGCAGTGATTTCATCACCTCAAAAGGTGATGAACCTCAAAACCTACCTACTTCCAGTGACTGACGCTAGGCTAACAGTGTGGCTGTTCCCTAAGCCTAATGCATGCACAGAGAAGAAAAGAGTATCTGCTTGTCAGGGTAGATGGCAAATAAGCTAATTTCCCAAAAAGTTGGCGTGTTCCTTTAAGCTCTACCTCTTACAAAGGTCCAAACAGAACATTCAGCCTCTAACACCAGGGCCAGGTCCGATGAGGACACCAATGGTTTAGAAATTAGGCTCATCTGATCCACACCTTTAAGAACCGACAGGCCAAAGGATGCACTGCCGCTGTGATATTCCCAAAACCCAAATGAAAGGCAGAATTGGCTGCCAGATACAATTAAAGGGAGATTAGGCCATGCCTTGCTTCTTAGAAAAAACGATATCTCCTACAAACATGAAAAAGGAGATTCCACTTAACATCATACTTCACTTAACACCTAGCAGACGGGGGGGGGGGGGGGGGGGCTAGCATTCTGAACGGATGCAATGATATTAGCTCACAACCTTTCCATATTCAGCTTGTACCTCTCTGGCGCCAAGCCCATAGGCCAGGTGACCTGGAACATGTGTTGCTCTCAGACTGAAAGTGGGCACTGCCCCACAACGGAGTCATACGAGACAGCTGGTGGAGCTTGCATGAGCGAATTCCACCTTGCCTTTTTATAAAAGAGACCGCCGATGTGATGTCATAGGCTCAGCGGGCTGAGAGGGTTTAAAATGGGAGGAGGAGGTGTAGGGAGCGACTCTTCCCCTAGGTCCAGAACCCGGGAAAGCAGCCGTTCAGAAAGGAGAGGTTCAGACTAGTGCTGTTGGTTGATGAGATGAAAACTGGTGCAAAGTAAAATTGTATTCTACCCTGCAAATATTGTCGTTGTGACGAGTGCAGCGGGGGCAGGTTGGACAAAGCCAGTCTAGCATGTTCTAGACCCAGGCAGGTGATGTACGTAGAGTGGGTCTTTTCTTCCAATGGCATAACCCAGTGGTTCCCAAAGTGTGGGGCGCAACCTCCCAGTGGGTGTTGTTCAAGCTCGACACGGACCAAAACAAACAATTTCAATGTCCACACAAGCACAATTTCAATAAATTAATTATATGTATTGTGTAACAGCACAAGTCCAATGGGCAATAGGATAATCCAATAACAGTCCAGGGTCAAAACACGTATCAGGCTCTCGTACAAAAGAAGGGATTGTTCAATACTCAGAGTTGTCTTCCAGTCCAGGGTCAGTACAAAAGGGGGTTTCTCAGCCAGTCTAGGGTCCAGTACACAATGAACACCTTCTCGCCTTCACTTCTCCTCTCACTACCTCTCACCTCACAAAACTCTGTCAACAACAATCTCTCTCTCCGTACTTCACTCCTACCTCACCTCCTCTCCTCGTGGCAGTAGTATCTCCCATCCTTCATCTGGCTTCAGAACATCCCACTCCACTGACACATGCCTTCTCTATTTAAACGACCACATCAAACAAGAGGTGGACGCGGGGAAAATTCTGCGGCATGGTCATGCTGGACCTACAAAAGGCCTTCGACACTGTCAATCACACCATTCTGATTGACAAGCTAAAAGCAATTGGTTTTGATAGTCTATCAGTGAGCTGGATGCAATCCTACCTGGAGGGGAGAGAGCAGATGGTGGAGGTAAACGGTACCCTATCCCCCCCCTCACAGTAAGCTGTGGTGTTCCACAAGGAAGCATACTAGGTCTGCTACTGTTCCTAATTTATGCAAATGACATGTCGTCAGCTTGTGACTGCAACTTGTTCCTGTTTGCGGACGACTCAGCCCTGCTGGTCTCTGACAAGAACATGTTACAGGTTGAAAAAACCCTCAGCTCAGAACTAGGCAAAATCTGCATATGGCTCGCTGATAACAAACTATCATTACACATGGGCAAAACAGAGTCCATTCTCTTCGGTTCAAATAACAAACTCAGCAAGACCGACGGCTTCTCAGTTACAGTGGGTGACAATATTGTCACAAGGAAAGAAGATATTACCTACCTGGGTTCCATCCTAGAGGCAAATCTTTCCTGTGACAAAATGGCATCCAATGTAATAAAAAAAGTCAACCAACAAACTCGATTCTTGTACCGGATCTCCTCACTGGTAAACAAGAATACCCTGAAGACTCTGGCAGGAGCACTCATTCAAGGGTACTACGACTATGATTGCACCTCAAAGGCGCTAAAAACAAAATTACAAACATCTCAAAACAAACTGGTCAGACTACTGCTTGACCTTACTCCTAGAACCCACCTCACCCCTGCCCACTTTGACAACCTAGGATGGCTTAGAGTAGACGACAGAGTACAGCAACTTGCAATGGGCCTGGTCTACAAGATACACTACACGACCAAGGTACCCATGTACATGTCAAAATACATCCCAAAGGTCAGTGAATACCACGATCACAACACCAGAGGGAGCTCCACTAATCATGTTAAACCCAGATTTGGCTCAAACAAGGGACTAAACACGTTTCGCAATTATGCCACATCAATGTGGAACGTGAAGTGGATTTCCCAAGCTATTTCGGTTCTGCTCTGCTCAGAACCGGGTTGCGTTAGTACTCTGCGTTGTGATTCAATACTTTTAAAGCTCTGGGAATCACTTCTCTTCAAACTGAGCGGTGCAGGCAGAAGGAATTAGGAGGAAATGTAGTATAACAGTTGTTTAATCAAAGTTTAAGAGTGTATACAAATTACAATAAAGAACACTATAAAAGATTCAAGGTACCAGAGCACTATGCCGCTCGCCCTATCTAAGAAATCAGATTAAAGAATGATAGTTGATAAATTGTTGATGGCTTTGTTCTCTGGCTAGTGAACAAAGAGTTGATTTTCCCTCCAAGAAGTCCTTTGTCCTTGCCGCCTTGCTTTGTGGATGAGTGGTAGGTGTTGTCCTGTGGGTTGGGTTGTTCCAGAGTCCTTCTTTCCCCCCATCACACCCCATCTTATAGCCAGACCTGCATAATCTTGTGATGTCATCAGAATGACATCACCAAATTCTTTCCTCCAATCCCAGGCCTGCTAAGCTGGCATTTGAAAATAGGGGTTTGGCTTATAGGCCAAACCCCCTTCACATTTACCCAGAGAATATTTTCCCTATATTTTTACTTAAACACATTACTTGACTTGTTAATACTTTGATGAACCTCAAGATATATTGATTACATAAACACAGATATCTTTCTTTATCAAAATATCTAACAAATCTAATCATTCTGTTAGCTTAATAGAATAGATCAGAATATAAAACCATCAATTAATCAAATTGAACATAATTTGGAAACAGCACAGACACATTAACTAATTGTAGACATTGAATTTCTGCAAACTGTAGTTCAGATCAGTACAAAATGCTCATATCTCTGATCTGGGTGTGTGTATATATATATATATATGTATGTGTGTCTATTTGTGTCTGTGTGTGTCTATGTGTCTGTGTGTGTGTGTGTGTGTGTCTATGTGTGTGTGTGTGTGTGTGTGTGTGTGTCTGTGTGTGTGTGTGTGTCTGAATGTGTGTGTGTGTGAGTCTATGTGTATGTGTGTGAGTCTATGTGTGTGTGTCATCAGACCTTTGATGGTCACATGTAGCCATCAATATGTGACCTAATCATTGTCTTTGGCAGACCAGTTGGCCCTTTGATGTCTCCTAAAAGGAGACACAGGTTTCTCTAGAATTTCCTGCCCTTTGTTCTTACACACCCCCTAAGGGGAAGTGAGTATTACCCCAGCTGCCACTATATGCAAATGCCCTCCTGGAGTGACCACAAGGTCTTGGTGACACAATATGAACTATAATTAAGGGCCAATTGTTTCTACACATTAGTTTGATCATGAGATCTATGTTTGGGAATTTACCACAAACGCCCTACCCACAGCTGTAAAGGAATGTGAATCACTACCCACTTTCAAAAACACTCTCAAAAAACACCTACGGGAGACTGCAATTCAAAACTGGCCCCTGTAAATGTCCTAACACAACCCCCTCCAATGTACAGTAAATTACCAAGTATGGTCTTGTCAATATTCCAATGTACAGTTTTGTTTGTATAGTTGTACAGTGTCCCCCCCCCACTCCTACCCAACCCCCCCCCACCCACCCACCCAACCACCTCCAATGTACAGTACCACCTTCTCTGGTCTGCATCCCCTTAACAATTGTATGTATTGAGCTGTACTGTACTGTACCCATTCTGCAATCTGTTAATAAAGTTTTCAATCAATCAATCAAAGCCATGGGACGGGGGATGATATCTGCCACAATATTTACTTAGCCTAATAAAACTGATCAACGCCAATGTCAACAAAGATTAACTGACTGTCATGTGTTATTCTTTATACAGAGCACATATATTGAAATTCTTTTATTGGGAAAAACCACTTGAGATACAGTATCTCGTTTTCGAGAGGGTCCCACATTCAGAAGCCTAAATAAGTTTTGCCACAAAATGTGGCAAATTATTAGGCAAATTATTATTATTTGAATGAAAATAAATCTCCTATCCTACTGTAGGCCTACAACTACATTTTTAATTAGGCCTAATTATTTCACAGTGGCACAGGATCATTTGCCAAGCTTCGGTTCATTGTCAAATAAAATATAAAACTATAATTGTGTCTTTGTGTCTTGTTATGTAGTTATCTTGTATTATCTTGTCTTGTTAGTAGTAGAGGAAATGGCATGTTTGTAGCCTAAAATGTATTCTAGCCTACATCTAGGTGGGGACCAGGTTAGGTGGGGCTCGACAATATTTCCAACTATCCAAGTGGGGCCCTGAATGAAAAGGTTTGGGAACCACTGGCATAACCACAGCTGTTGGGACCTGGTGGGCTTGTGATTTCCCCATCCTGAAAGTAAAGTAGACTTTAATCTCAACATTCTTTATTTTATTTTATTATATAGCTCTAAATCGGCCAATAGAGACTAGTAGTGCATCTAATCCAAAGGCAGATCTCTCTAGGCACTTTAAGTGTTGTAAGCCAATCATTGGTTGGTGTCCCTAGGGTCCAGAGGTCCGTTCCAATAATGAAGTAATGTAATTTGGATATTCTCCAATTATGGGTTTATATAGAAACAGATTCCAATGCAAATCTCATCTCTCAATTTTCAAAAATATTTTCTAAAATAAATTAAAAATAATTAAAAATAAATCTGCAGTACTTGTTTTTTCTTCAGAATATGCTAAATCAATTAACATCTCTATCTAAACAAGTTCATTCAAATGCTACAAACATTGACAGATTGTGCAGATGCTCGATATCACATCTTTCAAATGGTGTTCAAATATGTCAAATGACGAGTTGGCAATGGCATTAAGGGCTAAATCCACAAAGAATGGATTGCACGGAACAAGTTGCACCCTTACTTAAAATTCATTATAAATTGAAAATGGGGGACCCTGATGTAAACAAGACGAAAGTCTTTCTCTGGTCTGCATCCCCTTAATAATTGTGTGTATTGAGCCGTACTGTATTGTAACCTGTTAATAAAATGTTCATTCAATCAATCAATCTGCACGGTGATTGATTGAATGAAAATTGTATTAACAGATTGCAGAATGGGTACAATACAGTACGGCTCAATACACACAATTGTTAAGGGGATGCAGACCAGAGAAAGACTTTCGTCTAGTTTACATCAGGGTCCCCCATTTTCAATTCATAATGCATTTTAAGTAAGGGTGCAACTTGCTCCGTGCAATCCATTCTTTGTGGATCTAGCCCTGTGTCTCACTGCAATTAGCACTGTATGCACAACATTTTCTATTTCACCCAAATATTTGACAATACAATATCAGCAGAGGTTTGTGTGATTTCTTTCAGAATGTTATCACCAACACTTTGATTGTTGTAAATTCTTAGAGTTTAAACAGATGAAGATACCCCAATCTGCCAAATGTGATGCAATGTCTCTCCAGTGGTGCAATCAGTAAGTAACCTTATCTAGAGATACAAAAGGTTGCTGGTTCAAGTCCCAAGGTGTCCAATTCAAACATACCAACCATGTGGCAATTTATGCATGTTTTCCTATCAGCAACACTTAAATTTTTATGAATTTCTTAAGTTTAAATGTCTAAGAAAGTGTATAGAAGGCCATGTAATGCAGTGAGCTACAGGTTAGAGAAGTGGGCTTGTGAGCAGAAGGTTGCTGATTCAATCCCCCAGGTCGCCAGGAAATATCACTCAAACTCTACAATAGTTTATAGTTGTTCCCTGTCAGGGGCGGGGCTAGGGGTTGGCTACTTGGGCTCAAGCCCTGAATGTTTTCTGAAAAGCCCAGAATCTACTTAAAAAAAAGAAAAATAGAAAAGAAAAATTATATATATATATATATATATTTTTTTTGGACAATTAATCATTGTTACATGAAAATATGTTTGCACCAGATTTTGCAGAAGTTAATTTCAACAATCAACAAGTTGACAAAAACATAATTCTTCCACCTTAGAAACATAGCTAAAGTACGGCCATTTATAAATCAAAAGGACGCTGAAAACCAGACCCATGCCTTTATCTCAAGCCGACTCGACTACTGTAATGCACTCCTTACCGGCCTCCCGAAAAAATACGATGATAACTATTTTATTGCAATGCACTATTGCATTATTTTATTCTATTTTACTAACTATTTTATTGCACTGCACTATTTTACTTTGTATCAGTGATAATCAAACCGTAAACAAAGACGCCTATTAACACTTTCAGCGCCAGTTGGCGCTGTTTACTGTTACTGTTGAAAGGACAGCGCCTTTTAACATGGGGATACGTGGCTGTGTTTGCAGGCCTAAAGCTATATTATATATTATAGCTATGGATCTAATAATATAGTCGATTGTCATTGAGTTTCTTCTGGTCAAGATGCAAAAAACAGATAATTTTTCCATCCATACATTTCCGTTTTATACCGTCGTGAATATGAGTGTAGTTTCAGGGTGTTCTGGTGTCATTTCCAAAATGCTTCGTAATGGCTGGCTATCGTTTCTTCCCTGGACTAGCTACTGTTCTCAAATCAAATTTAGATTATCGGTATTATGTTTCATCATGGATGCATGAAGGGGGGGGGGGGGGGGCCCTCCGTGCTTTGATCGCAACCAACGGAACACAACACACACACACACACGCCCCGATCAGCATGAAGGAATTTTTGGATCAACGCAATATTGCAATATATAAGCGTTTGGCTTGACCGAGTAGTTAGACCCCGCCCGCAGGCCGCAGCTCGGCCCAGACACCAAGCCACATAGTTTCAAATGGAGTGCAATAGCGGCCGCAAGGCGTTAGGTGGCGTATTGGACTTTTGAGATCTCAGACCCATCCCCAGTGATAACACAGGCTGCCGGCATGTCTTTATGAATGGAAATATCGAATAAAAGAAACAACGATGAAAACCCGACTATACTCTGGTTTTCGGGGGTCCTGGCGCTCAACGTTCGGCGAGTTAACCCTAGATCTTAGATCCTAATATGAAAAACGATGTGATTTAATGTTCTATGTCTTACCTTGACTTTGTCTATTTTGCTGCTATCTATTTTATGCTTTATGTCTGCACTTTATGCATTGCTCTTGATCTGCCAATTATTATTATTAATTATTATTATTGTTTGCTTCATTAATTAAAGGGTGTGAATTTAAGTGTTCTCTAGTGCCTTTTGTCCGCTTTAAGGTGGTGGTATAAGTTAAAGGTTGTGGTGTCGAAGTAAAGAAATTCCGTGCCCGCTTACTAAGCTAAGCCCCGGATCTCCTACAATCCTAAATCCGCCCAAAATGATAATAGGCCTAACATCAATAACCTGTTAAGGGATGTTCATAACGTGCACTGGGTCGTATACGTCCCGTTTCACACTTGAGCGCATGTTGCGGCACTTTGCGAGTGTCTATCGGCTCGGGCTGCATTTTTCACCGGTCATGTAATATACCGTTCAAAACTTGAATTTGCCGCCTTTCGAACGCCACCTCACTCAACCAATTCCGTGCCTCGGTTCTCAAGTTACATGACGATATGTCAGGCGCACGTCTTTTTACAGGCCGCGCATCAAATGACCACGTCTGACTGTATACGCTCGAGAACTGACCAATCACCGCTGATGGTGAAAATTATTGGTCAGCGTTGTAGCCAACAGGTGTCCGCTTCCAACGATACCCCACATGGGGGGGAGGGGTGTGCGAATAGAGGAAGTAGGTGAAAGTTGACGAGCGAAGATTTGTTGTGACTGAATCTTCCGAACGCACGGAGGTGGATAGCCATTTTGGATTTGCTCGCTTTTTTCTTTGCTACACGGTTTACTAAAACCTTTCTCAAGCACTAATTTTTTAACTGATTTTTATATAATTTGGACCTGTACTACATACAACTTCAGGCTATGGAACCGTCGTGTTTGCCAGCTCATACCTCTATGCTGGAACTTAAAAACAGGGATATGGCAACCACGAAAGAGAAATGTGAGTACACAAGTTCAAGTCAACTCAAGTTCAAACCTCTGTTACTCTATTCCATTAGCACTAAAAGTGATTATCCTTTTTTTCTTTAGTAACTTCAGAATGTTACCTTTCAAAAGAGACCAGGCTTGTGCATGTGTTATAAGAATAAAGTATAAAACTAAGCTTTGCAAAACAAAGTAGTCAGTCCTCAAAAACAAAAACAGAAATGGCCCCGTTTTGGGGGTGATGCTTAAGAGGTTAAGACAAGAAAACATGTGTATCTTTTGCACTTTTGTCCTCTCTGCCCTGAGCTGAACTGTAGACACAGCTACTGTACTGCCACATGGATTGGCTGGGTTTTATGTTGGGGTTGCCAGAGAGTGGAGATTGCTAACCCCTTAAGCCGATCAGCCCAGTACCGGGCCGAGATTTATTTCACGTCGTATATAGATCAATACAGTACATATTAAGTAATGTTGCATTTCTTTTTCAATGTAGCCAAGAGTAAAGACCCTAACCCTATCAAAACAGCAGTCAAAGTGTATATTTTCAGCACTATGTTTGTTTACCAATGATGTTAAGTGTTATTAGCTAAATATGATCGGAAACCGGATGATTTAAATGCGAGGAAATTACGCCGTCACGGAAATCGTTGTAGTCCTAAGAAAGAGGAGACCCAGGGCTTTCGGTGGACATCATAATTTCATAAAACTACACTACCCAGCTCACACCAGCCGCTGTCAAAGCTGCAGCCGGCTGACGTGAAAAAAATATATTGACAGGATTTTTCGTGATTATATCTCACGGGTCGAACAAACCTGAACGTTATTGCCATAAAATACAACGTATATTGTTTCTTTACCTTTCTGGGAACGTCGCGATCCAGTAAAAGATTTTTTACCGGATTTCGAATGAAATGTGTCCGGATGGCTAAATTCAGTACTGTATCTACAAAAACCAATGTAAATCATCTGCTTTGATTTTTAGTACACTTGATCTCAAGGAGGTGCTGAATGAGCTCAGTGGCTATTTTTCACGCCAATGTTAGAATGGTGTTATTCACCATCAAAGATGGGGGGGGGAAATAATAATCATTTATATTCTCCTTTGGTTCATTACAATTTACTCAAGCATAGTAACTAACAGACACAATATTTCTTACACTGGTCCATAGATGTCCCTAGATACCAAGAACATGCAAATGGACCTTGTAGAAGTGGAGCAATCTTCCATTTACTTGGGTATGTACCTTTAGGCGAATTTTCTGAAAATATGGCTAGATGAGTTGAGCGTGAGTTGTTAATAATGTTAATAATAATAATGAGTAGCGGATACTGGTTTTAAGTACCTGGGCATTAACATCTCCCAATCTCTTTGCTCTCTTCGAAAACAAAACTTTACCACATTAACAACAAAGGTAAAGGCTGACTTACAGAGGTGGAATGGCTTACCCCTGTCCTTAGCTGGCAGAGTACATTCCATTAAAATGAATGTATTACCCAGATATTTATACTTATTCCAAAGTCTCCCCTTATTTCTCCCCAAGCATTTTTTCTTGATCTGGATAAGATGATCTCTTCATTTATCTGGGAGGGCACAACACCAAGAATGAAATTATCCTTGCTGCAAAGGGATAGGAATCAGGGAGGAATGGGCCTACCAAATTTCATGTTTTATTACTGGGCCGCCAATCTTCACAGAATTGTCCTGTGGACGAGTGAACCGGACAGCAGCTGGGGTCAACTTGAGGCCAGTTCTTGCCCAACATCTTCCCTTCAAGCTTTAGCTTGTGGTGAAATGCCACTGTCACCAACAAAATATAGTAAGAAGAACCCAATTGTTGTTTCCACATTAAAGATATGGGCCCAGATGAGAAAGATATGCGGGTGGACTAAGCTCTCTATGTCAGCACCCATCTGTAATAACCACCTTTTCTTACCTGCTACACTGGATTCTGGGTTCGCTAGATGGAAGAAAGAGGGACTAATCACTTTGAGTGACTTATACATAGATGGTGTATTTGCAGAATTTGGGGACCTATGTGACACATATAACTTACCTCACTCTGACCGGTTTAGATATTTCCAGATTCTGCATTTTGTGAGGACCCATTCCCCTACGTTTCCACAGTTGCCCCCTCCATCAGGTGTGGAGCGTTTTCGACACTCGGCTAGTATGGATAGGGGCCATGTTTCATATCTCTATGATACCATACCTAGAAAAGACACGGCCATAAACAGGATTAGGACGGGGTGGGAGACTGAACTGGGGGTAGCCTTCTCGGATGAATGGTGGGGGGACGCACTAGAGGGAGTTAATACCTCTTCCTCCTGTGCCAGACTTGGCCTTATTCAGTTTAAGGTCCTTCACAGAGTCCATTATAGTAAAGCCAGATTGGCTAAAATATATCCCAATGTGACAGACAACTGTAACAGATGTGCACAGTCACCAGGGGATCTAACCCACATGTTCTGGTCCTGCTCGAAACTGATAACATTCTGGAAGTTCTTTTTTGATACCATCTCGGAGGTACTGGAGATTACTATAGTGCCCTGCCCCCAAATTGCTATCGTTGGGATCCCCGAGGAGGACGTGATCTTGACCAAAAAATACAATGTAGTGTCCTTTGCCTCACTGAGCAGAACCTCCCCCATCATCCAGATTATGGCTGAATGATGTGATGTCATTCCTAAAACTGGAAAAAATTTAATTTACAATTCGAGGATCAGCTGATAAATTCTACACACATTGGCAACCGCTAATCTCATATGTAGATAGAATAGATCTGTTACCTCCTGACTGAAGTTATGTCGAGTGCCATGTAGGGGAGGGACAATTTTCACTGAGTAGGCTTACCTGTTGATTGGGGTTGTTGGGGACAGTGGGCGTGTATTTATTTAATCTCCCACCTCACGTATTTAGGGTCATACCACCTGGCTTGTGTATCGGACCTGGAGTTGCACTTATGTTTCATTACATCCATAGCAAATAGACTTATCCTTTAAGAGTACCATATGCTGTTAAAGTGGATCCTAATTTCACATTTTGTATTTGTCTTATTTTATTTTGTATGTATTTATTTACTTTTGTACTGTCTTTTTTATTTGTCTGGGTGGGGTGGGAGGGAGAGATATTCAGTAAGGAAAAAACAAAGGACATGACATCTGTATGCAAGATATGAATGTAAATGTAATCTTTGAATAAAAAACGTTGTTTATAAAACAGAAATAATAATAATAATGAGTTAGATGAGTTGTGCTGCTATCATGTCACTTATTGTGTGAACACCAGGCCTGTAACAGTCCCCCCGGTCCTGCTCCACAACCCCCATTTGTCCATGAAAATTTCCCCCCCGGTACTGCGTCACAACCCTCATCTGTCCATGGACATTTCCCACGCCTGAACTACGTCTCTCAACCACCAGGTGGACTAGTTCAGTGCATTCATCGTTGTTGTCTTTTATTTATTAATGTCCTGTCTGTCATCACCAATCTGTTGTGTGTTCATCTGTTGTTTTTACTGTGCCCCATTGTCTAATTTAGTTTTGTCTCCTTGTGTCTGTATCTATGTGCTGTTTGGTGTTGTCATGTTTTTGTATATTTCATGTTTAGTCATTACCCCAGCTGTGTGTTATTTCACTAATCATCCTCTTGTCTCTAATTAGTCCTGGTATTTAAGTGTTGTCAACCCAGCTGTCCTTTGCTGGGTCATTAGTTCTGTTTCCTGTTTCACTGTTGCGTTTGTTACGTGAGTACTCTTGCCATCTGCAAGATCCATGTGTCGTGCTTGTTAGTTGTTTATCATTGTGCTTATCTCGTTTTTGAGACTACGTCTCTCTTTTATTTTCCCCATTTCAAAGTGTTTTCTTTTCATATTATGCTCCCGTGTGTCACAATAAAGTGCACGTTATTGTGAAAGAGCAACCACCGCATTCCGCCTCCTGTCTATCCTCTGCTTGTCTGCATCTGGGTTCTACACACCACCATGCCATCTAAACGTGTGAATCGTAACACAGGCCTGGAAGACTACTGTAGGCCCTAATAATTACCTGGTAGGAACAGTAGTGAATGTTTAAATAAAGGTAGTAGATTCACATATATTTTTGTAGTTTGATCATTTACAGCCACAGAAACAGTGAAAACAATTATTAACTCATATTCAACTGTTCCTGTATTAGTCCTTGTATCAAGAGCTCAGTTCATCAACAAGAGAATGATACATACATACATGTATACATACATACATACATACATACATACATACATACATACATACATACATACATACATACATACATACATACATACATACATACATACATACATACATACATACATACATACATACATACATACATACATACATACATACATACATACATACATACATACATACATACATACATACATACATACATACAATACAATACATACATACACACACACGCATAAATACTTACAGAACATAGATACATACAGTACATTCATGCATTTATTCCAGTATAGTCTTACCAACGTGGAACCCTGTAAGTACTGCATCCCATGAGTAGTAGGCTACTATGAGAGGAGGGGCGAGGGGACATGGACAAGTCTGTTTATTTGACTTCAAACTGTTTACAGAGACAGGGGCTGGAACATATAGGCATGACAGCATGAGAAAATACCTCTGACTACAGCCTGACACACAGGGAACACAATGCTGACATCCATTAACAGTAGAAACCCCATGATTTACTCTGTGGTAGAATTCGCAGGGGCATCAAAGTGTGTGGGGCTCAGTAGCATAGAACTTGAAATAGTAGAAAGGACTGCATGAGAAAACAACCATTGTCTGCAGTGGAACTTTCGGCAGCCATATTTGGCCCAATTTGGAACTTCATCATAATGTGAATCTCTAGGGCAGTGGTTCTCAAACTACGGGTTGCGACCCAAAGTGGGGTCGCGGGTAGGTGACAGTGGGGCATTGGCAAAAAAAACTCCACAATAGAGTTTTCCACCCGGCAGCTGTGTGTATTTGCCATGTCTCGCCCCTTCATCAACGGAGGCCGACACACAGTATTCCAATACACATCTCACTACATCCTGCGCATGTATAATCGCAGGAGGGGCCGGGGCCCGGGGTGTAGTCTTTTGTGTGTAACCTGGACTCGCAATGGATAGGTTTGTTGTCAGAAGCGGTGCCGGTTGGTCGCGATGAAATGGACTCTGCACATAACCAGCTGCTATACCACACTGAAGTGGCAGAGTATTAAATCGCCTTTTTTAACTCAGAGAAGAAGCGGAGATTTTCCTTGCAGACAAAAACAACCGATTGCCAGATAAATGTGCTGATAATGAGCTGGATTACGAAACTCCGTTAGTGACACTCCAGGTTAATCAGCAGAGATTTTGGGGTAAATCGTCTTTTTCTGTGACGAGCTAATGAAAGTCAAGTTCACTGGACAACAGGCCCTTGTAAAGTTCTGGATATCAATCCGGAACGAGTACCCAGTGTTGTGTAATGCTGCGCTGAGAAAGCTTGTCCCCTTCTCATAGTAGCAGCGGATCTCCGCCAAAGCGCACGTGAGCACATTTTCTTTTAATGTTCTGGCAACATATTTTGGCTAAATATGCCTTGTTTTATAAATGTGTATACAGAAACAATTCCGTCGCTTTTGTTGATAATATGAATTAATTTCATTGATAACATAGTGCTGTAATTTCATTTTCTAATAAATATGCATGATCAAGTTCAACAACGTTCAAGTTCAAGTTCAAGTTTCCTTTATTGCCACACAACCAGGTTGGTGGTATTCTTAATCGGTACAGGCCAGGGTGGATACATAATACAGTACAACATGACACAATAAATACATAAATACAGCACAGCACAACACAGCACAACATAAACACACAGAAGAATCTAGTCCATCGGTCAGGAGCTTGGTTAGTGTGGGGGCGGAAGGGGGAGATGGGGGCCAAGGGAGTTCAGGGTCCGAATGGCGGTGGGGAAGAAGCTGTCCTTGAAGCGGGTGGTTTTTGAAAGGATGGACTTAAAGCGCCTACCTGAGGGCAGGGGCTGAAACAGGAGGGTGTGCTGGGTGTGAGGGGTCCTTAGCAATTTTTCTGGCGCGGGTGGTTGTGCGGGAGGTGAAGATGGAGTCCAGGGAGGGAAGGTCACATCCTATGATTTTGGAGGCCTTGTTTATGATGCGCTGAAGTTTTTGAATGGAGAGTTTTTGTGCGGAACCGTACCAGACTGTGATTGAAGAGGTGAGTATGCTTTGTATGATGGCGGTATAGAATTGGACCAGCAGGTGGTTTTATTTTGTGCTTTTATTTTGATATTCCTTATTTCCATGTTGAAATTATGCGGTACATTAAGTGTGGGGTCGGCGTCGCCAAAAGAAAATCCTAAATCAAATGGGGTCGTGGTATAAAAAAGTTTGAGAACCCCTGCTCTAGGGCATGAAATGGGACATGCTTGGCACTAAAACATCTATATATATAATATATTTTCACATGATGATATGACTTGCCATACTAATGTATTGGAATGTTTGTGTAAAACATTATGCAGTGAAAAATGCAGTGTAAAATATTTATATTTTTAAGGTTTTAAAGCTTGGTAACACTTAGGTCAGTTCAAGTATTCCTAATAAAGGAGTGAAGCAGCATTACTTTATTTTACTGTACTGGGCAAGGAGATGAAAAAAGACGTAATTGTGGGGGAATTCAGTGGCATGGATAGTAAGTAGTACCTGGCAAGCCCTGTTTGGCTCAGGCTGAGGGGGCCAAAGGCTGAAGTGCTATTTAATGGTCCTGAAGTATAAAGGCTATAGAACTGGGTGCATACACTACGCTATGTTTTTCAAAAAACAACAGGGCTTTTGAGGTACAAGATACAAGATACAAGATACAAGAGTTTTATTTGTCACGGCATACAGGTATACAGTGAAATGCGGGGGGTCTCGCCCGCAACGATGTGCATAATACAAGTAATAATAATAAGAGTCCAACCAATAGAGCGACATAACAAGTAATAAACAAGTAAACAAAGTAGGCATATCGGTATCTGTACATGAGCTATTTACAGAGCATGGTAGGACATGCTAGGTCCTGTGGCAGTCCAGTACACTGTTAGCTACGGATGAGGCATTGGGTATTTATGTACACTGCTATACAATGCAATATTATACAATCTCAAGCTATACTATTCTTAAAGTGACCTTTCCTTCTGTAAAGTGTCCATAGTGTGAGCGTGTGCAGCATGAGTGTGTGTGTGCTCATGTTAAAGTGGCTGCTAGTGTGTGAGCGTGTACAGTGTGTGTTGTGTGTGTGCTCATGTGTGCTTGTGCGTGGATAGTTTAGTGTTCAAGGCTCTGATGGCCTGGGGGAAGAAGCTGAGCATAAGTCTCTCTGTCCTCGTTACTGGTGCTCGCAGGCGTTTTAAGACTGATGGTGATGGTGATGGTGATGGTGAAGGTGAAGGTGAAGGTGAAGGTGAAGGTGAAGGTGATGAAATCACTGCACCCAGGCAGCAGTGGTTCGGCAAAAAATAGTTCCGAGTATATATCCGCATTTCATTGTATACCTGTATGCCGTGACAATTAAAACTCTTGAATCTTGAATCTTGAATATCTGCTTAGAAAACAAAAATGTCTCATTTAAAAAATATATATATTTATCCACGTGGTAAATACACAGGTCACAACATGTTTACAGGAAAGTTTTGGAGTTATATTTGGAGTGTATTTTGTGACTGTTGGGAACTAGGCTACACTGGCACACCTACTTCCAGTGAATGACGCTAAGCTAGGCTAACGGTGCGGCTGTTCCCTAAGCCTAATGCATGCACAGAGAAGAAATGGGTATGTATCTGCTTGTCTAACTTCAGGGTAGATGGCAAATAAGCAAATTTCCCAAAAAGTTGGCGTGTTCCTTTAATGGTCCTGAAGTATAAAGGCTATAGAACTGGGTGCATACACTATACGCGGACGGACAGTATTCCAGTCCTTTGCCTTTCAGAGTCCCATCGGTGCACATTCCGAGCCATACTGTATGAAGCATGGACAGAAAGGTTTAGTGGTGCACAGACATGCCTATGCAGATGTGTGCCGAGGTCCACTGTTGCATCATGTTAGATGAGTCCGGTGCATACATGCTACATCTACGGACATGTATGCTTATGGACAGGAATGTTTGTCTTGGTTTGGTCTATTCAATCAATCTATCTATGGGTCTCTATATGGGTCTCCCAAAGTGAAATGAAGATATTGTAGTTTCAGTCTTTCATGACATGTCCACACCACTTTTTCAAATGGCCAATTTTGTCTCCACCGTTTCAATAGTATAATTTGTTAAGATTTTTCTGGAAAACTTGTTTTTCCTGAAAAACAAGGTTTATTTGCCCAATAAGAGAACACACTGTACAATGTAATGTAAATATAGAAGAAACAAATCTGTGTGTCCTTCACATATGTCGAATATGGCGACTGCTATCCTATGCAAAATATGAAGATTATTCTATTTTGTGTAAAACACAGTTTCATCATCATCAACAACTCTTTGAAATATCTACAATGTTCCAAATGTTCACAAGCTTTTTTTCACATGCCGTTGCCTTGATTATTGGGGGGGGGGGGGGGGGGGACAACATTGCCTATTTCCGTATCCGCTTGCCTGGATAATTCTGTTTCTGGCCAAGGCAGGTTTGTCACCGATATTACCATAGCTAGGCTATACTTATTTCCACTACAGCATTATAATGTTCTATGGTATTTCTGACCCTTAAAAAAAGTATCATTGTATTTCCATAATGTTTTGGTCAAACTAATAATGTCAATACCATCTGTGTCATGGTTTGTTGAATTATACCATGGTATTATTTAAGTAGCCTACAAAAGTGGTACCATGGCGATACATGACTTTTACCAGCCCCATGGTAGCCAAAATGATGGTAAAACTGATTACAATGCATGGTAAAACTGAAATGACCATCAAACTACCATAATACTTTTTTAATGGCTACACCAGCCAAAAAGAAAAGTATGATTAGGCTAGATTCAGAAAGCCCATTGTCCATTCGTCATTTCTGAGTAGGCTATTCTATAGGCTATTTTAATGTCATTCAACCACAGTGGATCATGTGGTTGATATGTAAATATGTAAATTTCCTGCATTGATGTTATTTTGGGAGAAAGCTTGTCTGTAGCCTATTGGGGGATATGAGACTTGTGGACTAAATGACATCAAAGCAAGGTGCCAGATTAACCACCTTGATGTGCTACCTGCTGATAGGCGTTCTCAAACTTTTCATTATATCATGTAATAGGCCATGGACAATATGTTTGTTGATAGCCTATATGATAGCTTACTGTATGATTGCCAAAAGGCAGAAATGGTATTCATTCACATTTTCTTAATGTGCTAACTTAATAATAATAATTCTTCAATTTATTCTTAAATTTTCTGGGGATCCCCTGGAACCATGAAGGACCCCTGGTGGTTCCTGGACCCCACTGTGGGAACCATTAGACCAGTGTTTCTCAAAGTGGGGGGCGCGCCCCCCAGGGGGGGCGCAGAGGCATGACAGGGGGGGGCTTGAGATTTATAGATTTTTTTTTTTTTTTTATTATTATTACAGAAAATTATCACTAAAGTGCTATCTGTTACAGCTGCACTGTTCTCCATGAAAATACCATATAAGTTTGACCATTTCTCAAAATCTGAAAATCATTATTTAATAAAACACAGAAAAGGATCACCAAGTTACTCTGGATAAAAAATAACTTTACAGACAACATTGAGACAAAGCTTCCTGACACACTCCATCCAAACTCTTGGAAGAACTCATTGAAATCTCATCTGATACCACCTGGAGAGCTAGTTTCAGAGTGTGGTGCTGAGTACCAAGTATCTCATGAGGCAGCAGTTAAGGTGTTGATACCATTCAGCACCACATATCTGTGTGAAGCTGGCTTTTCATCCATGACAGCTCTGAAAACAAAATATAGGGCCAAGTTGAGCCTTGAGGATGACATGCGTGTTGCCTTGTCAAAGACTGACAGCAATAAAGACTGTTTGCTTATTTCCTATGTTCGCTTTGTAAATTCCCAGTCACTGAGTGAAGATCTGCTGTTTTGCAAATATGTCAAAAACAGAGCGACAGCTGATAAGCTCTTCAAAATTATTGCCAGTTACCTGACAGAACATGGACTGAAATGGGAGAATTGTGTGGGCTTTTGCTCTGACGGTGCGCAGGCCATGGCAGGGAAAAGGAGGGGGCTACAGGCGCTCATCAAGGGGGTCTTGCCAAACGCGCAATGGACGCACTGTAAATTCACAGAGAGGCGCCAGCGTCAAGACAGCTTAGCCCTGAGCTGAATGAGGTTTTGACAGAAGTTATAAACGTGGTAAATTTCATCAAAACCCGACCCCTAAAAGCGCGCCTGTTCTCTGCGCTGTGTGAGGAGATGGGCGGCTGACCATTCTGCAGTGCTGTTTCACAGCGAGGCAAGGTGTTGTCAATTTGAAAGGTCACGATATTGGTGTTATTTCAATCAATTTAAACATGGCCCATTTCATGACTATTTTGTTGGGGCGAGGGGGCGGGGGGGGGGGGGCAAAATATTTTGGTCCGCCAAAGGGGGGCCTGACAGAAAAAGTTTGAGAAGTAATGCATTAGACTATGTTGTAGATGGCCCTAGGCCAGCAGGTTCACAGCTCTCCCTCCCACTAATGAGGTGATCATCAGCTGGCGGTACCATCTGATTCCTACAGGAAAAAAGCTGAATATTGTCGGTTTAACAACCAATAAAACAGCTCCGGAAGAGTTGAAATTACAAGCTGAGAGGAAAACAACCAAACATATCGATTTACTGTGCTTTCTCATCATATCACCGGCATCTGTTTTTTTTAACAAGGGGATTTCTGCAAGGAAATATTAGGACCGAGGTCTTTGATGAAGGCCGCGCGCAAATCAAACTGCATTTTATAAATCGCGAGACGGACAGCTGTATAGGCGCGCGGGGCATGACGCGGGCGCGGATGTTTTAACGCCTTCGCCCATAATAAATACAAAACGAATATTCGTTTGAAACGCATAGTGGAATAAATGCAGTCAAAATATAAGATTTATTGCACCGGGCACAGAGTGAGTCTGGAGATTTCTTGGACAATATGAAAATAAAATTGCAATAAAACTGCACGGGCCTTGATTGCGGTCTGTGCAGAAAGACATGGAGGGCCTCCAACAGCTCACATTATTACTTCATCCGTGTGTGTGTGTGTGTGTGTGTGTGTGTGTGTGTGTGTGTGTGTGTGTGTGTGTGTGAGTGAGAGAGAGAGAGAGAGAGAGAGGGCATTGACAGTTTAAATCTCTATAGGATGAGGTAGCCAATTTTCTCTCCTTTCACCGTCTCCCGATCTGTCTCTCTTATATCACTTTGAAGATTTTAAAGTCTCTCTCTCTCTCTCTCTCATACACACACATTTATACATATATATATATACACACACAGACAGACAAGACAGACAGACAGACAGACAGACAGACAGACAGACAGACAGACAGACAGACAGACAGACAGACAGACAGACAGACAGACAGACAGACAGACAGACAGACAGACAGACAGACAGACAGACAGACAGACAGACAGACAGACAGACAGACAGACAGACAGACACTCACTCACTTGACTTAGGCCCATACTATCCATGAAGATGGCTCCCTTCCAGACGCAGGCCGGTTATGAAAATAGCCTATTGCAGAGCGCTGCATCTCTCTTGGCGGGAGCCCCGCATTGGAGCTAGAGTTTCACAGAGCAAACCGGGGGACCGGCGAAACCAGAGACAATAACAACAAATATGGCGTTGTATTTTTAGGTTGTGATTATAAAGCCCATTTCACAGTTTAATACTCAGGGGAAACCAAACAAACTGTGTTGTTTAAAGAAATGAACGGTTAGATCTGGATAATAATGCTCCCTTGTTCCCAGATGTCCTTGAAAAATGAAAAATAGGTCAAATTAGGCTACAATATAAAATGAAATGCTATAGGCCTATAGTTCTACATGTCTTGCAACCCAGCATTGGCTTGTGGTATTTGTTTTTCAATTCACTAGCCAGGCCAGACTTAGTTAATAACCTATTTATGCTGCTATAATGGCAGATTGCATAGGCAAATAGCAAAGCCTATATGGGGAAAACAATGCATTTCTATTTGCCTAAATTCCTGAACGAATGTGGATGACATTATTGTCTATTGTATTTCTGACTGTACAACTATACAGTATAAGCCATTGGGAATCTGCAACTCTCCTTTGCGAGAATACAAATATAGTGGCATCTCATCTGGCTTGACGAGAAATGTACAATACCATAATAGACAATCTTGGCAGTAAATTACAAAAACAGTAACTAGTACAGGATGAAAAATGCTGCTGGTTCCACTCTTAAGCCCTTGGATTCTGTATATCACTCAGCCCTCAGATTTATCACATGTGTAGTTATAGTACTCATTGTATCCTGCACAATAAGGTTGGGTGATTTGCACTGGCATCTGTTTCTATTGTTGGATCACTTCATTATTGGACTGCACCTCTGGACCTTATCATACTCGCACGGTCGCACCAATAATTGGCTTACACGTCAGACACGTCAGTCTTGAAATTGGGAAATCTGCTTTCAGCTTCTGTGACTCGACATGTTGAATGTACTGTACATTTGTATCTCAATACAGTAGTTTCCTTTGGTCAATTTAAATCCTTAATGGCCAGCCATTTCACCACAGTTTGCAGTTGTTGTTTTGTTATGTGTATTTATTAAATGCTTTATATGTGCTGTACTTGTCTAAATAAACACATTTAGTCATTTAGCTGACGCTTTTTTCTGTACGACAAGTCAGCAGCCTTTCAAGCTTAAATAAGCCAAATATTTAGGCTAGTATCTATCTAAAAAAACTAAGAGCTCAACATAAAAAAAAAAAAATGTATTAGGTATATTAATCATAAATGCGAACATTATGAAAAAGTAAAGGTCGCCTACTATTTTACAAGCTGGCTGCAAGGAAGAGGAGGCTATAATAATAATAATAATAATAATAATAATAATAATAATAATAATAATAATAATAATAATAATAATAATAATAATAATAATAATAATAATAATAATAATAATAATAATAATAATAATAATAATAATAATAATAATAACAATAATAACAACAACAATAATATTCATATTCATAATAATGATAATAATGATAATAATAATAATAATAATAATAATAATAATAATAATAATAATAATAATAATAATAATAATAATAATAATAATAATAATAATAATAATAATAATAATAATAATAATAATAATAATAATAATAATAATAATAATAATAATAATAATAATAATAATAATAATAATAAAGACATTTCTATCTTTGAATATAGGCCTCATAGATGTGAATGATAAATTAAGCATTATAACCCAAGGGGTATTGTTTATTTAAAAAAGTATCTTCAAAGAAAAAAATTATCTTGGCTTAGTATCAATCTTTGGCTTAGTATCAATGGTTATTATATTCAGCTTTAACACCAAACCAATGGCTTTCCTTCTGCTTCTGTACAGCATTGACCAGTGTTTTACAGAAAAGCTTATTGTAAGGCGTAGCCTGCCATCTACTGGCCAAACCACAGAGTTACCTGTAAACGGAGCTTTAGCACATGAGTTACACAGGTTCAAAGCTGTTTCACATCAAGGCCCCCAAAAAAAATAGATAACAGATGAGTTTTCCTGTCCGCTATGTGTCTCAGTTGCACTGGGCCATGTCATGTTGTTATCGTTCTAACACAAACTGAAAGCCTGTTCAACATGTAAACACTTGACTTCACCTCCACTGTAAGAACATTAACGTCAGTACCGGGGTCTTTAACCTTTTCAGGGCAGGATCCCATACACTAGGATATCAGGATCTAGGAGATGTCCATTTTGGGTCCTGACACCTCTTTAAGAACCTAGGGCCTGGGTTATTATAAGGCTACTATCTGAAACCATGAGATTTCTGGGGGGGAAAACATATACCAATTGGTATATCATATAAAAGGGTTCGGTAGATGATGGGGGTATAGTCCAGCTCCTTGGTCTTGCTGATGCTGAGTTGGAGGAGGTGATTGTTGTCACACCACCCTATGAAGCTCCTCCTCCTCGCTGACGTCCATGATGTAACTGTCAATGGAAAAGCCATCGCACTTCTGTTCGGAGTTAAAAAGAAAAATGTAAAGTGTAAAAGTGTAAAATTACAAGTTGCAGTATCTTTAAATGGCTGGAAATGCAAAAATAAATGCATACATATATAAATTATGGTATCTCTCTCTCTCTCTCTCTCTCTCTCTCTCTCTCTCTCTCTCTCTCTCTCTCTCTCTCTCGGTTCAAATAACAAACTCAGCAAGACCGACGGCTTCTCAGTTACAGTGGGTGACAATATTGTCACAAGGAAAGATGAAATTACCTACCTGGGTTCCATCCTAGAGGCTAATCTTTCCTGTGACAAAATGGCATCCAATGTAATAAATAAAAAAAGTCAACCAACGAACTCGATTCTTGTACCGGATCTCCTCTCTGGTAAACAAGAATACCCTGAAGACTCTGGCAGGAGCACTCATTCAAGGGTACTACGACTATGCTTGCACCTCATGGTACCAAAGCACCTCAAAGGCGCTAAAAACAAAATTACAAACATCTCAAAACAAACTGGTCAGACTACTGCTTGACCTTACTCCTAGAACCCACCTCACCCCTGCCCACTTTGACAACCTAGGATGGCTTAGAGTAGACGACAGAGTACAGCAACTTGCAATGGGCCTGGTAAGATACACTACACGACTAAGGTACCCATGTACATGTCAAAATACTTCCCAAAGGTCAGTGAATACCACGACCACAACACCAGAGGGAGCTCCACAAATCATGTTAAACTCAAATTTGGCTCAAACAAGGGACTAAACACGATTTGCAATTATGCCACATCAATGTGGAACGCCCTACCCAAAGCTGTAAAGGAATGTGAATAACTACCCACTTTCAAAACCACTCTCAAAGAGCACCTATACGAGAGACTGCAATTCGAAACTGGCCCCTGTAAATGTCCTAACGCAACCACCTCCAATGTACAATAAATGTCCTATTAAACCCAATAATACACGAGACCCTCTTCTTGGGACCAAGTAAGGTTTTCGTCGATAATCCAATGTACAGTTACCCCCCCCTCCACCCCTCCTACCAACCTCCTCCAACACATACACACACACACACACTCACACACACCTCCGCGGGACCTGTCAAAACTCGGACCTGTGTGTAAAAGCCTCACAAAAAATAGATAATAGCAGTTGTCACTTGGAAGAAGATGCAGGTAAATGAAAATACTGAAGCAGAAGATGAAATGCCTTCACAAAGTGCATCGATGCTTAAGCTGTCACTTGGAAAACAGGAGTGTTTGGACAGCAGGGCAGTGGCTGATAGTTCATGTAGCTCGTTTTGAATTAACTGATCGATGGGTTAATATGTTATGACAAGTCGCTGCTTTTGGGCTTGCTTGTTTCTCTCGCGAGATCTGACAACACTGTTACCATAGCAGCCAGCGAGACGTTTGCCCCACCATGGGTAGCCAAAGTAGAGTGTTAGCAGCGTTAATACCAACTACTGTTGGGGATTTAAGTTATAACGACGAAAACGAGCTGGAGTTTGGAGTGCTGCATATACCAACCGCTCAACGACGAGCTCGTAAGAGTGCGAGGGAGGTCCAAGTCACAGGAATAGCGGAAAGTTCACTCCAGGCGGACCACGGGAGGGTGCGAATTAGCGTCTATAACACCAAGGAATCTGTAAACGACGTCACCAACAGTGTCTCCCGGCGTCTCGAATATATTCTACAAACGATCAGGTAAGCCTATCCCGTGGAAATAAAGGACATGTCGTCGTCGTTGTTGTTGTTACTATATTATTATTTCATATCAACACGTACTGGTTGCACGCACGCTGATGACGCTCCCGCGCATGCGCATAAATGTTCGCTCGCATAAGGACAGACTAAAGACGGTGCCTAATTGCCTCTACAATGGAATGTAACACCTGACGACCGGCGCTATTGATATGCAAAATAGCCAGGTGGCCTGATTACTTTTACCAACGAATTTCCAGTTCCGCGTTCGCATTCTGCGATCTGATTGGCCACTGACGTTTCTGGTAGCGCCAATCGTGTGACGCCTGTTTCTATCACCGGTTAAGCTTAGCCACTCTTTCGAAGTTGGTTATGGTTAGAGTTTGTCATAGAGCAGGGCGATAGAACACCAGCCCTGATTCCAAACTCTAACCTTAACCAACTTCGAAAGAGTCGCCTAAGCTTAACCAGTGATAAACTAGGCGTTAGGTAGTTTGCAGCTGTTCGAGGCGGAAATGCGCGAGTCACACGATTAGGCGCACATGTCACATGACCAGAAACGTCAGTGGCCAATCAGATCGCACCAGAAACGTCAGTGGCCAATCAGATCGCAGAACGCGGAACTGGAAATCCGTTGGTAAAAAACTAGACGCAGCCAGGTGGGTACTCCGAGTTGGCGCATCAGTCGAGTGCAGCGCATTCCTGTGTGCACGCGCGTGCACATCCGTGCATGTGCGTGCATGCGCTTCTGCTCACAACTTTGGTTGCAACTCCGTCCCATGAGCAACGCATCACTGAATTTATTTGTCCGAATACACTCAGGCAGCACGGGGTCAAAGATGAAGACACTTCAGTGAGGAGACATCTCTACAGGGAGGATGACCTATATCATATGGACGCAGAGGTTCAGTATAATGAATTGTGTGTGTGTGTGTGTGTGTGTGTGTGTGTGTGTGTGAGAGAGAGAGAGAGAAGGGAAGAGAGAAAGACAGAGAGAGAGAAAGTAAGAGAGGAGGTGAGACAGAAGGAGATAGATAGAGAGAGGAAAAGAGATAGTAATGAGAGGCTTCCAAAAACTTGGTTTCTCATGTTCTTGGTATCTCGTGTCCAAGGGTCAGTAGTTAAGGTGGGGCGTCCGTGAGGTGAAGTTAAGGTTATGTTTAGAGTAGGGAGGATGGGTTCATACATAGATGCCAAGTTTTAGGAAGTCTCCAAACAACACCGCTACCCTCAGTTCATCAGAGAGAGAGAGAGAGAGAGAGAGAGAGAGAGAGAGAGAGAGAGAGA